>NW_026606067.1:44037500-44522500 GCF_029834395.1 Sorex fumeus | reverse complement strand
ACTGTGTTCCGGGGAGTTTGATAGGATGCTGGTGGGTTAGAACCTGTTGGGGAAATCTGACTTCCTAAGGACTCTATGAGTTCTCCTCACAGGCCTCACCCCTAAGAGAATGATCAAAAATAAAAGGTCAAGGAGTCTAGGGAGCCTCTGTTCTAGACAGATGACAATCTGACGTGCTAAGGACCCCAGGTTGACAATGCCTGGTGGTGGTATGTAATCAATGTGCATTCATAGAGAGTTCAAGGGTTTTTTTTAAAAAAATCAGTATTAATTATTCATAGTAACGACGCGAATAAGCTCTGGTTTGGTCAGGTCAGAAAAATTTGGATTGGGATGTTAGTTACATTTAATGCTGTGCATTCTTGGAAAACCTACTTAACTTCTGTGAATCTCAGTTTCCTCATCTGACAGTTGTGTCTGTAATCATCTACCGCTGGGGCTGGAAAGATAGCACAGAGCAAAGGCCCTTTCACACAGCAGATTAGTTTGGCCCTTTCTCCTAATTAGGAGTGACCCTGAGTACAGAGTCAGGAAGAGGCTCCTGAGCACTTCTCTCTGTGTCCCTCCACACCCAGCCCGAAGTCCTGTGAGGTAGATTATTATTATTTTTTTTAAAGATCAACCTCACAGAGGTTTTCTGAGAAAGAATAAATGAGAAACTGCTCAGTGCCTGGCACTTGGTGATCGTTCCACAAAACAGAAGTTGTTATTTTGTTTTTGTGATTTTTAGAACTTAAATCATTTCATGATTCTATCACTTAACAAACATATACAGCTAGCATTTGTCTTGGAGCAGCTTTTCCTGTCTGATTTCTCCTAGGGCTACTTTATGTCTTTCTATCTGTACATGCTGTTCCCTCTGATGCTTAGGGACAAGAGTTAACAGATGCATGTAGAAAGACAATATCCTCACCTGTGAATGGGCCTGATTCACAGGACCCAACTTCTGGTGACTCCATTTTGTCTGCTCCCTGCATGAGTTAGGTCCTCTCCACACACTTGGACGAGCCTCACATATGAAGGAACCGGCAGAGGAACCCAGGTGCGTGGGGCCCGGGGCTGAGATCTCCAAGCTTGCTCAGATCAGGACTGGGCCTCCTCCACCCAGATCCCCCATTTTCCAGTAGCTAGGCAGTCACACCCACAAACTGCCCCTGGCACCATAAAATCCCATCAACGGCCAAGATCCAGAAACTATAAAACAAAGCTCCCGGAAGCGCATGCTATAATCTAGTTCTACTTCTCGGAGAACCCGGCAAGTTACTGAGAGTATCCTGCCTGCACGGCAAAGCCTGGCAAGCTCCTGTGGCATATTCGATATGCCAAAAACAGTAACAATACTGGGGCCTCATTCCCCGACCCTGAAAGAGCCTCCAATGCAGCACTCTTGGGAAGGACGAGTAAGGAGAGTCTGCTAAAAGCTCAGGGCTAGGACGGATGTAGATGTTACTGGTGACTGCTCGAGCAAACTGATGAATAATGGGATGACAGTTGATACAGTGATAGAGTGAGTTAGAAATATGCCCAGAAATACGCCCAGAAGACTCTGATGACCTTGGCATCCAGGCTGCCCTTCTAGAAAAGTCAGGGAAATCATAAAAGGGATTGAAAAAGAATCAACCCATCTGTCCACCTTTTGGTTTCACTTTTCACTGTTAACCAGGCTATTGCAGACCCCTGAGAGGAGCAGCCTTGTGAGTTCCAGACTCTCTGGTCCCTCGGGTGCTGTGGGTCCCTCTGAGGTCAGTCTGCACATCAGAGATCCAGGAGCTGTGTCAGGGGGCAGAGCTGGATGATTGGAAATGGTCCATGGAACCGAAATTCATTGTTGTCTCAAAGTGCTTCCAGAAGCACAGGCACGAAGGCAGGAACACTAGAATTCCCTTGTCTGGGGGAGGCTGTGGGTGTTAGCCCAGTGGGCCATTTCAGGAGGCCGGTGGGTTCCCGGGCCCAACACCTCTAGCTTGATCATTCCTGCACCCGTTCCACACAAGTGCTCCTCTGTAGCTCTGTGGCCCTCCCGGAGGTGTGGCCGCTCACTCCAGCAGCTCTCCCACAGTGCCTGGGCTTGGGTGAAGAGGGTGGTCAGGAGCTTGACCTCCTCCACTTCCATCCTGGCTTTTGGTACTTGCTAGGGACTCAACAAATATGTTTTGAATGAATGGCACTGCTGGATTTCTTTGAAATTGTTTTGACCCATCATTCTAATCTGTGAATCTTTTTTTTTTCTTTTTGGGTCACATTCGGCGATGCACAGGGGTTACTCCTGGCTCAGGTACTCAGGAATTACTCTTAGTGGTGCTCGGGGGACCATATGGGATGCTGGGAATCAAACCAGGTCAGCCACGTGCAAGGCAAATGCCCTATCCACTGTGCTATCGCTCCAGTCCCTAATCTGTGTGTCTTCTCACTGAATGAATGATCTCAATTTTAGGAGGTCTTTTTCCGCTCCAGGAGAGTGTTTACATTTTATTTTTTTTAAGAATTACACTTCAGTCACTGAAGTTTCCAGTGAGGCGAGGTTATTTATGGAGGGAGCTGTGGCTGTTCAGGCTGGCTTGGTGCCTCTGGGGCTCTGCCAGTGCGTGGGATGAGTGGGCTGGCATGGTCCATCTTTCAGCCACTTTGCAAAAGACTAATTCAGGGATCTTCGGGCTTCCTTTCCAATGCCACAGATATGGTCGTGGAAATGGAAACCAAGTTCATCTCTTTAGAATATAATAGATTCAAGTTTGACTCATTCTATACCATAGTGAGCTGGAGACGGATCCTCAGCCTAGCAGCCAAGTGGGAAATGGCCTGATCCACTTTGCGTGTCAGGCAGGAGCTAAGGTGTGCCAGCCTGTGGGTGGATTGTTTGTTTGAGATTCTTATGATTTCTGGAATTCATACTTCTGTGAGGAGAAAAGGAGTTCCCATGGTACCAGAATAGGGACTTCCACCCCCACCCTGAGACATACATACACACACACACACACACACAAACACACACACACACACGCACATGCATGCACACACACATGCACTCATCTTGAGTCTTGCCAATTCAGGCAGATGAATATTGTTGAACACTTCTCTGTCAGGTCAGATGGTTTTCAAGAAGTTCACTTCCTCCAGATCTTTCTACTTCAAGCTCCATGTCTCTTGGGCTGGTGAGGGAGCACCGAGGGCCAGAGCTCATGGCTGGGGCCCGTCCCTGCTACAGCATAGCTCCTCAGTCTCTGCTGGATGTGGTGCCCAACCCCAATCCAACCCTAAACAAACAAAATCAAAAACAAGCAAACAAGCAAAACTCAAAAAATGACTGCCTGCCTCATGATCTAGAAGAAAAGAAGCTACATCCTCCTTACAGATTTGAAGAAATTACTGCCCAGTTCTGAATTCATCTGATCTACTCTTAATTTAAAAGCATTTAGAAAATCCCTCCTGATAGCCTGGCTTTCAAAATCTAGTGTGGCATTAGATTGCTTGGCACCTGTTAGTGTGGAGGTGACTCACCCACCTTCCACCACTTTTGGGGAGATACCTTGATGTTTCGCCATAAAGAGACACTTATATATTTGTAGTTCTCTGAAATCTTTCATCTAGATAGTTAAGCCTGAATCTTAAAACAAACAAACAAACAAATAAAAAAAAAACAAAAAAGCAGTGACCAAAATACAAAAGACAGTCTACAGAGTGGGTAAGGATATTCACCCAATACACATCTGATAAGGGGTTGATATCAAGGATATACAAGGCACTGGTTGAACTCCACAAGAAGAAAACATCCAACCCCATCAGAAAATGGGGAGATGAAATGAACAGAAACTTTTTCAAAGAAAAACCTGGATGGCTAAAAGGCACATGAGAAAATGCTTTACATCACTCATCATCAGGGAGATGCAGATCAAAACAACAATGAGATATCATCTCACACCACAGAGACTGGCCCACATCCAAAAGAACAAAAGCAACAGATGTTGGTGCAGATGTGGGGAGAAAGGGACTCTCCTTCACTGCTGGAGTGAATGCTGACTGGTTCAACCCTTTGGGGGTTGAAAAAAAAACAGTATGGATGCTTCTCAAAAAATTAGAAATTGAGCTCCCATTTGACCCAGCAATACCACTCCTGTCAATATATCCCAGAGAGGCAAAAAAGTATAGTAGAAATGACATCTGCACTTGTTTGTTCATTGCTGCACTGTTTACAATAGCCAAATCTGGAAAAAACCCTAGTGCCCAAGAACAGATGACTGGTTAAATAAACTTTGGTACATCCATACAATGGAATACTATGCAGCTGTTAGAAAAGATGAAGTCATGAAATTTGTGTATAAGTGGATCAACATGGAGAGTATCACGTTAAGTGAAATGAGTCAGAAAGAGAGCGACAGGCATAGAAAGATTGCACTCATCTGTGGAATATAAGGTAACAGAATGGGAGACTAACACCCAAGAGTAGTAGAGAGAAGGATCAGAAGGTCTGCTCCATGGCTTGGAAACCGGCCTCACATGCTGGGGGAAAATGCAGCTCAGACAGAGAAGGGAACACCAAGTAAAGAATAAGGTTGAAAGATGCTTGCCAAAAATAGACTATCAACCAAACACGGTGGCCGCTCAATACCTCTATTGCAAACCACAACACCCAAAAGGAGAGAGAACAAAAGGGAATTCCCTGCCGCTGAGGTGGAGTGGGGTGGTGGGGGTTGTGGAAGTGATGCTGGGAACATTGGTGGGGAGATTGGGCACTGGTGGAGGGATGGGTGAACAACCATGCATGACTGTAATGCAAACAAAGTTCATAAGTTTTTTACTGTAAACCACCACAATTCACTAATAAAGAAAAAAAGAGAGAGGCAGAATATACAAAATACTAAAAGGCCCTCCCGTTGATCGTCGATTTGCTCGAGCGGGCCCAGTAACGTCTCCATTGGAGACTTTGTTGTTACTGTGTCTGGCATATCGAATACTCTCGGTAGCTTGCCGGGCTCTCCGAGAGGGGCGGAGGAATCGAACTCGGGTCGGCCATGTTGGCCGCTTGTAAGGCGAACACCCTACCGCTGTGCTATCGCTCCAGCTTCAGTAACAATTAAGTCTCACAATACAAAATACTATGAAGACAAAAAAATAAAACAAAAAACATAAACTTTTTTTTAATTTTGGCTTTTGGGCCACACCCAGCAATGCTCAGAGGTTACTCCTGGAACTGCACTCATGAATTACTACTGGTGGTGCTGGAGGGACCATATGGAATATTGGGGATCAAATCTAGGTTGGCCTCATGCAAGGCCCTACTTCATGTACTATTTCTCCAGTTGCTAATTTATTTTTAATGCAGTGCTGCATATCTAACCTAGGTCTCAAACATGCAATCTTTACTATTAAATTCTACAGACTCATCACCAACAGAGTTTCAGAATCTCTCTCTCCCCTCCTCCTTCCCGTTCTCGCTCACTTGGGTTTCATGCCCCCTCCCACCCCTGGTGTGCCAGGAATAGAACCTAGGGCCTCAGACATGCAAGGCAAGTGCTCTACTGCTGAGCCACATCTCCAGTCCTAGATTGTCTCTTTTCTTCATTCCTCCAACCATCTTCTTACCCAAGACAGCCCTGATTCTCCCACCAGACTCCAAGAGAAATCACTCCCCCCTTTAGGAGAGAAGCACACAGTGAAGCAGGAAGATAAGATCCAGGTGAAGAACCAGAAGAACAGAATCAACTCCTTTCAGACCCAGTTACATGGTGATAGGTTCCAGGGGCAAATCCCTCAGTCTCTCCAGGTACAAGTTTTCCAACAGGCTGAAGTCTGCTACAAAACAGGTTAAAGATTAGATTCCAGAAGCACAAAATGAAATTGAAGCGATGGCAGCAAAACAGCTAGAGAATGAATAGCAAACCATGTAAGCCAGCCAGGAGAATAACCCAGACTCAGTTTCAATCTCCAGTGAGTCCTGGCATGCGCCACTGGAAACAACCTGAAACAAGATGACCTGGCCCACCCATCCCCACAGCTGTAGGAGGCCCTGCACCCCTGACCCAGTGCCAACACAATTCTCTGGCATCCTGGAGACTTATGGGAAAAGCTATGCAGTGCAGACAGCCATCAGCTCTTTTGTGGCAGCAAAGTCTGGATTTACTTCCAAATCTTTGAATATATAGTCTGAAGATGTGGATACTACCTCCTCCCAGTAATGGTTAAGAAGTGAGCCGTGTTACTTCTGAGATTTTTCTACTTTTCTGGGTTTTTATTTGAGGGGAGGGGGACGAGCTTCCAGGCAGTGCTCGGGAGCTATGGGGCCACTCCTAGTAATACTCCACCAGGTTAGGAGGTTCAATATTAGGACCCTAGCACATGGAACTGTTTGATTCCTGCTGTGCAGGGGACCATCTGGGCTACCTTGTTGATGCTTGGGGCAGAGCGTGTGATGCTGGTGATCAAATCTGAGTCCACGCTATTCAAAGCATGTACTCTGCCCCTGTTGCTATCACCTACTCCCACCCCACCCCACTGCCCTTTTCTTTTTATTGATTCACAGTGATATACACAATTATAAAGTGGTTCATTATTGGGTTTCAGTCATATAGTGGGAACTCATATATACGGGTTCCAACACCCACCCCTTCACCAGTGTATATTTCCCACCACCAAAGTCCCCAATCCCCTCCCCCCACCTTATCCCCTCCTGCACTGATCGCTTCTATGGCAGACACTTTCCTTCTCTCTCTCTCTCTCTCTCTCTCTCTCTCTCTTGGTTACTCCTGGCTGTGTGCTAACAGGTCCTAACAGTCCTCAGGGGACTATTCACAGAGCCAGGAATCAAACCAGGATTAGCTACATGCAAGGTAAGCACCTTAACCCTTGTGCTATCTTTCTCGCACCATTTTTTTCTTTTGCTATTTTTTTCTCATTTTGATTTTGAACAACCCCTACTAGTGCTCAAGGGCAACTCCAACTTTATGCTTGGAGATCACTCCTTGGGTGCTCTTGGGACCATCAGTGCTGGGGATCAATCCCGGGCCTCTTGAACATAAAGCCCACTCTCAGTCCATTGAAATACCTCTCTGGCCCTGAGAATATGATTCTTTCCAGGGGATCTGGGCTCCAAATATGAACTAAGCTTCACAACCTCCAGGTTTGTGAAATCAAGGTTTGTTTCCATTGTTATCTTTCTAAGTAGAAAATAGAAATAAACTTAATCTATTCATACAGGGGGGCTGGAGCGATAGCACAGCGGGTAAGGCGTTTGCCTTGCACGCAGCCAACATGGCCGACCCGAGTTCGATTCCTCCGCCCCTCTCGGAGAGCCCGGCAAGCTACAGAGAGTATTTCGCCAGCCTGGCAAGCTACCCGTGATGTATTTGATATGCCAAACACAGTAACAACAAAGTCTCACGATGGAGACGTTACTGGGCCCGCTCGAGAAAATCGATGAGCAACGGGAGGACAGTGACAGTAACAGTGATTCATACAGGATCAGGAAGAATTGACAGAGCAAACTATAAAACACAGTTTTAAAAAACATAAGCAAATTTGTGCATTTACTGACAGGGGTGAAGTCCAGGAATATGACTTGTGGGGTTTACTTTTCAGCTATCTTAAAACAAAAACACAGGGCACAGCGGGTAAGGCATTTGCCTTGCACGTGGCCAACCCAGGTTCGATTCCCAGCATCCTATATGGTCCCCTGAGCACCGCCAGGAGTAATTCCTGAGTGCAGGGTCAGGAGTAACCCCTATGCATCGCCAAGTGTGACCCAAAAAGCAATCAATCAATAAAATAAAACAAACACATTTGGCAAGGAAATAAAGCCTAGATATTTCAAGTATAAACCGGATAAGGTAATCCATGAAGTTACTGATTGTTTTTGCCAGCATTTAATTGTGTGCTCTGAAATGATCATGGTATAGCATGCTCTCAGAAGAAGGCTTATTTCCTTGCTGCCGGGAAATTAAGACATCCAATAATCTGACTTTTGCAGTATTGGTAGATACTTATTGGTCTTAGTTTATGATTGATAACTGGTGGAAAAGGCAAACTTAATCTTCTAGCCATTTTTCCTTGCATATAATTAGGATACTTAAAATGGGTATGTTGGGGGTCTCAGAAGAAGGCCTACAAGTTCAAAGTTTAGAGTGCTTGCCTAGCAAGCGTGAGGCTGCAAGTTCAAACACCAGGTCAACACCTAACAGCTCCGTTGTACTGGAAGAACACGATGTCATTCTGTGAGGTAGAATTAGATGAGTTGATGGCACTGCTCTCCTCCTCTTTACCAGCAAGGAACTGAGCCACACTTTCCATAAAGGAGAGCAGAAAATAGGGGTCCAAGCTCAAATACTTCAGTGCAATTTTCTTTAGCTAAAGTGGCTTAGTAACTGACTCAGAAATAAGAAACAGAAACTCAATTTCAGTTAGTCTTAGCCAAAAAGTGAATTTATTGACTCAACATAGTCAGAGTGGATCAACTGGATCCAGGGGGCTTAAATATGGTTATCTGGGCAACTGAACCTCTGTTTAGCCTGTTTTGTTTGCTTTGGAGGGGGCGTGGTGGTGCATACCTAGAGGTCCTCAGGGCTGACTCATGGCTCTGCACTCAGAAATCCTTCCTGGCAGGCTCGGGTAATCAATCCCCGGTTGGCCGTGTCCGAGGAGATGCTCTACCTGCTGCACTCTCTTCAGCCTGTCCTATCTCTACTTCTGTACCTTCCTGTGTGCTCTACAGCCAGGTTCCCTCCCATGGCAAGGCAAGCTGGATGACAATAGCCCTGGCAACATATTCTCTGGCTTAATAGGATTGTGAACATAGCAGGTGTCTCTTCCACTGTCCAATGTTGCTCTCAGAGAAAACTCATTTGCTCTGTCTGGGGTCTGTGATCATCATTGAATTGGTTACTCCGAAGCATCCATCAAGTAGACAGTCTGAGCGGGTGCTCCTCCCTGTGGTGGGAAGAGTGGACACTACATTCAGGAGGTGACAAACAAAAAAACAAAACAAAACAAAAAAACAAAAACAGGAGTAGTTCTCAAAATGGATCAAGAGAAGGGGGTACAGAAACATCGCAGTGACTGTATTCTCACAGAAACATCGCAGTTACCGTATTCTCATAGAATACCCTTCCTCTCTCTGCTAACTGACTTTTCTTCTTCTACAACTGTCTATTTCCTTGGCTTCAGAAAACTGCCCTTGATCCTCAGTTTTTCTTGGCTGCCTTTGACATGCATGAGCCAGAACACTAGTTACAAAAAGGAACGGCGTGCTGCCTGGTTTTCTTAAAACGCTGAGTCTTCTGTAAATGATTTGATGCTGCAGCTTACCACAACCAAGTAGCTGAGTATGGAAGTTGGGAAGGAAGCTGGGGACCTTGCTGGAGGCCCCTTTGACACTGGGTGGGTGGGTGTAGAGCTGGAGCACTCTATGCCTGAAGCTCTACTATGAAAAGGTTTATAAACTGCAGCGCTTAAATAAAACTGAAAAGATAAAATCAGAAGGAGCCTTTGCTCAGTGCTCACTGTAGGGTAGATTTTCAATGCATTTAAAATTTGATTTGTGTTTTAACTTCTACAGGAAAGCCTGTTCTACTTGGGTCTTGTAGCTTCTGCTCACTCTTGAGGGTCGTGAATTGCTGCCTTCCCACTAAATGCTTGTGAATAACCATGGTGTCCTGCTGCTTAGGTCACTCTTTTTTTTTTTAAAGTTTAAAATTAAAAAATTTGTTTTTCCCAAATTTTATTTTACTAAAACAATGTGAGTTATAAAGTTATTGATAGTTGAGTTTTTGACATACAGTGTTCTATCGCTGATCCTGCCACCAGTACCAACTTCTCTGGGCCAGGTTCTTACCCCTAACCCCCACAACCCCTAGCTGGCAATCTTGACAGTCACCTTTTAAATTTGGTTATTAAAGCTAGGGTCTCATGATTTCAGTGTTGTTGCTCTGGGGTTTGCAACTTAGCTCTAGAATTTCTTTCTTTCCTTTTTTTTTTTTTTTTTTTTTTTTGCTTTTTGGGTCATATCTAGTGGTGCTCAGGGGACAATTTGGGAATTTGGGATGCTGGGAATCGAACCCGGGTTGGCAGCATGCACGGCAAAAGCCCTACCCGCTGCACTATTGCTCTAGCCCCTGCTCTAGAATTTCTCTTTTTTTCCCATTTTTTATAATTTTATTTATTGAATCACTGTGAGAACAGTTACAAAGCTTTTGGATCTAAGTCTCAGTCATACAATGAAACACCCGTACCTTCACCAGTGCCCATTCTCCACCACCAACAACCCCAGTATATCCCCATCCCACACCCTCCCCCTACCTGTGGGACAGATGATTTCCACATTACTCTCTCTCTACTTTGATCACATTCAATATTTGACACCAGACCCACCATTATTATTTGAGATTTTACCCCAACACTCAGGTCTGCTGAAAAGGCAACGCTGGTGCTCAGATAACTTAGTTCCAGTTGGAATGTTCCAAAATAACATGCAGTAGAGATAAAAGTATTAACATTCCATGTTCCCAGCCTTTCACCTTTCATGCTATTTAGGGAAAAATTCCATGTTTGCAATGCTAAGCCCAGTACCCTTGCTAGAACTGATAAATGGAGGAGCTGGAAAAAAGGAGGCATTTTGAGTGAATGATATAATTCACTGATCATCTGGGAAGTGGGCAATCAGAGACACAAGACTGGGATACTGTGTTGAGGGGGGGGTCCGTGGAGGAGCGTGAAGTGGAATTGGGAGTTGCAGTGATGCTACATGAAATTGTGGGGGAAAGAAATGTCAACCGTAAAGAGTTCAAAGACCATGGCATGGATCATAGACGTTATTTCCTTCCTCATCCGGCTCCAGCTCTTTAAATAGTGCAAATGAATCAGAAGTCATTTGTTAAAAATTCAGGAAATACAAAGGTTGAGAACACAAGAGGTTTGTCTTTTCGCTACAATGCTTTCATATTTTTAAATTAATTTCATTCAGGTATAGTTTGATCTAGGTTCTCAAGTCACCTGGTCAGAATTGAATTTCTGTTTTTGTTGGGGGAGAACTGGAGGGGGCAGTTAGAACACACAAGACTATGCTCTATGCTCAGGGCTTACTCCGGGATCTGCTCTCAGTGATCACTCCTGGCAGGGTTCAGGGAATCACAGATGGTGCCAGAAGTCAAACCCAGGTTGGCTGTTTTCAAGATCTCACCTGCTGTACTGTCTATGGCCCCTGAATTTCTGTTTTTGACTCTGCCTTCAACTCTGCAGGAATTGTTCTTTGGCACCACATTGTAGATATTTAGTGCTTACGATAGCACAGAGGTAGGGCATTTGCCTTGCGCAGCCAGCCGGCCGAGCTGGGTTCGATTCCTCCGCCCCTCTCTGAGAGCTGGCAGGCTACTGAGAACATCTCTCTCGCAGGGCAAAGCCTGGCAAGCTCCCCGTGATGTATTCAATATGCCAAACACAGTAACAACAAGTCTCAAAATGGAGACGTTTCTGGGCCCGCTCGAGCAAATCGATGAACAACAAGAGGACAGTGACAGCGTAATATTTCCAGCTGGGTTGGAGGGATAGCACAGCGATCGGGCGTTTGCTTTGCATGTGGCTGACCTGGTTTGATTTCTCTGCCCCTCTCGGAGAGCCTGGCAAGCTACTGAGAGTATATCACCCGCACAGCAAAGCCTGGCAAGCTACTCGTGACGTAATCGATATGCCAAACACAGCAACAAGAAGTCTCACAATGGAGACATTACTGGGCCCGCTCGAGCAAATTGATGAACAGTGGGAGGACAGCGCAGTGCAATGCTACATATCCAGTTCAAAACCAGTGGAGAAAGAAAGCAAGTCTTTCTTCCATTAACTCCGGAGAATTCCAGAGTTATTCTTTTCTGTACAACTATTTCTGATTTAGTCACATATCCACCCATGAATCGCATATGTTATCTCTTATGGGAACAAGATCTTCTCTTTGGCCTGGCTGAGTCCCTGTGTTTCTCCTAAAAAGAGGCCTGGGACAGGCATGAATAGTGTTGCTGCGAGAAAACTGGGAGTCAGTCCTGGGAGAAGGGAGAGTAGCAGCTGAGCAGTTAAGACAGAAATATTAAGAGATTTCAGTGAAATCTGGCATTTACTGTTAACACCTTTTAGGTTAGATTTATTTTCTTCTCATGTGACACTATATTTAAACATGTTTTACAAACACCCACATCGAATTAAAAAAATTTAAACATTTCACTTCTTAATTTCAGCCTTCCAAACTCTGCTAAGGAGGCCTGGGTCCCCCAACTCTAAGCAATTCGCAGCTATTTGGGTCAGCAGCTAAATGCAAGGTCTGAGGACATGGTGCTGCTGGGTCTGTGCTTCCAAGGGTCCCCTGGGCCCACCCTGGTGATGTTCGGGGGTCTGCATGGTCACACCCAGAGGTGTTTGGGGAGGGGGAGGCCATGTGATGCAGGATGGAACTGGAGTTGGCTGCATGCAAGTCATGTGCTTGAATCCCTGTAGTGCCTCTCTCCTATATTTGTTTATTTTGAATTTTTTCCCCTTCTCTTCCCTTCTGTGGTTGTTGCAATGACTGGGGTATTCACGTACGCGCTAATGGTACTCTCTGAGGAATCCACACTGCAGTGCCCTCCCGGGTTCTCACGTTGCCTTGCGTCGCTGGCACATTTTTGTTGAGGCGCTCACACACACTTGCGGAGTGCCAGAGATGGGGTGGCTTGATCGTAGGGCCCTAGCAGGCGATGCCGTTGGGATTGGACTCGGCACCTAAGTGAGGCTGAGGGTCAAGCTCACAGCGGGAAGGTGCTCTAGTCCTGGCTCCTTTTGAACATTTTTGGGAAGAAAAATAGTTTTATTTAGAGAAATGTGGAAGAAATAGGGGTTTGGAGAGAGAGTACAGGTAGCGTGTTTGCCTTGCACTCAGACCAGGCAGGGTTTTATCCCCAACACCCATTATCGTCCCTGGAGTCCTGCCAGGACTGATCCCTGAGCACAGAGCCAGGAGTAAGCCTGGAACACTGCCATATATATGTGCCCCCCAAAACAAAATAGAAAGAAAAATGAAAAGGACAGAAGCACACATCGTAGCTGGTGATAAGGGTAACAGAGGATGTGTCCCTTTTTCTTTTTTTTTTCCCTTTTTGGGTCACACCCGGCGATGCACAGGGGTTATTCCTGGCTCATGCACTCAGGAATTACTCCTGGCGATGCCCGGGGGACCATATGGGATACTGGGAATCGAACCCGGGTCGGCTGCGTGCAAGGCAAACACCCTACCTGCTGTGCTATCACGCCAGCCCCGGATGTGTCCCTTTTGAACATTTTGGGTCTTGGTCAAAATATTGGACAAAGAACTCTAAAAAGCTCTTCTCCAAAACCTTATGACAGCGCCATGAAGTTTGGTTACTTATTCTCATGAGATAATGAGGAAAGTGAGGCACAGAGAGATCAAATAAGTAGCTTTATACTCCACGGCTCATGACTGAAAAACCAGAGCTCAAAGACAAGCTCCAGTTATTTTATTTCCTTTTATTTCCTTTCTTTTTGTTTTTGACTGGTCCCCTGAGGTGCTCAGGTGCTACTCTGGTGGTATGAATCTGGGACTCAAACCCATGCACGCGAAGATGGCACTCAGCTCATTGAGATTTCTCTCATGTTCCGGATTCTACAATTCTCACAACATCCCACTCTCGCCTGTGTGAAAGAAAGAGGTTCAATGAAAGCCATTCCTAGGTAAATAGGAGCAAGACAGAGATTTGGGAGAGAGTTCAGGAGATCGCAGCAGACAGCAGTGACTCAGCGACTGTGGGAGGAGGTGGAGGTGGTAGTGAGAAAGATGAGCTAAGTCCTCCAGCCTGGGTGTCGGAGGGAGTGGATGCCGCAGCCATTAATCAGGAGCAAGCTTTTACACAGCCACCCGCACAGAACTGAAACTAGATCACTGTTTTGTTTTGTTTTTGGGGCCACACCTGGCGATGCGCAGGGGTTGCTCCTGGCTCTGCACTCAGGAATTACTCTTGGTGGTGCTCAGGGGACCCTATGGGATGCTGGGGATCAAAGCTGTGTCAGCTGCGTGCAAGGCAAACGCCCTACCCACTGGCTATTGCACTCTGGTCCAAAACTCGATCACGATATAGCACACACACAACAATGAACTCAACATGAATCAAAGATTTAGCTATTAGGCCTGAAGCTGTAAAATACTGCAAGGGCAAGACTCTTACCTTGTGCCCTGCCAACCTTGGTTTAAGACCCTGGGACCACATTTGGTCCCCCAAGAACTTTCAGGTGTCACACCTGAGCATAGAGCCGGAAATAGCTCCAGAACATCACCAAAACAAAACAACAAAAATTGTAGAAGAAAGCATATGTAGTACATTGCGGAACCTCAAACACCAGAAGATCAGAGATGGATCTAAGATGTATGGGAAGTCTCTTTACTCCAAAGGCATAGAAAACAAAAGCAAGAATAAGCAAATAAGGTTGCATAAAATTAAAAAACTTGTGCACAGCAAAAGAGACTTCCACAAAACCTAAAAGGTGACCTATCACATGGAGAAAATATTTGCACATCATTTCATATAATCTGACAAGAGGTTAATGTGCCTTTAATATAAATAACACACACAATCTCACAAAAACAAAAAAGCAAACAACCCACTCAAAAAATGAGCTAAGGATCTGAATAGACACTTACCCGAAGAAGATAGACAGATGGCCCACAGACACACGAAAAATGCTCACTATTACTTATTATTGAGCAAAAAAGCATGTTAAAAACCACAATGAGAAATTGCCTCAGAGGTGAGAATGCTCTACAAGAAAAAGATTGAAAACAAGTGTTGGCAAGAATTTGGAATGGAATTCCAAAAAAAGGAATGCTGGCACACTCTGAATGGGAATCATATGTAAAGGAAGTGCAGCCTCTTTAGAAAGTGGTAGGGAGGCCCGATAGCACAGCGGTAGGGTGTTTGCCTTGCCCACAGCCGACCTGGCCGAGCCGGGTTCGATTCCTCCGCCCCTCTCGGAGAGCCCGGCAAGCAACTGAGAGTATCTTGCCCACATGGCAAAGCCTGGCAAGTTCCCCGTGATGTATTCCATGTGCCAAACAAAATAACAGTAAGTCTCATAATGGAGACGTTACTGGACCCGCTCGAGCAAATTGATGAACAACAGGAGCACAGTGCTACAGGGAGGGCGGGAACGATGCTGCCGCAAGTAGGGTGCTTGGCTTGCATGTGGTCCACCTGGGTTGGATCCCCAGCATTCCATATTGTCTCCAGAGCCCACAAGAAGTGAACCTTGAGTGAGTAGGCCCTGATCATCACAGGTGTGAGCCCCAAAACAAAAACTAACAAAACAGAAGAAAATTCTATGGAGATTCCTTAAAACCTGAAATTGGATGGATTGAGATTAGTACAGTGGTTTGATTCCCCCTGTACCCCACCCAGCATCACCTGGTCCCCCGAGCACCCCTATGTGTGATCCTGGAGGCTTCCAGCACCCTGGAGTAGCCCAGGCAGCTTCTGGCACCACAGGGTCTAAACAGCATCACATCTTCAGTTCCTCATATTGAATCATCAGCCCGCGTGGTTGAGAAATACCAGATGGGGAACACAGGTCTCCTAAGTGTCACCTGAGAGGCCCCTAAAAAAGAGATGACCCTCCAAAAAATACTCTAGAAATGAAAATATTCTTTGATTTAACAACAACACTTCTGGGCATTTAAGAAAAGGACATGAAAACGCTTGTTGGAAAGAATATTTGTACCTCTATGCATTGAACACAATGTACAATGTACACTGTAATAATTCTCATTGTAGAATTATTCATGACATCAAACTTGGAATGAATCTAGGTGCCCACTGATTGTTCCGATTTCAGCATTCAAGCTTCTTAGTTTGATAAAGCTGAACTGAAATTCTGTAACCTTGTAATCCAATGATAGAGCCATATAAAATAATGACAGCTCTGTGGCCGGAGCAAGGGACAGTGGGTAGGGCACTTGCCTTGCACACGGCCAACCCAGATTTGATCCCTGGCACCACGAAGCTTTGCCAGGAGTTATCCCTGAGCACAGCTGGGTGTCACCCCCAAATATACAACAACAACATGACAGCACTCACAGGCAGAGATGATTCCTGCCTCCTCGGTACTCCCCCACCCACTCAGGGAAGCAGTAACCACCTTCCCAGACGGTCCTTCGGGAAGGACTTTCCTCCGCTGGGGTCCTGGGGTCTGCATGGGCCTAACTGTTCCAGGAGTTTCACCTCTGCCAGACTATGCAGTATGTTTTCTCCCAGACTTCCTCCCAGAGTCACCATCCTCGGCTGCCTATTTGCATCCTGAACCATGGGAGTGAGTTCAGGGGCTCGAGTGCCCTGAGTCTCTGCATGCAGTAAGCAGCTTCAGTTTCTCCCCCCGTAGTCCTCACATACGTGTTCTGCCCTGAGGACAGGTCCAGTGCCTGCACCCGGGGATTCTGTTCAAGTCTTGCCATTCCCTCGCATCTGACTCTCTGGCTTGTTGTGTGCAGTCATACCAGCATCTCTCCATAGTAAGCCAGTAAGCTGGCAATCTGACATCAGACTACTGGCATCCCAGACTTTTGGCTCCCACTACCCTCACTTGGGTGTCTCTGCCAACACCATTGTCTATCTATTCTTACTTTCTCTCTTGAACAGTTGTGTGTCCACATACCCTACCTTTTAGAACCTTAACCCCAGTGGTCCCTGCTTGCATCACTCTTCTCCTGACTTGCTTGGTGTTTGTTCCTTGCTGTTTAGGTCTTGGCATCAGTGCCTATTCAAATTCAGTGCTGCCTGCTCTCTTCCCACAGATGACATAAATCTATGTCATCACTCACTTTCTTTCTTTTCTTGGGGCCAGGGGAGAGGCCTTCCAAGTAATGTTTAGGAGGCCCTAGGGTCCCTCCTGTGGCGATTCTCACCCAATTATGCCAACAGTTCAAAGCTCAGGCCTGAAGACGAAGTATCAATGGTTACCTGGGCCATCCCTGTGGTTCTAGAATCTGCAGAGTCATAACTGGTGCTGCTAAGGGGCCTTCAATGCCGCACCCAGTAATACTTGGGGAGCCATGTGGTGACAGGGATTGAACCAGGTCGGCTGCCTGCAAGGCATGCACAACCCACCCCTTCACCCCTGTTCTGTCTCTCCAGGTCCCCCTTTCTCTCCTTTGACTACATGAATACCTTTGACTTCTTTTATTTGGGTCTTTGCTTCTTATCTATTTCTTCACTAGAATGAAAGCTTTTGGAAAGCAGAGCCTTTCCCTTCTAGGTGGATAGTCATTTTTGCAGACCCCGAGCAGATATCAATAAGGTAGGTGCTCAACAACTTATAGAATATTCCTGTATTGTTCCTGTGGCCCTGACTTCTGAGAATTAGTTAGCATCCTTTCTTCTTCACTCCAGGAACACCTATTTCCAACTTAATGATCCACTTGTCTTATCACGTTGTATACTTGTGATATGACATGTGGAACATATCACATGTCAATTGTTTATCTAGCTTTCTGTATGTGATCAGACAGTGAGAGTTTTGATTGATGGGATTATTTTGGAGTTGTTTTTTGATCCCTGTAGTCTAATACAGAGGTTCAATTCCATTCCACAAGGACTTATGTGGGAGTATGCAAATTGGCTGATGGCATTTGCAAATTAGATGTATGAATGTGGTGTGTAAGTGGTAAGTCAGGGTTAGTGAGGTGATAGTAAAATAAATGGATTTCACAACCATTAGCTCAAAACCTGAAGAAAGCAGCCTGAAAATGTCAGTCAGACAGCTACAGGTTCATGTCATCACTGTTTTTAAGCTCATCTGAGTCATTCTCCAAGTCAGAAGACGGGAGAACGGAAATCCTATGAAGTTATATGTGCCAATCCACTCACAACAACTGTGGGATAATGTTCTGACATCCTCAGCTCTTGAGCAACTCTATTTGCCTCTAACCTGATCTGCAGTCACTAGTTCTTGTGACATTAGTCCCATTAGTCACTTTAAAAGTGTCTGCTGGGGAGGTACGTACCTCATTCTGTTCACACAGACTTAGTGACATACCACATGAGAGTCAGCAAAGGCTGATTCTCTTTACTTTCCATTAATTAATGTTTTCGTTCCATGCACTCGTGGCCCACTGTGTTATCATGAATTTGAAACCCAAAGATAGAATTCATTTGGTAGCTTTATGTGATATCATTCCTGAGATAAATTTTAATTGTGAAACAAAACTCATTGTTTACCCACAAACTATTTAGAGGTTGAGTTTTACATTGGCAGGCTTTGGGTTAGGAACCAAGGCTGAGTGAGAGTCTTTGTCTTTGAGGCACAAAGTCTAAAGTAGTGTCTTTCCACTTTATTTTTGCACATCATCCCCTCCTGACCTTCCCTCTTTCCTGTCGCCCCTGTCCTACTTGTTAGCTCTCTAGCCTCTTGCTGTGGCCCCCATTCATGCTATTTTCACCAGTGGTCCCCAAGGAATTTCCTGGGCCGGGGCACCAAGGGGGCTAGATGGCCTCCATCTGGGGGAAATGCTGCTCTACAGGATAAGTTGCTCAGCTAGAGGCTGATAATTTACTCTGATTTGGTGAGGACTATGGTAGATGTCGTCTTGGACGATGAATGCAAGTTGGCCAGACAAAGGCCGATGAGACAGGGAGGCTTGCTAGGAAGCAAACGCAACATATGGACTGGGAGTGAGATAAGACCAAGCTACTTCTGGAGCTTGAATTTTCACCTCAGCTTTCTCATACATCCACTTTCGTTGTAGGGTTCACACGCATGCTTGTCAGGGGGCACACTCCTGGCTGTGGGGAGTCACATGTCTTTATTGGGTTCGCAGGGGAGTACACTTTAGGCGCAGTGCCTCTGTACACCTGGCTATAGTGTCCAGAGGTCACACATCCTGTATTGACATCAAGGGTCCCAGACAGAACTGCCAGACCATGCTCCACGCCTGTGGGGAGCATTGGAGATTGAACTCACAGCACAGAACTGCAAGGCTGGTGCGAAATATATTTGAAAAAATAGTTGGTCTGGAGTAATAGCACTGAGGGTAGTACGCCTGCCTCGCACACAGTCGACCCAGCTTCAATTCCTGGCATCCCATATGATTCCCCAAGTTCTGCCAGGTGTGATTCCTGGCAGAGCTAGGAGTAACCTCTCCACATTGCCAGATGTGCTTCCTCACCCTTCCCCAAAAATCAAAACAAAAAAGAAATACTTGTGTGTTACGGAAATCTCAGCATGCACGGTAAAAGGGATTTAAGGTCAACCAAATCTGGGATATACTTATTTAGAAGAATTGTAGCACTGATTAATTTTTATTGAGTGCTTCACATTGTCTTGTGTTGGGTGATTGGGGGAGGGAAGGACATTAGGGCGGAGGATACATAGGGTCCCATGCTCCTGGGGCTTCTAGGAATGAGGAGTGTAGGAGTGCGATAAATGGCTTCAAAACGTTTAAGTGACTACAAGTGAGAATACACATACAGAGGTATGAAACTGTACTTCTGAAATTTACTCAGTGCCATAAACTAATGTATAGTAAATAAAATGTCGATTAAAAACAATTTCAGGGTCAGGAAGATAGTTTAAAAAGCTGGAGCACTTGCTTTGCCTATTGGAGCGCTGGCTTTGACCCCTGACACTGTGTGGTCCCATGAGCCCCAGAGGGAGTGAGCCCCCAGGCACCAAGCCAGGCTGTCAGGAGAGGGAGGGGATCCTAGGAGGTTTGGGGGATGCACCTGAGGTCAACTGCTCCACATGCTGTACTTTGTCTTCAGCCCAGAAATTCAAGTTCATTTGGCTGAAGCCATAATGTGGGCACCACCAGACTTTGCAATCTTGATTCTGCTTAAGCAAAGGTAGCTAGGGGATATATGCAATTTTTTTTGCACTTCCTAGAGATAAATTTAGTAAAAAGACATTTTCTTAATGTATAAATCAAGGGTCCTTTGTTTCATAGAACACCCATTCAATTTTACCGTAGTTTTGACTTGGGGGGTTGGGTAAGGGCCAACCCTTGCAAGGGTCTTAGCTGAGAAGAGATAGGACCAGCTTTACTTTTCCAAATGTTAGAAAACACTTGCTTTGTGATCCTGGTGACCTGAAATAGCCAATAGGAAGCGTTTGTGGAACTCCACCCTACCTGTAAGAATTGCCTTCTGGGGATATAGCTTAGTGGTCAGAGACTCATACTTTGCCTGTGTTGGGGCCTGAGTTCAAATCCTGACCCCTGCTGGGTATTTCCCCAGAGGGCCCTAGCAGCTCTGCATCCTCAGGCCTTCACATGGAACCCCTGGTCATGGGCCCTTGGCCCTCTGCTTATTGCTTGAGCGGTACTCAACCCCCAATAAAGAATTGCTTTTTGGGATACCTGGGGAAGTGATAACATGAATCACTTCTGAAGGAGAGGAGCTGGGTGGTGGGTGACAGGGTTAGGAAGCAGACAGAGGCCAGCCTGAGCATTGCCACCAGTGATCCCCGAACAAAGAACAAGGAGAAAGCCGTGAGCACCACATGGTATGGCCCTCTTCTCCACCAAAACAAGATGAAACAAACAAACCAATAATGTATACATGAAAAAAAAAATCCTGTGGGTCTTCCAGAGGCAGGCATAATACAACTGCGAACCATTAGTAGAATTAACTGGTGAATTGATAACAAAATTATGTGAAATGAATAATTAAATTTTTCTATTACAAATAAGACTTGATCATTAGGAGATAATTAGGCTGAAAGAAAGCCACATTACTGTGATAAGGCAGAGACGTCAGAGCCCAAGGGGGAAGCAGAACCAAAGATTGTATGCAAAATATTCTCTGCACTAGCAGGCGGGGAAGGTCCTCCATCCCCCAGCTTCCTCCCTGTCGTGTTTAAACCATTAGCATAGAGGGTGAGTGGAATATTACAGGAGACTATAAACAGGTTTCACACATACACAGAGAGAGAGAGAGAGAAAGAGAGAAAGAGATAGAAAGGAGAGAGAGAGCATAGTGCCTCAGAGAGTGAGTAGGGAGCAGAGACCATTTCTCTCAGGAAAGCAGAAGATGAGAGTGATCCAAGAGGAGCCAGAGCAAGTCCTCTGGACTGACCAGGGATGGGAGCAGAGGTGGGGCCTGAAAGTGCTGCTTAGCCAAAAGCACACTCCTTTACCTTCCAGAGGGAGGGATGGAGAGGGCAGGTGACGAGGCAGGTGAAGAGCTGAGGTGGCTACAGAGACAATCCGGGAGAGACGGGGACTCTGACAAGGCCTGGACTCTCCTCTCCATGGAAACAGATAAGGTGGGGGTGGCATGAAATGCTTTAAATACCGGAGCAGTTGATCCCTAAACATTGACTTTTACTGTATTACCTCAGGTCCAAAGACTTCCAAGGGCCTGTGAGTCATTCAAGCCTTTTAATGAGAGCTGCCGTCGGCCAGGAGGCAGAGGACCAAAAAGGCCAACAGAGGGGGGCCGAGGGAGGATGAAGCTTTCTTGTTCATCTGTTTTATTTTGGGGGCCACACCCGTTGGTCCTCAGGGCTCTCCTCCTGACAGAGCTCAGTGCGGAGGCTCAAACTATGGTCTCTGAAAGTCAAACAGAGATCCAGCCCCCTAAGTCACGTTGCAGGCCTCAGGAAAGGTTTCTTGCATGTGGGATGTGGCCTTAGAAACATGGAGAAAGCTGTATGCTTTTAGTGCAAGGGGCGATTAAAACCTCCAAGTAAGTCCCTAGAAACAGCGTTTTGAGTTGCCCTGAGTGGAGAGTCCCACTTAAGGCAAGAGGCTGGCTCACGGGGTCACAAACCCTGAAAAAGAACACATCATCGAGCCTTAGAAAAATTCCATTCACATCATTGTTCACTTTCCTATTAAGGAGGCTAATGCTATTGAATCTTTCAGACCCAAGGCCCTCTTCAGAGCAAATAACTTAACATTCTGAAATAAGATTGGTGGATGGTATAAGCTAGCTACACACAACAACAAACAGTATACTTATATTGTATACAAACTGAAGTAATTTGTTATCAGACATACTTCTCCATGTGAATACTTGAACACAAACTTCAACCGGGGTGCAAAGACATCACAAGGGCAGGGAGATGATGCGAGTGCTAGAGAACGTGCGAACTCACATGGGCAAGGACCTGAGTTTGATCCCTAGAACTGATGACCCCCTACCCACTGCAAGGCTTGAATTCCTGGGTGAGGCATTGCTGAAGTGGTGCTGGGCTTCCAGAGCACCTCTGAGTGTGGTCCCTAAAAGAAGTACTGGGGTGGGAGTGATAGTCCAGCAGTTAGGGTGCCTGCCTGGCACACAGCCAACTTGGGTTCAATCCCAGGCACCACGTGTGGCTCCCTGGGCCCTGCCAGAAGTGATCCCTGAGTGCCTAATTTGAGTGCCGAATTTAAGTAATTATTCATTTAACTTGAGAGATTGGGCCCACACTCAAAGACTCAGTGGTGCTCAGTGGCTATTCCTGGTTCTGCTCAGGCATGAACCCTGGAAATGCTTGGGGGACAATAGGCCAGAGATTTGGACCCAGATCAGTCCCATGCAAGGCAAATGTCTTCCATTCTATATTGTCTCTCTGGCCCCTGACATGTGCATTTGATTATATCAAGAATTCAAATACTGTTTTGCTCATGGTGATGTGATTTTCTGGAATGATGAACTTTTCATAAAGTTCTGAACCATACCAATACACATTCCTCTCCTATTACATAGCTTATGCATTTTTTTTTTTGAGAATCCTGTGGACACTGAAAATCTTCAAAAGACTCTCAAACACAGGATATTTTATGTTTATATGAAATGTATTCTGCCTTTAGCTCAGACCTTCCTTTACAAATAGACTTTTCATTTATCTCTTGTACAGCGGATGTGGTCATTTTGTTGGCACTCGGGGACATTCCTGCCTGTGTGGGACCACTCTGCAAACTGTAGGATAGCTGCTACCCCTGGCTAGTCCGTCCCATTGTCATGACAACCAAGAAACATCTCCCAGAGTTCCAAAGGGTCCACCAGAGGGTGGCACCAGATGCTGTGAGAATCACTGCCCAGACTCTGTGACTGCTTGAACCATATTTGAGGGGACACTCACTAGATGCTTGCTGGGTTGAGTTATTAAGAATCTTGCAGATCCCGCAACTGCTATTTGAACTTGAATTGTCATTGTGGAGAGACTATAGATAGATGAGGAAGAGCTCTAATGGGACAGCCATGCTTCCATCTTTCATGTCAACCCAATGGGTTGGAAGCGTTCCTCTTAATGCCTCACACAGAATAGCTTTTTAAGTAATGTTAAGCTGGAACTATTTACTTTATCTATACCAGGCACTTGTCAGGAGCTTGCCAGATGAATGGACAAAGTAATGCAGATTTTGAGCTGACATGAAAACCACCTGCCTCTGGATCTGGTACCCAAAAGTCTATTTTTTTTTCTCAAAAAATGAGCAATTTCTGAAATACTGCTAACTCAGGAAATCTCATAGAGTTTTATTTTTAAAAATTAAGTTTTTTATATGGGGGCTTGTATGATAGGACAGTGGATAATTTTCCTTGGATAATTGCAAGTGGTCAATTTGGGTTCAATCCCTGGTACCCTATATGTTCTCCTGAGCCTGCCAGGAGTGATCCCTGAGCTCAGAGCCAGGGGTAAGTAAGCCCTGAGCACAGCTGGGTATGGCCCACAAAACAAACCAAACCAGAAGCTTCTACATGGTTCATCTTTTTATCATTTGTTTTCTCCTCAGAAAGAGAAATAGCAAAACCAAATAATTTCTGACTAATTGAGCATTCTATGTGTGTTCTTGCTCATAGAGTTCATTTCATTCAGTTGGATGCACTAGACTACAGACAGACATTATTATCTAAGAAGTAAGCCTAGTTGTCAGCAATAATTTACCTAAAAATGATCATTATATTCAGGTCTATCAAAATTTATCACTCTGCATCCCTGCCCCATCCCTCCATCTTTAATGAAGAGCTTGGTCAATCTTGCACAAATATACCTTGGGCAAATCTTGAGAACACATACCCTAAGTCCTTGAGTGAGGAGGTAGAATATAACTGATACTAGAAGCTTCGACTTTGAATTTTTTCTGAGTCCTGGACTTACTCATAATTGCTGTGTGATTTGTGGCAATTATTCAGCTCCTCCAAACCACCAAAGTTTCTCTAATGAGTAAGAGGTCAACCACTTCTGGCTGTGCGATTGGAAGTCATGTTCCCAAGGATGGAGTATGAAACCTCGTGCTCAGATGGTCATTACTTAGTCATTATTCGTCCAGGAGGAGTTGAGTGAGGACGGGTAGGTGGTGCATTCTCTTCTTCCTAGGGGAGCACTGTATCTCAGCAGTTAAAGGCCGACTGAGAGTGAAGAAGGTAGGGCTCTTGGATTATTGAATCTCTGTGAGAGATGACTTTGAAAGTCTTGAAAACAAGCACATGGATTCATACACTTTATTAACTCTTTTTTTTTTCTTTTTGGGTCACACCTGGTGATGCACAGGGGTTACTTCTGGCTTTGCATTCAGGAATTACTCCTGGCAGTGCTTGGGGGACATATGGGATGCTGGGAATCGAATCCAGGCTGGCCGTGTGCAAGGCAAAAGCCAATACCCGCTATGCTTTCGCTCCAGCCCCAACTTTATTAACTCTTAAAGGCAGAAAGTACTTGACACATGTTTCATCATCTACTTTACACAGAAGGATCAGTTGCATTCTAGGGAGCAGTGGATGTCAGACTAGAAATAGTGATTGAACACCCAAGACTAACCCTTCAGACCCTCTTGAACCCACCATGTGACCCAACCTCTTCCAAATCTAAAGTTATGACCTTTATTAGAATCGCAGGAGGAGCTTTCCAGTAGAATTCTAGACTCTAGCTTAGCAGACTAGCCATGGGGTCTGCGAATCTGTATTTCATAGTGAGCAACCTTGAAATTCATAGCCACAAAGGTTCTGATCAATGACCTTGACTCACAGCATTACACATGACTCATTATCCAGTACCACCTACTCAAGACTTTGGTCACAGTACCTTTCCAACAGGATTATAAGCCAAGGGCATGGAGCTATGTAACAATTTCGGGTGTTGTTTCAATTAATTTATTTATTTAGGTTTGTTTTGGGGTCACAGTAAGCAATGCTCAGGGGTTATTCCTGGCTCTGCACTCAGGAATTACTTCTGACAGTGCTCAGGGCAACTTACGGGGTGCCAGGGATCAAACCTGGGTTGGCCGCTTGCAAGACACTGTACTACCCCATTGCACTATTTCTCTGCTGTACTATCTATTGCTCCAGCATCATTTCTGTATTATCCCAATGCAGTGACTGGCTGTCCTAGCTCTCGGGCCCTGTTTCTGTTAGTTTCTACTTCTGTTGACTTTTCTCTAGGTCAGGAGAGGCTTGGTTTGGTGGCTGTTACACAGGGTGATTCTCTGCCTTTGTGAAATCCCAAGAAATGAATCATACACAGTTTTCAAGCTGTGCCTGGCATTTGTAAGAGCTTTATGAGTGCTAGTCTGTTACTACTCAGCAGAGCATCTGCAGAGGTGGTGTGGTTTATCTGACGTAAGCCTGGTTCATAGGGGCAGTGTGCGTCTGTTAGCAAAGATGGTTGCAGGAATCATTAAGATAAGGGAAAAAAGGTCCCCTTGGAGATTGCATCAGCACAGATCATTGTTGCTTCCTGCAAAGGCAATGGAGTGTCAGATAAGACTTGACTTTGATAGTTCCACTTGTTGCAAAACTTCTCATACTGGGACACATTTTAGGTGGTTGTAAATAGTGTGTTTCCCTAAATTTGAGGAGAAAGTGTTGAAAGTGACCATGAGGAATTTCATCTACAAAAAAGGCCTTTAAAGAATGGGGTTGGGGGGCTCCCAAGCATTGCTCAGAAGCTCCTGGAGCCCACCAATAATTCTTGACCAATTAGGCATGTAATTCAATTCAAGGACCCAGAGATAAGACACTGCTCTGGCCCACCCCGGAGGTGCCTAGGGGCTGGCAGCCCCAGAGGGTGCTGGAACAGAACCCAAGCTAGTAAATATCTTCACCGTACCATCCCCCAGCCCCTACCCCAAAAGCCCCATCTTAGATCTTGACCTGAGCCATAGTATAGCAGTTAAGATACTTGCCTTGCAGACAACCAACTGCTGGTGCACTCCAGAACCCCCAGGAGTGATTCCTGAGCACAGATCCAGGAGTAAGTCCTGAGCATCTACATTGTTCAGCATCCCTGCCTCCATAGTAGCTCACCAAGTGTCGTTGAGAGAATGTGAAGAGTGAGGAAGCCATTTCTTGGGCAGGATGAGAGGAAGAGAGATGTCTTTTCTCTCTGGACTAAAACATCTATTTAAACACAAAAGAGAACAAGCCTGTGTCCTGGAGCCTGAGTCTCTGACGCGAGCATTTCCCAACCACTCCTTTCATCTCGAGGTGCCACAGGCGCTCCTGAGCACCACCCATCATCACGCAGCTCGCACTATTTTATTACTCCCTTTTGCTGAGAAAATCTTTTTTCAGGGGATGTTTGAAGGGTTATGCAGAAGTCCAAAGCTGTGACTTAAACCTAGTGTACCAAGTGTCTGTCCCAGAGAGGGAGGAAAGCCCATGCAGACCTGGGGCTGACAGTTTTGTGTGGAGCGGGTGTGGTTTGAGTTCAGAGCTAGAAAGGGGACTGAGAACCAGAGATCTTGATGCAGAGTGAAGGTCCCTGTCTCTAGGGTCCCTTACCCCACATGTATTTTGCCTCCACTTGCCCTGGTCCTTGTGGACACAGATTTTTGTTCGTACCAACTGCTCTAGGCAGCCCTGAACCTTGAGTAGAAAATGCTTGTGTGTATTGGGGGTGGGGGTAGAGGTTAGGGGCTCTGCTGGGCAGAGAGGCTAGCCAAGCAGAGGGACACCAGGAAGAAAACCAAAGGACAATGGGTCAGATGACTCCTTTGCACTTGTCATCTTGACCCTATTTATGTAAACGGAGGGAGTGGTGGCAGTAGGGGAAAAGACTCCCAACAGTTCTCAGGGGCTCAACTGAGCCAGATGGTTCAATGATCAGGGCCAACAATGATGCCGCGTGGGCAAAGGGTGTATGTGTGTAGGGGGGTGGGATCAGCAGGGTCACCTGTGATGAGGGGTCATGTGATGGCAGGGATCAAAGTTGGGGCCTGGCAAGCATCCCAGCCCTCTGAGCTCTCTCCCCAGCCCCACCCCCCAAGCTTAGGCCTATTGCAAAAGGAAGAGAAAGCAAAGCATGGACTAGGTCAGTCTTACATGTCCAGTTGTGGCACTTGACACTTGACACATATCCTGGCAGACTTGTTTTGGGTCCAAAATAAATCAGTCTGGCCTGTCAGAGTTCCATGAACTGGAACTCAAAAAGTTAATTTGAAATTACTCATGGGGCCGGAGAAATAGCATAATGGGTAGGGTGTTTGTCTTGCAAGCAGTCAATCCCGGTTCAATCCACAGGACCCCATATGCCTACCCCCAGCACCGCTAAGGGTGATCCTTGAGTACAGAGCCAAGAGTAAGCCTGAGTACCACTGGGTGTGGCCTCAAACACAAATCAAAATAACTCAGTCTCCTTCATATTTTTAAAAGATGTACAAAAAATAAAGATTAAAGCATAATTATTTTCACTTAAATGGAACTAGTATGACAAATTAGGAATGACCCAAAGCCCCCGGAAGGCAGGCATAAGTTTTGGGTGCCAAGTGGAGGGAGAGTCTTAGAGGGTCAGAAATGATCCCATTCAGAGAAGCCTGGGGCTTAGTGGCTAAAAGCATCTGCCTTGCCAGTCTGAGGCCTTGAAGCTGACAGCTCCGCTCATGTGCCCTACTTGTGTCCCAGCATCTCTGCTGTCTGGCCACAGCACAGTATGTGGGTCTAGCTCTGGCGCACGGCAAACTGGACAGCCCCGCACCTGAGAGCAGCTGTGGACTCCACAGCGACCCTTGGCGAGCACTAGGACCGGCATGTTGCAGCACCCAAGTGGCACTACTGTGACTCTGGGTTATCACTGCTTCAACAGCAAGGAAAGGAAGGGAATTAAGAGCACTTAATCTTGGGGCTGGAGCAATAGCACAGCAGGTAGGGGGTTTGCCTTGCTTGCAGCCAACCTGGGTTCGATTCCCAGCATCCCATATGGTTGCCCAAGCACCGTCAGAAGTAATTCCTGAGTGCAGAACCAGGAGTAACCCCTGAGCATCGCTGGGTGTGTCCCAAAAAGCATCATCATCATCATCATCATCATCATCATCATCATAATAAATAAAGCAATTAAATTTGTATTCTCCTTCACTTCAGGGTTTTGAAAAGTGTTCCTTGAGAGTCTACAGCAAGTCTAGCTGGCATTCTACTAGTCACGTTTAAGTCAGCCCCAGTAAACTGGTGGGCTGGAGCAATGGTGCCGCGGGGCGGGTGTTTGCCTTGTACGGTCAGAGTTCTATCCCCAGCATCCCATATAGTCTGCCGGGCACTGCCAGGAGTAATTCCCGAGCATATGTGGGATTGGGGTGGGGGTTGGTTGCGTGCAAGGCAGGTGCCCTGCCTGCTGTACCCTCTCGCTGGTTCAATATCTGATCGTGCTTAAACCTTGATATCATTTTAGATTTACTTTTACGTTCCCTTCCCCTTCACTTTGTTGTCATATGAGGAGTCACAGACATGCTGCTCACACACGGGTTGTGGTGCTCTCTGGGTTTGTCTGTCCGGTTGTGGGGCTCCCACACTCAGCCAAGATTTGTGGGCGGTTCTTGCACATGAGCTTGCTGGAGTCCTGCTGATGCCACAGTGGTGCTAGCACCCGCTCTGGCTGCAGTGCTCACTGGGTCCCTGCAGAGCTCACACAGTGCTTGCTGGGGGCTGCTCTTCTGACTCCAGTGCTCACACATCTTTTGTTGGGGCGTTCACTGTGGGGGAAGGGGTATGCAGTTCAGGTGAGGCGTTTGCACATACCCAGCTGAGTGCGAGAGCTAATACACACTATAGTGGTTCTGACCTGGTGGTCCAAGTGCCCTCGCTCATGGGCTGGCACTGGGGCTGACCTTGTGGCCTCATACTTGCAAAGCAGCCACTTCTGCCACGAAGCCTCTCCCCCCTCCATACCGAGTTTGGGAGGGGCCTCCCAAGACGTGCTCAGGAGACTTGGGGAGTCCCACCCACCAGAAGATTCCGTGTCAGGCCCCAAGGATGTCCAGCCGCTTGGGTGCCACACAGTCACGGGCCTCCAGGGACACCCTATTTCCTGTGGGGCTAAGAACAGCTGCTCAAGCGTTTCCCAGAGTGACCCCAAAGATACCCATGGGCGAAGGGGTTCAAACCTTGCTCAGGCACCTGAGAAATACAGCCCTAAGCCTCGGACGGCCTCTCCACACTCCACCCCCCGCACTTGCAGGGGCGAACGAGTCTTCTGGCCCTTGGAGTCCACCGAGAGGAAGAAACAAACGGCGTCAGTGATGCCCACGCCCTGAAACGTGCAGTTCGGCGAGACAAATCTCTGCTCGGTGCTGGCGCTTCCCAGACAGGTAACTCGGCCAGGACCAAACATTTCCTCCTCTGGCACCCTTGGACGGAATCCTCCCTCCCCAATTAGACAGAGTCCCGCAGGGCCCAGAACTTTCCGCTGGCGTGTGGGTCTCCTTGGTGATGCGCGGCCGCCGGGGCGAACCCAGGTGTGAGCGCGGGCCCAGCACCTGCCACGGGGACCAGCTCGGAACGCGAAACCCGCGCAGAACCTGCCGGGGCGTCCCCGCTCCGCCGCGCCGGGAACCTGCAGGCCGGCCAGGGGTGCCGGCCAGGGACCCCCGCCTGCCCAGGGACGCGGGCGCTGCACCCTCCAGGGCTCCCGCGGGACCCACTTCCGCGGCTGCTACAGCGGCATCCTCGGGGCATGACTCAGGTGCCAGGAGTGCGCCGGCCTCTGAGCTCATGCAGCCCTACAGCATCCCGGTGCAGATCACCCTGCAGGGCAGCCGGAGGCGCCCCGGGAGGTAAGTCCCCCCGAGGCTCGTGGCCGAACAAGGGGTCAGAGACGGGTGGGCCACCGTGAGTCCGGGACCGGGCTGGGTCTTGACCTCGGGGGGCTCAGCTCCCAGGCCTCCTGTAGCGGCACGTGCCCTTTCTGGCTGGCTTCCTCCTCTAGGTGGCAGTTCTTCCCGGCCCACGACCCTTTAAGATCCACTTTGGGGGGAAGCTGGAGAGCTGGGACAGGGGTTGGAGTGGTCATCTTGCAAATGGCAGGCCTGACTGACTCCTCTAACACTGCGCAACGCTCCCCCAAGCATCACCAGGAGTGACTCCTAATCAGAGGCACGAGTAAACCCTGAGCACCAGGCCCCCAGTCTGAAGCCCCAAAGCCTCATCTTTGCTCCTAGCACTGGGCCATGCCCATCTCCCTCTGGCTCCCCAAGGTGATGCTCAAGGAATAGCTGTTGGCTGAACAGTACAATGAGGACATGACCGCCAGGATGGGCCCATTGGGTGAAGCCTGCTCTGACCTCAGGATAAACTAATCCTAGTGAGGTCTCCTCTCGCTGCCTCATGCCTGTGTCTGTGAACCGGGCTTGGCCCTAAGGACCGCTCCATCTGTGCTCTCCAGACCATGCCGTAGACTCTCCTTGGCTCGTTACAGCCATTGTCGTTAACCACCCACTTGCACTTCTTCAAGGGGAAGTGAGAGTTTGTTTCCTCGGGGTAAAGCAAAACAGAGACCCCGACCTGAATCTGCACTTCTGCCCCCCTCCCTGCCCCCCCTTCCTTCTCTTGAGGGCAGTTGTCAGATGTGGGCACGGGACAGCAGAGAGAAGAGCAGTGCCTGCCAATGGTGAGGGAGGAAGCAGTCAAAGCGGGGCAGTTAACGCACCCTGTGTGGGTGCTGGGGAAGTGGAAAGGGGAAGTAAGACCACCCAGTCAGCACATCACAGAGAAGGAAGGGGAGAGAGTGACCCCTGGGCGGAGGAGCACGGGAAGGAAAAGGAACCAAGCGCCGAGACGAAACACTTACTCCTAGAAATGAATGCATGTCTTTGTGGAAACAAAACTCCTAGAAATGAGTTCATTTCTTCATGAAATGGCCAACTCACCCTATGGCAGAGGACCAAATATCGAATATGGGAGGGAACATGTTTTAGGGCCTTGATGCCTGAATCATGACCCAGTTGCCTTGATGTCAGACCAGTCTTCTTGTCCCCAAAGCAATACAGGATCCCATTTTCATTCCTGAAACGCACAATTGGATAATTGTGCTTTCCTCTTGCCAAGCTTGATGAACTATGTTGACTTTACTCAACGTCATTTGGTGTTTCAAAAGAAGTGGTGAAATAATGTAATTAAAAAATAGAGGGTGAAAAAGAATGACCCACATCTCCTCTGTAACACAAACCAATTACAGGGGAAGAGTAATTTAACATGTTTAATATTAAACTAATAGAAAATATTAAAAATGTACATACACATGGGCAATGATTGTCGGATGCGTGATCAAAGTTGGATGAGCTCCCGCTTCTTCCTGAGAAAGCTTTCTTGCACAAGTTCCAGTGGAGAGAGAAGCTGCTTTGGCAAGGATTGTGCTCAGATAAGCATGTTCAAGCTCTTTAAGACTGAGTTTGCCTCTGGCTAACCTAGCAGGAGTCTGCCACAATTTGTGGTCGTCAAGGCTAGCGGGGATTCCAGGGGAGTAACAGAGGGGAGAGGTGTCCGACTATGAACAAAATAGTTAGAAGTGAAAATGCATTATTAGCAGCAACAACAAAAAATCATTCACAGCCAGGGAAATGCGGAAATGGTTAATGTACATGCTTGCCACGTGGGAGCCTGGGATTCAATCCCCAGGATTGCATGTTTTCCCCGTCCGCATCCCAGAACCCCTGGATGTGCTTCTTACCCCAACAACATGCCCGATCACCACCAGGGATGGGTCAAAGACCCCCTTCATCCCCCCAAAAGATTTTACACTCATGCTACCATCTAGAGAGAAAAATTATATGACTCTTAAGTGCTTTGAGGTCTTTGGATGAAAGGGGTTTGCCGATACCACAACGTTAATTACAGGACTGTTTATGGTTCCAGAAACCTGGAAACGGTTAAGGAAATTACAACATGTTCAATTGACGGAATATTACGTAACTGATAGAAGAGTTGCAGAGAATCATTAGTGAGTGGGAAAATGCTTATTCTATGAAGTGAAAAAACAACACAGAGACACAAACCCTCTCAACATTGTCCAGTGTGAGTTCATTCCGTTTAAAACAATATAGGAGATGGGAAATAATCCAGTAAGTGAACAGTAATTATCTCTAAGTGGTATAATTGTGGGGGAATTTGTTCTCTTCTTTAGACTTTTTCATATTTCCCAAGATTCATAAAATGAGCATAGAAAAATACATTGCTTTCACAAATCCTTTGAAATTTGTTGAGGCTTATTTCATGGCTCAGTGTGTGGCTGGGTCTCATAATGTTCCATGTACATGTGAGGGAAAATGTTTAAAAAATGGGGTGTTTGTGTGAGGTGCTGAGGATCCTAGGATTCTGCCTGTGAAAGACATGCTGTCTACCACTGAGCTACAGTTCTGACCAAGAATATAATTTGTCTGGGTGAATTATCAATTTCTGCAAGTCTGAAAAATATTTATTTCAAAAGCAAACAGTGGATCTCCCTGTGCTTCCAGTTATAAGGCAATGCCACTCAGTACATATTAATCAGCATTTCCTCTCTCCTAGGTGAATAGAACAGTTTAAAAAAAAATCTCCCTGCACTCCGGCTCCTTTGCTGTGGTGACCAGAGATCCTGGGTGGTGCTGCTCATTCACTTTCACTGGTGCTGCTTGCTGAGGGTCGACTGCTTCAGTTGCGGAGCTTCTTTGCGCATGCTTGGCTGTGTGGTGCTCCAGACACCATCCACTTTGTGGTGGCTTTGGGAGTTCCAAGGGGGGTGCTGCTGAGAAGTGGGGTGATGCTGGAGATCAAATTCACAGCCTATATTTTCGAGGCGGCCACTTTCACCACTAAGCTATTCCTGGTCCTCATGAGTTAAGTGTTTAATCAGTGTTATGACCTTTACTTTTCCTGTGGTGTGTGTCATGGGGCGGAGGGGCAGGGGGAGGACATTCAGGGCTTACTACTGGCTCTGTGGCAATTAGGGATCACTCATGGTGGTGCTTGGGAGACCATATGTGGTACTGGGGATCGAGCCAGGGTCAGCGACATCAAGGCAAGTCCCCTTAATCCTTGTACTACTTCTTTGACTCCTATTAAATTAAAAAACATATTTGGGGGTGGGAAGGTCTATTAGGCACACCTGGAGGTTCTCAGGGCTTACTCCTAGATCTTTGTTCAGAGATCACTCCGGGAAGTGCTCAGGGGACCACTTGTGGTGTTGGGATCAAACCAGGGTAGACTGCATACAAGGCAAGATACCTACCTGCTGTACGATTGCTCCAACCTGGCCCTTTCATTTTTAATTTATTTTTTTACTGAGCCCGGCAAGCTACTGAGAGTATCTCGCCCGAACGGCAGAGCCTGGCAAGCTCCCCGTGACGTATTCGATATGCCAGACACAGTAACAACAAAGTCTCCAATGGAGACGTTACTGGGCCCGCTCGAGCAAATCGATGAACAACGGGAGGGCCTTTACCTTTACCTTTACCTTATAAATAAAAATATTCATGTAAACCTTTTTAATTCTTCAAATTTCAGAGAATGAACAGATAATATCATGATCCCAATATTTTCTGAGTGAAGAAAATAAAATACATTATGACCTAAAATTCCAGTACTAGCACTCTAGAATAGCCCTTACTTTTAATAAAGCTTTAGTCTCACATCAGCCAGGGTCTGAGAGATAGTGTAGAGTGGAAGGTACTTGTCTTGCACACGGCTGATATGGGTTCAATCCCTAGCACTGCATGCAGTCCCCCGAATCCCAGCGGGTATGATCCCTGAATACAGAGCCAAGAGTAAGCCCTGACCACAATGAGGTGTGGTCCAAAAAGTTTTGCATCAGCTCACTTTCCCTTATAAATTCCCTGACAAATTTTAGGCTTTTATATAAAAATATTTATAAATACGTATATATGTTTTAGAATTATTTTAATAATACACATTCATTATAAATACACATATAATTAAATTTAGCCTTCTGAGTCATTTAATTTAGATTTATTTTGTAATTTCTTTTATGCTTGGATTTTATTATATATCACGGTCACGGTCCTCCCGTTGTTCGTCGATTTACTCGAGTGGACCCAGTAACATCTCCATCGTGAGACTTGTTGTTACTGTGTTTGGCATATTGAATACATCACGGGGAGCTTGCCAGGTTCTGCTGTGCGGGTGAGATACTCTCGGTAGCTTGCCGGCTCTCCGAGAGGGGCGGAGGAATTGAACTCGGTTCGGCCATGTTGGCTGCATGCAAGGCAAATGCCCTACCACTGTCCTATCACTCCAGCCCGTATTATTATATATATTTACACTAAAAAAAGGGAGGTATTTGGGCCCCACCCAGCAGTGCAGTGCTCAAGGATCACTCCTGGTGGGCTGCAGGAACCATACGGAGTGTTAGGGATCCAACCCAAGTTGGCCACATGCAAGGCAAATGCCCTATCCACTATGCTCATCACTTTGGCTCCTGCGTGTTCCATTTCCTCCTTTTGTTGCCGTTTTTGTTGTGATGATGAAGGTTTGCAGTGCTATCTTTTTTTTTTTGCCTTTTTTGCTTTTTGGGTCAACCCAGCGATGCTCAGGGGTTACTCCTGGCTCTGCACTCAGGATTTACTCCTGGCAGTGCTCGGGGAACCCTATGGGATGCTGGGAATCGAACCCGGGTCGGCCACGTGCAAGGCAAACGCCCTACCTGCTGTGCTATCGTATTTTTATGCTTTGTATTTGTCTTTTTACCCCCCTGAGTTTATTTTTCTTGCACTCTCTTAGATTGATTTTCTTTGTCTCTTCTACTCATCTGGAAGTGACAGTAAAAATTTGTACTCACATGCTGGATGTTCCAGGAATTTTATTGTACTGACTTGAACTTAACAAGTTGAAATCTATTTCTTCATCTTTTCCCTGAAAAATATTAGGAGGCCAGGGGTGAGGCTGCAAGGGTAGAGCATCTGCTTGGCATGTGCAAGTGTCCTCTGACCACACATTCCCCGTCTCCCCCCGCCCCAGCAACTGGGCGTGCTCACCACAGTAATTAAAAATAAAGCAAAATAGGCATTTCAGACACATCGACAATGTCACCCTTTCATTTAGATGCTCCTGCCATGTCACCCCTTTAATTTAGACACTCTGCCATATATTTGTCTTTTTCTCCCACTCAACAAGACATAAATAACAACAGCAATTATTGTTATTATCTTATAAGGTCATTATCTTTACTCACCCATTGACCCCTGTGAGTGCTCTTGATTTCCGGTAAAAATTCAACCCCTGAATATGAACTGTTTTTTAATCTGTTTAACGTAAATATGTGACTTTCTCTCCTGTGAGGCCTTTGGTTGGTGAATTTTGTGTATGTCAGAATGTCTTTGTTTCATACTTACAAAAACATTTACAATTTTATTTTACTGTATTTAAATTGTGAGAAAAAGAGGTTTGGGTGGTATCTGGTGATGCCCGGACTTACTCCAGGCTCTGTGCTTGTGCCTGAGGATGGGATCATATGTGGTGCTGGGAACGGAACCCAGATCTGCTACATGCTGCATGCAAGGCCTGACCCCTTGAACTAACTCCCTGACTATCTTTCCACATAGTGACAATATTTCTGTCACAGATTTTCACTCTTGTTGGAGCAAAACTCTAAAAATTGTTCTGGGGCTGGAGCAATAGCACAGCGGGCAGGGCGTTTGCCTTGCATGTGTCCAACCTGGGTTCGATCCCCAGCATCCCATATGGTCCCCTGAGCACTGCCAGGAGTAACTCCTGAGTGCAGAGCCAGGAGTAACCCCTGTGCATCTCCAGGTGTGACCCAAAAAGCAAAATAATAATAATAATAATAATAAAAATAAAAATTGTACTGTTTTGTCGAAGTTAATCTTTTATTTTAGGCTGCTTTTAGGAATTTTTATGTCTACATCTATGATTATCCCTGTCATGTGTCCTTGTGTGAATTTCTTTGTATTTTATTCCCCCTGGACTTCTGGAGTTTGTGGACTGGTCTCTATCAATTTTGGAATTTCATTACTTTGAGAAATCTTGCTTATGACCTCTCTCTCTCTCTCTCTCTCTCTCTCTTTCTCTCTCCCTCCCTCCCTCCTGTAATTCTGAACAACTTACTCTCAGAAATGTTCTGTTTTCCACATTTTAAAACCGTTTTCATTAAAGAACTCCTGGTTCATTGAAGAACTCACATTCCATTTCCTTCCTTATCAATGATCTCTTTTGGAATATCTAGTAAATCTTTCCATTGAATTTTTGTTCTTTTTTCCCTAAACATGAGATTTGATCTAAAAATAGTAGTGTGGACATATTCTAGAAGTGTATATATTTTTCTTTTTTTCTTTTCTTTTTTTTTAAAGCTCATTTGGTGGCTGAGGAGATAGTACAACAAGTAGGGCATTTGCCTTGCACAGAGCCAACCCAAGATTGATTCCTCACATCCCGTATGGTCTCTTGGGCACTGCCAGGAGTAATTTCTGAGTTCAGAATCAAGAATAACCCCTGAGCATCACCAAGTGTGGCCCCAAACCTAAACCAAACAAACAACCCTGTCCCCAAATACACACAAAAATAAAAAGCTTATTCTGGGCTGAAGTAATGATACAGCAGGTGCTGTCCCAGATTCGATTCCCTGAACCTCATATGGTCCCCTAAGCACTGCTAGGAGTGACCCCTGATATGCAGAAGCAAATCCTGAGCACAATTGGGAATAGCCTCAAAATGAAAACAACAAACAAAAAGCTCATCTGTGCTATAAAGTTTTGATTTCTTTATTTTTCCAGAACCTCCCAAGTGACTGTTCAATGCAAGGGCCTGAGGGTGCCAGGCTGGGGGTTACCGGGGCTGTTCTGGTGGTGCTCGGGGCCTTGAGGGTTGTTCCTGGTTGTGCTCAGGGGATCATGTGGTTGGTACCAGAGACGAACTGGCAGACAAGGCTTCACCTTAACTCCTATCTCCCGGCTCCTTTTTGATATTTTCAAATCCTTCCTTTGTTTCTTTCTACTTACTAAGATGTATCTTTGTCTCTTGCTAGCTCATGTGACATTTTGGGTGGATCTGATTCTGTTGTCTATTTTTTTCTCAAAGACCTGATCATGCGTAGTATGACTTCTGGATGAGAGCACATCCTCCTTGGAGGGACAGGGCTCCTGCTGGCAGACGCCAGAGCTCAGCTTCTCCAGAGAGGGGAGGATTTGTTTCTGCGCGGGAGCTGAGGGCTGCCAGCTTGAGTTCTTAATGAGCTGCTTGCTTAGCTCTGGGACTTGGGATTTCCCAGCTAGTGAATCAGGCTACAAACTCTCTGGGGATCTCCTGAAGGTTGTGTAATCCTATGGGAGATTGTAATTTTTCTCTTTCCTCTCTGGGTTTCTACTCTCACATACTTTTGCTCCTTTGGGTTTCTCCCACTCTTTTTTAGAGTCTTGACCAGAATTGTTTGCACTCAGAGTGGATGTCCAGTTCGTCATGCTATGAAACAGAATCTAGTTAGTATTACAGGAATAAAAATGTATTGGTGTATCTAAGTTTAGCTATTAGTTATTTTTTTCGGGGGGGGGGGCGTGGCACAGCCCACTGTTCTCAGGGTGTACTCAATCATGGCTCTTGTCAGATCATAGGAAGTTTTGAGTGGATCTGATTCTGTTGTCTATTTTTTTCTCACCGTAAGATCACTCCTGGCAGGACTCAAGGGATCAGATGGGGTTATGGATGGCAGGGAAAGAACTGGATCTGCCGGATGCAAGGCAAACTCCCTAGACGTTGTGCTCTGGTGCTAACTCCACTTTTTAGCAATTATTTTATTGTTTCCTTCCCCATCCCCACCCCAACATGACACAACCTCTTCAGAAGGGCCCTCTGGTGCATCCACTTGTCCTGTATACTGCCAGGTCTGTAGTCTTATTCTTAAATTAGATCAGAACCAGGTTAAGCCAGCTTTGTGTAATAGACAATACTACAATTGGGGCTGTCTCATGGCTGTATCTGTATTGCTACTGAGTGCTGAAGGAGGTCAAATGATATATATGTTAACCTTTCAGTAACAGTATTGCAAACCACAGTGCCTCAAAGGAAAGAGAAAGAGAGAGAGAGCGACAGAGAGAGAAGAAGAAGAAGAAATGATTTACTCCTGGATTAAAGTGTAAAATAAAATTTCCCATTTTCTTTATTTATCCATAAACATATGTTTATGTACTACCTACAATGACCAGTTTCCATATTCAAGTCATTTGTAGGTAATACTACACTGTATATTGGATGAGGATATCTTTTCCTTTGCATTGCTAGATCACAATTTTAGTTATTTTGAGAAACCACCATAGAAAGTGTAAAAAAATTTTTAAAAAGAAAGATTACAATAGACTAAAAAATAGAATTGTATTGTTGGTGATAGCTCATAATCAACCTCTTCAACCCTGGGTCTCCTGGGTGTTAGCATTTAAAATTCCTTAAAATATACCAGAGAGACAGCACAGGGGTTATGGCCCTTGTCTGGCATGCAACTGGCCCCAGCTCAATCCTTGGCACCACATAGGGTCCCCCAAACACCATCTGGAGTGATCCTTTTTTTTTTCTTTTTGGGTCACACCTAGCGAAGCACAAGAGTTACTCCTGGCTCATGCATTAAGGAATTACTCCTGGCGGTGCTCAGTGGACCATATGGGATGCTGGAATCGAACCCAGGTGGGCCACATGCAAGGCAAACGTCCTACCCGCTGTACTATAACTCCAGCCTCAGGATGGATCCTTGAGCACAGAGCCAGGAATGAGTAAGCTCTGCACACCACCAGGTGTGGCAAAAAAGTAATTCCTTACCATCCAATCCAATTAAGGTGCAAATTTAAGACATAGGGGGAAAGGCAGAGATGTTGGTCCTAGAAACCTAGAAAATATGGAAACTTTAGTTACAAGTTCTTTTAAGGTTGTCTTTTCTTAATCAGTTTGCCTGATTAAATTGGTAAGTCCGTTTGTCAACCGCTGATGAAATATTTCAAACTTTGAAGAGCCAGAGGCACAGTTCAGGAGTTGATGCACTTGCTGTGAATCTTGTGGACCCCAGCTTGAATCCTCAGACCACATGTGGTCCCCCCAGAATGCTGTCAGGTCACTCTGGAACACAGAACCGTGAATATCCCCTGAATACTGCTGGGTGCAGCCCCCAAAGAAAAACAAATAAAAGGTTCACTTCAGGGGGATCTGGAGCTAGTTCAGTGGCTACGGCGACTTGCCTGGGCTCGATTCCTGGCACCACATAGCCCCGTTGGCCTATGAGTCACAGGAGGGGCCCCTGGAGCCTCCCAGATTTGTGAATCAAAATTTTACATGTTGTTTCCCTGCCTATTCTCTGAGGGTGGAATGACAGAGGGTGAGTAGCAGCAAAGGAGATCCAAGCTCCCAAATCTAGTGCCTTAGACAAGGGTGGTGGTGGTAATGGTGACGGCACGGCTGCCCTCTGGGGTGCTCCCAACGAAGGCTCTGGATTGCTTGATGTTACCCCTGCTCCCTTTGGGAGATGTTCCCGGGGACAAAGAAAGTCAGGGAGAGGAATGGGGAAGGATCCAGGATAAAGGATCGAATAGATGTTTTTTTCTTTCTGGGTCACACGTGGAGATGCTCCGTGTTGACTCCTGGCTCTGCACTCAGGAATTACTCCTGGTGGTTCTCTGGGGAAGCATACGGGATATGGGGGAATCAAACAAGTACAAAGCAAACATTTGCCTTACCCACTGTACTATTGCTTTGGCTCCAAGTATAGAACAAATTTGTAGAAAGAAATCAGCTAGCAATTCCTTTGACTAATTTGGTGCTAGGCTTCAATTTTTGTTAATTTTCTCTTTCTTTTCAATGTTTTATTAAGGCTCCGTGATTGAGAAAGTTACTCATGACTTAGTTTCAGGCATACAATGTTCCAACACCAACCCCTCTACCTGTGTCAACTTTCCTCCACCAGTGTGCCCTGCCCGACCCACAGTCTGCCTGTTTGACAAGCACATTTTCAGTGTCGTTGTCTCTGTGACTTAGCTAAGCATTTATGCAGTTCGCTGGAGCCAGAGATTCTACCATTAAAGCTGCAGTTGTTTGGCTTAAGATTCATTTGGCCTCTTAAAATGCAAATACCTCTTGGACACAGATGCTTACTGGTGGGAGGGGGCTAGCAAATCAGTGACACAGGCCACAGGATGTGGTGGGACTGTGGCAAATTGGAGAAAACGCCCCACCCACAGGGACAGCTGTCCCATGGCCTGGCCAGTTGCTCAGGAATAGGAATGTGGGCTTGTGGTTGTTTTCAAGTCAGAAATGATCATTTTTTATGAGAAATGTCATGATTCTTAAAGTGTTAGCAACTTATCCTACAAAAAAGTTTAGCCCTCCCCCCACCACACACACACACACACATATACACACAAAGACTTGAAAAATTACAAACAAACTACAGAGGCCAACAAACAAACATAAAAGACCAGACAAATAACAAAATCGCAGCTAAGGGCTGGGAGCTGTCCAGGCTCTGATCTGTGTGTTAACTTTTACTACTCATTGGCCACCCCATTGTGAAAGCATTGATCATGGCTTCTGGTAGCAGAGGAGGGGTAGGGGAGGAGAGAGAAATAGAGAAATAGACCATCAGACACACAGAGAGAAACAGAGCTGAGAGACACAGAGATGCACAGACATTGACAGGAAGAGAGAGAGCCTAAGGCGGAGCTGTGGATGGACAGAGAGGGCCTGAGAGCCGGAGAGGACCACGCAAATTCTCAGCACCCCGAGGGGACTGGGCCCTCGCCTAGAAGCCCCTTTCCAACATCTGGATAGAAAGAAACGAGCCAAATCTAACTCTTTCAGGATGACCACTTCCAAAGCAAACTTGGAGCGTCATTCTTTCCATACGGAATTCTCAAGACAATGTTAGACATCTTTCCAGGGAGGTTCTACAGTATCTCCGACAGATGACTAAGTCCATAACACTTGTTTACCGGAAGCAAATGAAAATTCTCAGAGGGTTCCCTTTTCTAGTCAGGGCTGAAACTCTTCTCTAAGACCTTCCAACAGGCAATGAGTCAGTATTAATTTGTTCCATCAACAGTCTTTACAACACATCATTTTGGGGTCACACCAGGAGGTGCTCAGGGCTTCCTCCTGGCTCCGTGCTCAGAGATCACCTCTGATGGGGCTCAGGAGAACTCACGTGGTGCCAAGGATCCAATGGGGTCAGCTGTGTGCAGGGCAAAGCACCTAACCCACTGGACCATTTGTTCTGGCCCTAGAAAGAGTTTGATCAACTTGAATGTGGAATGTCATTGACGCATCAAACCTGCCCGCACATGTCAGGAGGGCAGCAAACGAGGTCCACCCTGTCCTCTCCTCACCCTGCCTCCTACTTCCATCTGAGTTTAATGGACCGTCCTCTTTCCTCTCCCCTCAGGACAGCACTTCCTGCTTCCACGAGGAAGGGAGCTCTAGAGCCAAATGGAGACCCATCAGACACGCACCCAAGGCTACCGTCCAGCGCGGGCGAGGACCGTGCCATGCTGCTAGGGTTTGTGATGATGGCCTCATCTGTCCTCATGTTCTTCCTGCTCGGAACCACCATCCTCAAGCCTTTCATACTCAGGTAAGGAAGAGAGAAGGAAGACTGAGAACTTCCAATTCAGATCAGCCCCATGCCCGTGAGAGAAGAGGAGGCTGGTTTGCTTTCTCAACCCTCCGGGCTGGGGCCTGGAAGGGGTCGTAGGGCCACTCACCATTGCTCTCGGGGCTGGGCGACCTGGGCATGAAGGAAGAGCTGGGAAGAAGCACTTCGCTTTGCCATCTCCGAACTTCAGGCTCAACATTACTCAACAAGTAACTGCAAATTGGACATTAAAGTAACACATTCTGCTTTCACATGCAGTTATTCTGGAGAAGATCCTCTATGTGAGCACATTGAGCTGGAGTGTTTTGAGAGACTTTCTTCGCTCCATTTTGCATCTCTTGCTCCCTTATCAAAGGTTATATGCTCATAAATTTGAGGGTGTGTGTAAGGATGTTCAACCCTATTCCATTGGTCTGTGGGTCTATTTTCGTTCCATGCCATTTCAATGATTACCACTTTGCAGTACAGTTTGAAGTTGAGGAAGGTTATGCCCCCATCTTCTTTTTCCCAAGAATTGCTTTAGCTATTCGTGGACGCTTGCTGTTCCATATGAATTTCAGGAATGTTTGATCAATTCTTTAAAGAATGTCATGGGTATTCTTATAGGGATTGCATAGAAACTGTATAATGCTTTGGGAGTATTGCCATTTTGACAATGTTAATTTTCCCAATCCATGAGCAGGGAATGTGTTTCCATTTCCTCATGTCCTCTCTCTTTTCTTTTTGCTTTTTGGGTCACACCTGGCGATGCACAGGGGTTACTCCTGGCTCATGTACTATGTACTCAGAAACTACTCCTGGTGGTGCTCAGGGGACGATATGGGATGTTGGGAATTGAATCTGGGTCGGCCAAGTGTGTGAGGCAAACGCCCTACTAGCTGTGCTATATCGCGCCAGACCCTCTCTTTTATTTCTTGAAGTAACGTTTTGTAGTTTTCTTTGTACAGGTCCTTTACCTCCTTAGTTAAGCTGATTCCGAGGTACTTGATTTTTCTGTGAACGGGATTGCCTTTTTCATATCACTTTCTTCTCTCTCATTATTTGTGTATAGGAAAGCCATGGACTTAGATTTTTTTTGGGGGGGTCACACCCAGCGATGGTCAGGGGTTCCTCCTGGCTTTGCATTTGGGAATTACTCCTGGCGGTGCTTGGGGGACCATATGGGATGCCAGGGATCAAACCCGGGTCGACCACATGCAATGCAAATGCCCTACCCACTGTGCTATCATTCTGGCCCCAGCCATGGACTTTTGGGTATTGATTTTATAGCCTGCGACTTTCCTATACATGTTTATTATTTCTAGGAGTTTCTTGGTAGAGGCTTTAGGGTTCTCTAAATATAGTATCATTTCATCTGCAAATAGTGAGAGTTCTATCTCTTTCCTATTTGGATGTCCTTGAGTTGGAGTGTTTTGAGTTTGGCCATGTCTACCTGACACATAAAAGCTGTTTATACCTATTCATTCTTCATGAAGTCCTTGTCTCCCAATAAAATGATGGACTTTGCCTGTTTGAAGGCAAGTTAATTGCTCATTCAGTTAATGTGCCCATTTATTTCAGCTCTGAATAATTATATCTAAATATATCTTTGGTTCCTGTGACAGGCTCTGGCCTGGCCCTTATAGAAAAAAATATGTATTGAATATTGCTGGATGGGGCCCTCAAACAAAATGAAAAACCAACAGAAGTCTGGTGCTAAACCCATAGCAGAAACTTATTTGCTAACTTAAGACATTGTTTTTCTAAGGCTCCATGCAGCGTTTTATATCCTGGATCTGGAGATCATGTTCAGCTTCACTCTGTGACTCAGCTTTAATTTATTAGTGAGTAAAAATGGTTACATGTGGTCTGAGATCCCAGGAGTGCACCCTAACCCTCTCTGAGCAGTATTTTTGAACATTTTGACTTCAGAATTTGTTCACTGAACTTGTGTTTAGGAAACATAGGGCCCGCCAAGGAGTGAGTACAGGAGTCCATGAGGATCTGATCCTACAGGGTCTGTCAAAACCTCTCTCAGCAACCCCTCTGCACCTTAGCCTGAAATGGCTCCCTAATGACTTCATGTACTTGTGTGTTTTCTTTTCAAATGGCATCAAAGTCTTCACAAGTGGGAATTTTGTCTTTGACTTCTAGCACCTAGGACATTCTGTTCATGTAGGATATGGGCACACTCTCAAGGAACATTTCCAAGTCAAATTGAATTCAGTCCATTTATGGAACTTTTATATCATCTGTATATGAGAAGCAGGATGCTTTCTACTTTATGTAAATAGCTAGATCCTATTTACCTTTAGAAAAGTAAATAACTTCTAAAGGTAAATAGGATGTAGCTAAAAATCACCTCAAGGGACTGATAATAAAAATAACTGAATCTCTCTCTTTCTCTCTTTCTCTGACCATACCCAAATGATGCTGCGGTGGGGGGAGATTCTCCCTGCTCTGTGATTGGGGGTTGTTCTCAGAGGTGGTCAGTGGCCCATGAGATACCAGGGATGGAACCAGGCCACATGCATGCAAAACGTGTTCTCAGACCATTCATCTATCTTTATGGCCCAACATAGTAACTTTTCTAATAGGTAATTTCTTGCTTATAAGATTTTCATTTGTCTCTGGAAGTAGAATAGGTTTCTACTTCTGTAGAAAATGTCCACAGTCTGTGTTGACTTATGGGATCTTGTGGCTGGTTTGTCCAAAGGTGTATTTCTACGAAGAGAAGCCAAAGGGTTTGTGTTTTTGAGATGATGAGGCATGAGAGGTAAGTTGGGGGGGGGGAGAGAGAGAGAAAGAGAGAGAGAATCGTGGTGACTATAGTGTATAGGGTAATATTGCCGAAGCTCTCTAAATATGTGCATATTAAAAAACAGTAAAATATACAGATTGCTGGCCTTCTGAAAAATAAATGAACCCAGATGTTGGGAAATGTTGCTGTAGAGTCTGTGTTTTAGAAAATTTGTCATTCTACCAAACACATTTGGATGCTTCTGCAGTTTGAACAATATAGAGGATAGATGTGGCGAGGAAGGTCTGACGGAGACTTGGAGAAGAAAGACTGTAATTTTCTGCTGGCTCTCCCTGCCTTCCTCCACGTCTTCCATGCCCTGAAAGTGCTGCGTCAGCACTGAAGGTCCTTGACTGCCTTGAAACAGGCACCTGCCTCAGGCTGCCATGTTAGACATGCAAAACTCAATTCTCATTTCTTCTTTTCAACTTGCAGCACTCAGAGAGAAGAATCGAATTGCACTCTCTTGCACACACACATCACAGAAGACTGGATGGACTGTGCATTCACGTGCGGGATGGACTGCCGGGGCCAGGGAAGGTACCCATGTCTTCAGGTGTTTGTGAATCTCACCCATTCGGGGCAGGAAGTGCTCCTACACTACAACGAAGAGGCGCTGCAGATCAATTCCAAGGTAACAGAGACGTTAGGAAGTGTGCCAAGCACAGCAATTAGAGCCAAGAGTCTTGAGCACAGGGATCTTTTCGGGGCAGACTGCCCTCAGCAGGGTGTTTGAGAGGTAAATCTGTTTCTGGCTTGGGACTGTTTGACAGAGGTCAAATGAGGATAACTGAAGCCAAAAGTATTCTTGGAAGGAAAATGGGAAGTCTAGTCAGGAGGGGGAATTTTTCCAATATCACAAGTTGGAGTCAGCACTTAAAGGCTGAGCCAATAAACAGATTCATTTGTAGGCAGTTCTGCTTCGAGAGGTCCCACTCAGTCTCTTACAGATTCTAAAATGCACTTTTGAATTTATTTAAAATCAAGCAAGTCACTTTTCTTGTCTTTTTGAAATTGAAAAAATCTTAGGCATCGTGGTTGGCATACTGTTAATGACTACCCACTCCATCGTCCAGTGTCCCCACTCAATACCCTCATTCACTCCAGTGGTAAGCTTCCTACTCAAGTCCAGTACTTGGTTTCTGTTGCCTTTGGTTATTTGTTATTTCTCCACTGTTTCTTAATACCCCACATATGACAGATCATCCTGGGCCTATCCTATCATCATGATATTCTCTAGATCCATCCATGTATCATTAATTGCATTTCTTACAGCTGACTAGTATTTTGTTGTGTATATGTACCAGAGTTTTTTGTTTCTAGGCCATACTTGGCAGTGCTCAGAGCTTACTCTTGGTTCTTTGCTCAGGGACCACCCCTGGCAGGGCTCAGGGGGACCATCTGAGTGCCAGAGATTGAAACTGGGTCAGCTACAAAGAAGACAAGTATCCCACCCATTGTACTATCTCTCTGGTCCCAGTACCATAGTTTCTTTATCTAGTAATCTGTTCTTGCACACTTGGGTTTTTTCCAGATTTTGAGAATTATAAGAAGTGCTGCAACAAACATAGGAATGCAAAGATCTTTTCTGAATAAAGTTTTTGGTCTTTTGGCATACATTCCAAGAAGTGGAACTGCTGGCCATAAATGAGCTTGACTTTTTTAGAAGTATTCAGATTGTTTTCCAAAAAAGGCTGGACCAGTCAACATTCCCACTAGCAGTAAAAGAGGGATCCTTTTTTTCCACATCAGTGCCAACCCTGGTTGTTTTTGTTCATTTTATTAGTGCAACACTGACTAGAATGAGGCGATATCTCATTGTTGTTTTCATTTGCATTTCCCTGATAATAAGTGCTGTTGATCAAATTTGGCTAGCTATGTTTCAGGAATGTTCTGTTTATCTGTGTCCCACACTCCCATTTTTTGGAGTTATTTTTTTTTCTCATATAGTTCTACCAATACTTTATGTATCTTGGGTATTGACCCTTTATCAGATGAGTGGTGGGAAGTATCCTTTCCCACTGTGGGTGTCTTTTAAAATCTTTTCATTTTTATAGTTGTTCACAATAATTTATTACATTCAACAGTCCAACACCAATCCCACCACCATTATACCTTCCCACCACCATTATTTCGAATTTTCTCACCACCACCCAAGCCTGTTCCAAAGGCAAACCCTAAATATTTTGTATTGCTTCTTATGAATAATCCACTAAAAGTGATCTAAAAAGGTTTCCTTAGAGGAAAATGTGTGAAAATTGTTGTATATCTCTCTTGGAGCCATTAAGCCCCTGTATCACTAACACTAACATGCGGTTACAGGTTGAGCTAATATATATCTATATCTATATCTATATCTATATATATATATATATATCAAGATTGGTTGCCTTCTACTTTACATCCCATCAAATGTGGTGTGCTACTCATTGTACCTTAGGGGTATAGAATTCTAAAACTTTAAATAGGGTTTTAGAACTGGAGTTAAATTTTTAATTGAATGGCACTTAAGAGGTTGGAAGGCATATCTGCAGTGTGTTGCTTTCTTCTGATAATTATTTGTGAATCTCTAGATCATGGCCATTAAAGAATTTATATGGCACCCAGAGGAAGTTCGTGGGCATGGCTGCCAGGCTCCCAGAAGCACAGGGAGATGGGTAGAGGGCACCCATTGCCTACTCTGCGAGAGCCTGGAGATTTTCATCACAAAACCCACATACCAGGTTTTTTTTCAGTGTATATATTCTCACGTGTGAGGGGCTCATCCCAAGCCTGTGAAGATCGGCTACAGGCATGGTGATGATTGGGTTCTGGAGGTTTTGGGCTGCCGGGGCTCTGTGGGGGCAGGACTCTGTTGGGATAGGCTCACCCACCACTCGAGGTGCCCCCAGTGAAGTCAGCTTGGCACAGGTGAGGAGGCATCTCTGCAATGTGTTGCTCTCTTCTGGGATTTTTGAGGGTGTCTCTTTGTTCTGGTCCTTGCTTCTTTTGCTGTGCAGAAGCTTCTTAGTTTGATGTAATCCCATTCATCTTTGTTTCCATCTGCTTAGTCAATTGCATGAGTCACTGAAGATAATCTTTAGCTTTGATGCCATGAAGTGCTCTACCTATGTTCTCCTGGATATAATTTATGGATTCAGGTCTGATAGTGATGTCTTTTATTTTTATTTGAATTTGTCTATGGTATTAGAAAGAAGTCTGCATTCTTTTTTTTTTTTTGGTGGGGGGGGGTTCATGTGACCAACCACTTGTCCCAACACCATTTGTTGAAGAGGTTTTTTTTTTTTTTGCTTCACTTTATACTTTTTGCTTCTTTATCAAAGATTAACCATCTATATACCCGTGGATGTCTTTCTGGACTCAGTTCCGTTCCATTGGTCTGAGGTGCGTCTTCATTCCAGTACCACTGGAGCTTGAAGTCGGGGACAGAGAAGCCTTCCATCTTGCAAGCCTTTTTTCTTGTTAAGAAAAAAACCCTTCAGAGATTATGAGTTTGCTTTTAAGGTTACTTAGGTGGTTAATGGGATTCGAAGTTTACGTTTACATGCTACCATGAAGTTGAGTTGCATGAGCTCAGCTGATATGTCACCCTTTGTTGTCTTCCTTAATCACTTTCATTCGGTGACTTCTATTTTCTATTTTTGAGGCAATAGTTTTTACTTATCTATATTTTGTGGGTCCGTGATCAGTACTCTGGGTTCCTCCTGGCTCTGCACCGGGAATCACCCCTGGATGGGTTGGGGGTCCACGTGAAGTACATACCTACTGTACTCTCTCCCCCACTTGGAGCAATTATTTTGAAAGGCCTCAAATATTTTTTATAAGCATGACACAGTATCTCCAGTGCAGAGCAGATAATGACAATAAATCTCAGACTTTTCCTTTTATTTTGGGAAGGGGTTTTTTGGGTTCACCCCTGGTTGTACTCCCCTGGTTTTACTCAGGGCTTACTTCTGGCTCTGTGCTCCAGGATCACTTCTAGATCAGCTCTGGGGACCATATGCAGTGCCGGGGATCAAACTGGGATCAGTTGTGTACAAGGCAAGTGCTTTAACTACTGTTTTCTCTTTTTTCTTTAAAAACAAAACAAAACAAAAAACAAAAACCAGCTGAGAGCCTTCTTTTTTCCCCTATTGGTTCTGCCTTGCAGGAATCAAAATTTCGGCCATTCTGAGGGTCAAGGGGAAAAATCTCCATGTTATATTTCAGGGAAGATTTTTACTCTAAGAAATTAGGCAATATTCAGACAATGGAGGTAGTGAAATTACATAGAGATCAATACATTTAGTTGAGTGAACAACTGGATTAACCAAGTAGACGGTCCAGGAAGAGACCAAAGGCCAGCTTAGGGAGCAGCACAGTCCTTCTGAAGCTGGTCATCGCCTCTTCTGGTACATCTGTTGATTAAGAATTCCTTCCCACATCCCTGCTTAGTGCCTGAACTGGCCATCTCAATCTGGGCGCTCCTGCCAACACATCCCCTTGAGTGCAGTCATTTCCGAGAGCAGCAGTCTCCACCAACAGCTATACCAGAAGGCAGTTTCAGATGGAAAATTGTTGTGTAAGTGCCTGGGGGTCAGGGGCAACATCCTCATCTTTCTTCCTCCTCCATGTCCCCAGTGCTTTTACACTCCTAAGTGCCACCGAGATAGACATGACTTACTCAACAGTGCTTTGGACATAAAGGAATTCTTCGATCACAAAAATGGGACCCCGTTTTCATGCTTCTACAGTCCAGGCAGCCAAGCAGAAGATGTTGTTCTCATGAACAAGTATGACCCCATGATTATCTTCCACTGTGTGTTTTGGCCTTCGCTGACTCTGCTGGGTGGGGCCTTGATTGTTGGCATGGTGAGATTAACACAGCACCTGTCCCTGCTGTGCGAGAAATACAGCTCTGCACACAGGAATGAGGTGGGTGGCCAAGTAGCCTACACGGAACTGCATCAACTCAAACCATGCAATACACGGGGGAGGAAAGGAAGGAGCGGGGAAATGCAACAATGGTGACAAGGTTAAAGCCCTGGTCCCCCAATCCTTACGGTCTGCGCCTGGGGGGAAGAGCAAATGATGCCTTCAGCAAATGAACCATGGAGGAACAGGAAGTGTGATTATTTCTATAAGGAAAGCAGCACTTTATTCACTTATCTACTTGGGTTTTGGGGCCTGGTAGTTCTCAGGGCTTACTCCTGGCTCCGTGCTTGGGGGTTTCTCCTGGCAGTGTGAAGGACCACGTGGTGCTGGAAACCAAACCTGGCCCTCTATCTCCCTGGGTCCGCGAAAGAACTGTAGAGGAAGTCTTCATTATGTACTCTAGGCTGTAGATGCATGAGCACTCCCTATCTGTTCTCCCAAGTTCCATTACATGTGAACTAAGGAAGCGTTTTTTGTTATCACATGACAAAAACATCTCAAGGTAGCTGCACTCGAATTCAGTTCCAGTTGGAACTGGTAAACAACAAGGGCGTCTAATCTACTGCGCAATGCACAATCAGCCTACTTACAGACACTGTAAATAGAATAAACATAAGAACATTTCTCAAAAAAGTCTGAGATTTCATTCACCACAGAAAGAGAATAATCTGGCAACTTCACAAAACCCGAGTCTCCCGTTTCAGTTCCAAATTCATGCTGGAGGAAGAACTCGGCACACAGAAAAGATACTAAGTTTAGAGTTGCTGTACTGAACTTTGCTATCAACCACGTAATTTTTCTTTCAGCAAGTTTTCTTTTCTGCTTAAATTAGCCTCCCATGAGCTCATTTTGTTCTTTCTGCACAATCTGGTGGGAATGGGAGAGAGGGTTCGAGATGTGCTGAGAAACAGGTAGACACTGTCCTGCATAGAATTAACCTCAGCTAATCCACACGGGGGATTAGAAAGTGTAGAAAAGCTCCACACTGCTTGTCTATGTTTTAATTATCACGGTTATTAAATAAGACGCCACAAGCAATTGCTACGCTAACTGCACTATGGATTGAAAACTTGGTTCTGAAAACCAACGTGCTTTAGTTTTAGAAGTCTAGAAGTCGGGAATATGCTCAAAGTGGTGGAGCCCATGCTCGACACGACACACCAACCGACCACTGACACCACGTCCCTCTGCGTTACCCTCGCACCCCCGCCTAAGCTCCCAGTGCACTGCCAGATGGGACTGTGGCGGCTCCTGATTATTACCAGCTTGACTGGTGCAGTGTTGGGCCTAAGCATTGATTGAGCCATCCTGTTGAATGGGTATGATTATTATTAAAAAATAAATTATCAGTCTTGGTGACTTTCACTAAGTGGGTCGGGGCAGGGAGCTGCAGGAACGGGCTGGCTAAACCTGACAGGCATCTCAAGTCCAGAACATGGCGCTGGAGACACAGTACAGTGGCTAAGACACTTGCCTGGCACAGTCGAGCTGGATTTGATCCCTGTGTCCCATGGGGTCTCCTTCAAGGAGTGATCCCTGAGCTCAGAGCCAGGAAGAAGCCGCAGGACCACCACGTGTGGCCCCAAATCAGAATATATTCAATTAAGGCCCAGAATATTCATTTTAGAGAGGTGTGATACATTATTTTGCAGACTAAAGACTTCCTTGTATTTTTATACATATTAAATCAATTGCAGAATGAATTTCTGTAGTTTTTTAAATGAAGGGCACACCTCTACTTCACTTTTTAGTGAGTTTAGCACCATTCCAGCCTTCTTGTGATTTTTTTTCCCTCCTACCAAACTCAAGAGCACTCATTTGGAACTCTCAGTGTAAAACCGAAAAGTGTTTCAGTTACTACAATTTTCCATTCATAGAATGGGCATTTGGCTCCTCTCAGGAAAGACAAATATTATTCTTGGGGAATAAAGTTAATTTGGAACCATGTTAACAAAGTTATTCACACCATTTGGTAAATAAACACAAGTTAAGTGATTATTTGCTGTAAATTGTTTAAAAGCAATGTCCCCATGCCTTACTGGTGAAAGCCCAAATTTACCTTTTGCAAAGATTATGATCATTGAAAAAGCGAAACCAGTTTGCTTCTAGTTCGCCTTAACGGTTCAAGTTCTGGTGTTCAACTAACTTGAAAAAGTGTCTAACTCCATATATAAAGCCATTCGTACAAGTAAGTCTCTGCATATTTCTGCTTAAGATGCCAGTTATAAAATCCTTTATGCTTGAAGGAAGTTAATCTATAACTGCATTTCTCTAGTATTCATAGCTCTACCAGGGCAGAAAAACTGGCTTTTCGGGCATCACTTAATCACTTAACTTCCCGTTAGTCGTCGATTTGCTCGAGCGGGCGCCAGTAACGTCTCCATTTGTCCCTGTCGCGTGCTAGTGTAGCCCAATGGCATCTCTTCGCTCCGGGAACATGGAGGGCCTCAAACCGATCGTTCATGATCTTGACAAAGAAGTCTGACCATCTGGTAGGTGGGCGGCCACGCGGTCTCTTGACATCCCGTGGAATCCAATCAGTAACAGCTCTAGTCCAACGGTCGTCTTTAAATCTCATTACGTGACCAGCCCATCTGATTTTCGACACCTTGGCATATGAGACAGCGTCCCTGATCCTTGATCATCGACGGATGTCAGAACTCCGGATTCGTTCTCTCATTTGAGTGAAACGTGATATTCCAAGCATAGCTCTTTCTATTCTTCTTTGGGAGACCTGAATGGCGTCGTTTCGGGCATACTAGTTTGTTTTTCCAATCAACTTTTCTTAATCATGAGGTACGAACTCAAATTCAGTTAAAATTTGATTGTTTACACTGATTTGTTTTTAAGTATTCAAAAGAAATGGTGAACTGTAATGATCCCAAATTTTTGCTTAAAATGTAGCACACTAAGGACTGCTTGAACACAAGGAGATTTTTTTTTTTTTAATAAACAGTGTGATGTTACAGACTGCAAAGGTAAAGAAAAGCAGACATTAACAGTTTCTGATGAGCACAAACAGGAAGTGCAGTCACAGGTCAAACTTCTTGCTAGAAACAGCAAGACTGGGGAGAGGGCATAAATTCAGTGACACTATTATCCCATATTTTCATTACAGTAACACATGCATCTTGCTGTGCCGAATACTTTTCTGGGCCATCATTTAAAAAATATTTTAAAGCATTTTTTTCCTAACTACTGTGGAAAAGCACAGGACTTCAGTTCACTGAAAAACAAAATGCAAATAGATTTGTTATAAATAAATGGGGCTGGAAAGGGTGGTTGGAGCTTTGTTTTTGACGGTCCCAAAGTCAAAATATTTGACGTGTTGGTAATAATTTTTATGTTAGTGCTATAGTCTCCCAAGATATTAAAGTGTTATGTTACAAAAGAATATATTCTTTTAGATTTTTATTTAACACAGTTAAGTTTGGGGCCTGAATCAGACGGAAGCCGTTACCTGCATTTGAAGTTTATGGCCCATAACCAAAAACATTCTGGAAACCAGACAGTCAAAAATCTCCAACTACATTTAAGAACAGAAATTAGATATGATGAAGGGCTTTTTCTCGTGGAATCAACAGCAATGACCACATTTGGAAATTCATACTATAGTTTAGTGTTCACTAAAGATATTTTGAAGAAATAAAAAACAGTGAAGATTTTCTGCCTTCTTGCGAATCCCAGAGGAAGAAGAATCACTTTAAAAACATACTAGCTTTTAGCATAACCACAAAATCACTATAGCAACAGATTAAGGTTTAGATAAACTAGAATCTTATGAAGTGCATTAAAAACCATTTTTCACCTAACACAACAAATGGAGTCTATGGTTGGCAGTGAAAATCAGTTACCCACCTATGCTAAATGCACCATGAACCGATCTTACTTCCTAGCTCGGATTCCGGGCCAATGAAAACTGTTCTATGTGGTTGTGTGAAAGCTGTCAGACCCTTCCCTTACGGCGCGTTAACTGCCACTTTATGCTGACTACCATGACTTGAATAGCAAGAAACCTAAAGCCCAGCAAAAGAATGGAGCTATGCTGAAAAAAATAGCACGAAGCTGCATCATCAGCTGCAACACTCGGATGAAGCGGGCCTCTTTAAAAACTGACCCCGACCTGGGAAACTCCTAGTCGATCTTAGAACCCTGATGTCTATACCAGACGCTTCTTGACTGGGGCTGGCAAGCCGTGTGTCCACAAGTACTGCGCAAACACTTACTTCAGTCACAGTGAAGAATAATTTCAAGTGTCAAATTTAAGAAGCTAGGACTATGGACTTCCTGGCACTAGTCCAAATGACTAGGTCAGTAATTTGACTTGAACCAAATTTTCTTTATAATGTCTCCAATGACATTAAAAAGCAGACACGCCAATTCGAATTTTACAAATCTCACAGTGCTCTGAAGATGCCTGAAACATCAAGAGCCTGAAGTTTTGAACATTATTTATTTTTTTCCTTCTGAGGTAGAGTTACAAAAACAGTTTTATTGAGACCATAGTTTTTTTGAGCTCAACCCACCACTTTTGCAGGAAGGAAAAGTTAACTTCTAAATGATAAAAAAGGCTTCTCAAGCCACGGCACATAAGACGTAATGACAATTTTTAATATGATAATTTAAAAAGTGGTTTGTGTTTATAGTTTTAAAAATAGCCCAGCTGTATTATTCTTCGTCATCAAGAATTATTCTTTGAGGATCTTGTCAGTGTTTAACACGACAGTTCAGCCTTCACAATCCCATCCTTGATGAAGTGGTCAATTTCCTGTACAATACACTCGCGCAACTTTCAGCCTTCTCTCAGACAGTAACCAGCTAGGCCGTGATGAGAAGAATGCAGTTCATCCAACCAACTCCCACTACTCCTGGTCCTTTCCTCCAGTTTCCTCGTCTCAAAAACATCTGAAGTATGAAAGTTGTCTTTAAATTAGTAGAAGCACCACAATCCATTAAGACCACATACGGCCTTTAAAACGATTTCAGTAATGTCTTAAGACATGAAAGTATCATTGTTTGAAGGTGGATTCTGAACATGTGGGTCCAGCCTAAGACTGCAATTGGTGCAGACACAAAGACATGGAACTCAAAACACTCAGAAAAAGTTAACCTGCTAGCTCTGGGATGATGCTGGAAATGAAATATCAACGAGTTGGCAAATATGGGTTACTAACCAGAATATGAAAGAGAGGAACTTACACAGTCATCAAGAAATTTACACTATGAGATTTCCAGGGTGCCTTTACAATAGGTAGGCTACTTATAATTTGTTAATAATGCCAAATCACAGTTTTTGATGGGAAAAAATACAGGTGGACCGTGTTTTACTTAAGCGAAAATCAGTAACTCATTTAAAATAAAGTCAAATCTAAGAGGGTATATACAAATCATTATTTTCCTGATTATTAAGAACTAGACTTTACACAAAATACTTTATCAGCAGCTGTGTTCATCAAAAAAAACCAATAGTCATAGTTTCACAGTTGAAAAAGTCACACATGAAAATATTTTACAATTCATTGTATTATATTCACCAGGTTCCCACTTCCTAAAGGGCTTATAATATAAAGCCAATTAGAAGGGAAAACCTCAAAGTTGATTCCTTGGACACTACATTTTACAGAGGACACTAACAACCACAAAAAACTTAGGTTCTATTGTAAAATAGCGACCACATTCCATTCATTTTTAAAAAACCCAATTAAAAACATCTTTTAAAAAAGATGAAATTCCACAATATAATGAACAGATTCCAAACTAACAGCAGTCTAAAAATCTTCAAAATAAACAATTTCATATATTTTAGAATATGATAAAAAAGTTAAAGCATGATTTTCAAACAGTTGATAATTTCCTGCTAAAAAGTGTTCAAAATTAGGCTTCATTTTTTTCTTTACCTGCTTCCCCCGCCCCTCCAAGACAGCTACTGAAGGAAAAATTTCTCAAGTGGCCAGATACAAATGGCGCAAGCCAAGAGTCATACCATTCAGTGATAAGCATGGCAGGTTATTGAAACTGACCAACCCACAGAAATTGATCCGATATTCAAGTACCTTGACGCCTCACAGGGGCTCAATAAACACTAACCTGAAATACAGCCTAGTTGACCCAATATAGCACTTAATCCAAGTTCTGGATGTTCGCCTTCTAAACACTGCAGATCCCCACCCAAACCCCCCACCCTCCCACCCCTTATTTTTAATGTTATCTGCTTAAAATTTGCTTGGATTTATTTAAAATTCACTATTAGATCGCTGCATCATTATTTTCTATGAAATTTGTATTTCTTCAAACAGAATTTGGTTGTTGTGACTCTTGAAAATAAAAGTAAATGGTGAAAATAAGTTATGTGGCTTATGTTTCATGGTGGAGGGGGTCCCAGGGGGAGAGATGGGGACAACTATGTGGACTGAGGTGAAAAATGAAAAAGCTGCACAAATTTGGTGAAGGAAGCTCCAGGCTTTTTTGGCACTCAGATAAACAAACCACAGTTCTCTGTAATGTCTTCATTTTCCACCACTAATGTTTAAGATTTGTACCATTTCACTGAGTTTTCCTGTAGTCAATCCCTGATATGGAAAAGACTGGGACGTCACTAACTGAATATATCTAAGGATTAAAATACTATGATATTTTAATAAGTTACAGAACTTCAATATCTGCACAATAATCTTTCTGGTTTCCTATTTGGACAGAGTTAAAATTCTTGCAACTATTCCAAGACACTTTATACATAAAGATCCCCTAGTCTTCAATTTTTCTTCTTGCTGGCAATAGTATATGCATGCTTTAAAGAAGTACCTAAATCTCCAATGCTTATTCCCTTTAAGGGTTCTAAAATAGCCAAGTATTAAGAGCATTTGAGTTAGAGTCCCCTGTTCATTAATTCAAGACTTCTACTATAGGTAATTGATTTCATAAATAAATACTTTTTAAGTGATGCTGTTTTACTAGAGTATACCATGTACACAGTTTTTTTTTAAAAAAAATAAAGTTGTATTCCAATGTTATATCTAATCTAGAAAACTGTCAGTAAATTATTGCACTTTTTCTGGTGTGGCACCTGGACATTTGCTAAACCTATTTCCTAGGATATTAATCATTTATTTTAAATACTGAGTAAAATATCAGAATGGGTGACTAGCAATAGATCCTACATCTTGGGTATCCTGTGCTCTAAGGTGATTTAAGAGAGGTGGAGCCCTGATGACTTGGAAATGGACTTGGTCTTAAGGTGGCTTAAAGGTCCTACTTTTATACTGAATTGTTGGATAAATAGTCTAACAGGTCTAAAGTTCGCTGTCTCTATAGAGCATACCTCGGTAGAGGGTTTAAGCAACTGAGAAGATATTCTAAAGTGTTAATTTTGGTACCTAATTTCATATGACTGAGACATCTCAAGTATAAAAGAGGATGGAAGATGGAGGATGCCTGTGAAAACAAAAACAAAAGAAGAGGAACTTGTTCTCCTTAAATAGTTACACACTAGTTGTTGGTATAAATGGGACAGTGCCTGAGCCTCCCCCGCAGACCGAGAGAAAAGTTGACCATGCTGCTACGAACGTAAAAAGTTTGGGGGTGCAAAACAATGCATGACTATGGGGCAGATCATGGAAATAAAGAATATATATTAATGATAGTTTCTATAATATAAATAGCCTTTAATAAAAAAAATAATCTTTTTTAATAACATTAATACTCATTTCTATTTTCTGGAAAACATGCATGAAAAATGTATTCGATTGCAAAAGGAGAGAAAAAAAATCAACCTACGGTGAATACTGTACAATTCAGGAGCAAGAACTAGTCTTGCCCATTCTTTCTCTAAGATGATTATTTTATTTTGTGAGAGCCCAGAATTTCCCTGGGAAATAAGAATCAGATTCTTGTAAATACTGTCTAGAACCCTGCCCACCCCTCCCACCCCAAATACCATATAATAACAGGTCTCATTTGTGACTGCTTCCAAAAGTTTGCAGATAAGACCCCAAATCATTAAAAGGTTTGATTTATTAAAAAGTCTCTGGTGAAATCTTGAGCCCCTTCTACCGCAAGCACTTTTCTTCATTAAACAAGGAGTCAAAAAACCCTCTTCAAACCTTTAAACTATAAAGTGAACAGCAATGGAAAAATACGTCAATTTTCATTACTTTCCAATCTTAATGTAATTTAACATCAAACTCCAGTTCACTTGGATCTAATGCAATGGTAGACTGTTATGTCCACATTTCGAAACAGAACACTTGCAAAAAAGAGAACATCATTCTTTTTCCTTCTCCACCATTTCTATATATTTGGGGGATTTTTTTGTTTTGTTTTTTAAAAAAAAGATACAAACAATCTTCAAAGTTTACCTTTTTGGACTTAAGGCATAACATGAAATTGCGCATTATTCTAAAGCTCAATTTTGAAATGAACTAGTTTAGTGCTATCAAACCCTGTTTGCGTTTACATTATTTAAATTATATAGTATTTTATTTCTGTTCTTGCTGTAAATTGTAATGCTGTTCATGGATTGTGCAATTCCTATGCAGTCAGTCTTTGCCTGCTGACAGTTACTAACAGTGCAGTACAGAATCCAGATACTGAGCTTTCCATTTTTCAGTTATCACTTCAGTTCAAAGCATGCTGCTTGATTGTGTGGAAGATCCAATCCATTTTTGTTGTCCAGCCACCATGATGGGCATCATTCATTTGTTTCATGAAATATTCCAAAGCCTCTTGTTCAGTTTTATCTAATGCTAGAGTCTTTCGGATATATGCAATATCATCAAAAGACTGGAGTTCTGGCATCCCAGAGCCAAGCATCATGGAGAAAAGGTTTATGAAGAGATTAGCATGCTGCCGAATAGCAAGGTAAGCCTTGTAACACATCTCCTGAAACCTACAAGTAACAAGAACAGTTTGGTCAGTTAGGCGCAGACAGTGTGACTGCTAGCTCGAGGGCTTTGCTCCGACAGCTCATTCGAGGGGCCTTCTGGAACAAACAAATGCTACTAAAAATAGCGTTCTCCTCCTCACTTCTCTTCTCAACACTTTCAATTCCTCTACCCCACACTAGAAAGGACATCATGAGAGTTCGTAAGGATTGTGTTTGCTGCCTTCATGACCAGCACCAGGCCTGGCTCACTGGAAGTTAAATACAGATTAGGGGCTACGGCAATCGTACAGAGGGTCAGGTGTTTTTCTTGCATGTGACCAATCCAGGTTCGATCCCCAGCACCACAGATGGTCCCCCAAGCCTGCCAGGAGTGGTCCCTGAATGCAGAGTCAGAAGTACGCCCTGCTGGGTGTGGTACAAAAACCAAACAAAAACCAAAACAGATTATTAAATGAAAATTGGCCTTTGCAGCAGGGTTTCTTAAACTGTGGATCAAGAACACAAATGGAGTCATGTAACTGCTTTTGCCAGAAAAAAACTGACAAAAGTAAAGGGTTTTGAGTGCAGAGTGACAAAAATTCAGAAATCACACACGTAATGTATTTGAGGGGAGCCCTGGAGGTTCTTAAACTTTTCTCACCCATAACCCCTTTCACTCCTGAGAAACGCAACATAGGCAAACATTGCCAGAAATTACTTGGATTCATTATGTGGTTGGTTTTCAAGTTACTTTTGGTTGTTGCATGTTCAGAAATCTTTTGCTGTTGTCAAATTTTCCTAATCAACCCATTCAGCTATGTGACTCTATGACCAACAGTTGAGAAGCTAGGTTTTAGGGTATGTGCTCGGGCTGGAACTGAGGAAAATATATGTGGAGGTTTAAAAAGGGTTTTGAGAAGTACTTTATAGTTAAAGACAATAGAGACAAAACCTTAAGTGGTAAGAAAAATCATGAGTAAAAATGGTAATTAAAGACAGTCTCCACTCTGGAATCACCTGCATCTCACCTCAGGGCACGTGATTTCTCTTCCTTTATGGGGATCTCTCTTGTCTCTCTTGCATGCTCTGTCTCTCATGTGCTCTCTCTCTCTCTTTCTTTGCTCCCTTTCCCCTTCCTGGACCCCTGCACCCTTTGTTCTTACTCTCAGTTCTGTCAAAAGGAGCACGTTCTTTGTAGGCCTTAATTAATAAACTGCACTTGTTTTCCTTTCCATTTTCTTCACGGCATACACAATAAACTTTAAAATGCTAAAAAGAGCCTTGGAGAAAGCTTAAGCAGTACATGCATGGACAAGGCTGAGTTCAAACCCCAGAACTCCCACCATCCTGCCCCCCCCCCCACACACACACACCACTCGGAGTGGCTCCAGGCTCACTGAGCACAGTTGAGTGTGGTCCTCATTCAATAAAATTAAAACGTTCAATTTATGCTAAAATGTTACTATAACATTATTCTTATTCACTTGAAAAAAATCAATTGTTTTTGACAGAATATCAAGTAGTCTTTATTTTGAACCTTTTTTTTTTCTTTTTGGGTCACACCTGGTAATGCAAAGCTGGGGGTGCTCAGGGGAGCATATGGGATGCTGGGAATTGAACCTGGGTTGGCCGCGTGCAAGGCAAATGCCCTACCCGCTGTGCTATCACTCCAGCTCCTATCTTGAACTTTTGATTTCTTGGGCTTACCTCTCAAATTCTCTTGTCTTTGTACATTCTTGAGCTCCTTTACTAATTACAATCAAAAAATCTTGTGTCAAGACAAATGGCACACGTTCTCGTTTATAACCAAATTTTTTCTTCTTGTGATCCAAAAAGTGCCCGAAATCTATATGAAATAGCTTTTAAAAAGAGGAAATTTTGTTATAGCTTGACAGCAGAAGAAATGCAATATCCTGAATTCATAAACTGAAGAATGCCAAAACATTGTAAGAAGAGAAAAGTATTACTTGTCCATCATCTTTGACCATGATGTTACTATTGTGACGATCTCCAATACCCAAAATAAAGGTGGCGACACAGTATCCCGCACAGGAACGTGTAAACAGGTCAATAGCTGCATCATATCTACAAAAAAGGAAGAAATACCCCATGCGTCTGAGAAATAAATAGCCTATGAACAGAAAAGATGGTTCAAGTTTGCATTTTCACAATGAAGACAATCTTTAACACGAGAGGGAAGCAATTATGCCTGAAGATATGAGGAATTTTGACATTCTTACGTTTCCAAGGGTTTCCAAAGAAATCTCTAGGTATTCTCTGATAAAACCACTGTTGGAGGGATGGGTGTTTGATCATTGTGTGATTGTAACCCAAACATGAAAACTTGTAATTATCTCACGGCGATTCAATAAAATTTAAAATAAATAAATAAATAAATAAATAAATATGCCTTCCTTAAAAAAAAAAGGCACTGTGTAAATGAAACATTTTGTTAACTGACTTTTTATGATTAGTTTTTTCTTTTTATTTTCTTTTGCTTTTTGGATTGCAGCTGGCAATGCTCAGGGGTTACTCCTAGCTCTACACTCAGGAATTACTTCTGATGTTGCCTGGGGGACAATGGAAGGAAGGGGACTCCAGGTCGGCCACGTGCCAGGCAAATGCCCTACCCACAGTACTATCACTCCAGCCCCGTGATGAATTTTTTCTAATCATTTTAATAATAATTTGAAAGTCAAATTTGGAATGGTCAATATTAATTTTTTATAAAAGCAGTTAAGAAAAATCACATTTCTGGAAATGCTACAAAGAATACCATCAAAAAGTAATTCTGATCATTGAAACACTGGAGCAAATTGATGAACAACGGGAGGGCAGTGCTACCCTCAAGCGTTTCCAAGTTAAATCTACCTTCCCTCCAGCACCCCAGGCAAGTACACCTTCTACTGGGTTGATGGGAAGAAATAGGAACAATTATTGAAAGTCTTGTCCAAAAAAAGTGACACAAAAAAGCATTCTGCCAACACTGACCATTGACAGTAACAACAGAGAAGTGTGGAATAAAAGTTCTGGTTATGAGACCCAAACCTCAAAATGAAAACCGACACTGACATCGGAAGAGAACAAGAACTTACATTTCTCCTTTGTTCTTGTCCTTGAGCCACTGGTGCAGTGTGTGGCTGTTGAACTGTAGTGCTCCTTTCAGGCCACCTTTGCACTGGATTTGCATGATAGTGTGAGAATTTCTCACCACCTCAATCAGTCCTACGCAATCTCCAATTGACAGACAACCATAGGGTAGCATTCTAAGGAGGAGCAAGATGTTTGGAATTAGTTAGATGATGGAATTTTAAAGTGGCGACTGTTTTAATAGGCTAGTAGAGAACATTTTATTTGCAAATCTGGCAACTGTAACCTTTACTCCCTAGTCTGATTTAAATTTTGTTACAGCACGACAAACATTCCTAGAAAAACCTTCAGATTACCTATCATTTATTATAAACTTGAACCGAGAAAGCATTTAATTGTACATCATAAATGCATTATGAAAATTACAGTGGCAATTAGAAGTTTCACAAACCTTTATGACATGAAGAAATAGGGATGGATTTCAGGGGGGGAGATGGCCCAAGTGACAGAGCACATGGCAAACACACGTGAGGGCCTGTGTTTGACCCCAGGGACCCAGGTTCTCTTGACCACCGCTAGGTTTGGTAGCCTCTGAGTACGAACAGGCCAGAGCAACCCAACTGCCAGGAACCACAGGGAGAGGGCGCCGGGCCCTGTGCGCATCGCGGGGACATACTGCAGGGTTCTACTTTTGGGTTGTACTTCAGATTAAAGAAATAAGGACGATGCAGACAAGAGAGATGGGATGAGGGTAGGGTGCTTGCCTCTTATGTGGCGACCGAGTGTGATCCTCTGTCAGCACAAAGAGTCCCCATGCACAGCTGGGAACGCCCCTGCCCCCAACATACATGGAAGAATTGAAAGCTATTAAACTGACATCTAAGTAATATCTGACGCAGCAGTTCTCAGATTTTTGTGATGGAGGATTTTAAAGAGCCTGAACTTACCTGGTCCCATCTACTGATGTTAGAAATTAAAACAAGGTAAAATTTTAAATAGAAATTCATTTAAAAACAATAAACTACTACATGTTAAAGTAACATCTTTTTTGGTGTGTGTGTGAACAGCATAGATTTTTATTTAGTTTTTTTTTTTTTTTGGGAGGGGGGGTTATACCTGGCAATGCTCAGGGGTTACTCCTGGCTCTGTGCTCAAGAATTACTCCTGGCAGTGCCCAGGGGACCATATGAGATGCTGGGTATCAAAACTGGGTCAGCTACGTGCAAGGCAAACACCCTACCCATTGTGCTATTGCTCTGACCCCAGAATGATTTTTTATTTTAATAATATTTTTACTGACCATTAACAAAGCTGTTAATGATTGGGTTTCAGTCATACAATGATCCACACCCATCCCTCCAGTAGTGCACAATTCCTACCACCAACGCCCATTTCCCTCCTACCACCCACCAAAAGTGACGATGAGACAACCTTGCCTCTATCTATGGCAGTCACTTTTCTTCTTTTTTCCTCTCTCTCCTTTTGTGCATGATGATTTGCAATACAGGTACTAAGAGGTCATCATGTGTGTTCAGGACGTTCAGCATTTTTATCGGGAGGGTAAGGCTGGAGATTTTTTAGCTGGATGGCAGGTTTGGTGTGTGGACGTGACTGGTGCGGCTTCTGGGAGTATGGGGAGGTGAGGGGAGGTAGCCCATTCCGACCCTGAGAAAGCCTGGAGAATGTCGCAAAACCTGTGTACCCGAATTTTCAGCAGATTATATCTCGGTGAGGTCTGTCCCAAGATGGAGTCCAGCCGGGAGCGTGACAGCTATTTTGAATTGTGGGAGCAAGCGGCTGCCGGGGGCTCTGCTTGGGCGGGCACAAGACTGACACTCTGCTCTGGTTTACCCTGGTCTACTCAGCCTTGTTCGGGTCTAAGATTAACTGCGGCTTTTGATCTCTTTCAAAATGTATGGGTCTCTGAAATAAGGCTGAGCCAGAGGTGGTTTGTGGACGTGGCTTCCACATACCTGTTTGGCTGTTTAATTGCTCAGGAAACTTAGTCCCGAGTTGTTGGGGTCTGGCCAGAGGCACAGTGGCAATTTTGGGGTGTCAGGAGGCCTGAAGGCACCATCAGGCTGCTGATGCACTCACCCCGCAGGTAGAGGCAGACCTGCTGGTGGCACTGAATCCCATAATGCAGCATCTTTTATGAAACAAACAAAAAACTTAGTATTTTTAAGAATCTGTGAGAAGAGCAACACTTTCTCACTGAAAAAAAATTTTTTTTTTCCTTTTTGGGTCACATCTGGCGATGCACAGGGGTTACTCCTGGCTCATGCACTCAGGAATTGCTCCTGGTGGTGCTCAGGGGACCATACAGGATGCTGGGGATTGAACCCAGGTCAGCCGCGTGCAAGGCAAATGCCCTACCCGCTGTGCTATCGCTCCAGCCCCTCTCACTGAAATTTTTTTTAAATGTCTAGCTAATAATTCTTGGTTGGATTCTCATGTATGCTTCTATATTCATTCTAATACAATGTTTTAATTGAAGCCTTACACAGATGTAGATATACAGATAAAGACATATGCAATAATCTTATATAAATGCATTTTTCTTTGATACTATATCAAAAGCAGATGATACTAATTTCTGAATTTGCTATATGAAATCTGAAAACAGCTGTATCAATAAACTTTTCATAATAAACAGGGGCTGGAATCTATCACCAGTATGTGAGGGGCAGAGGGCAGGTAAGACAGAAAAGGAACCACAAGGACCATAATAGTTGAAAATGATCATGTTGGATAAGAACCGAGTATTGAAAGTAGGTAAAGGAACATACATGATAACCTTTCAGTATATTGCAAACCGTAATGCCCAAAAGGGGGGGAAGGGGCAAGGGAGGGAGGGAGGGAGGGAGGGAAGGAGGGAGGGAGAGAGGGAGAGATAGAGAGAATAAGAAGAATCTGAGACTGATGACAATCTGCACCTCAGAAGGTCACTTAACATGTCCACTTTCCTTCTTTGCAATAGAAGGGGATTCACTATTGTGTCACCGCTACATTTTCCATAGCAGCTGCTCTCGACCTAAAACCTCATGGGCCCTGTGGCTGCAGCTAGAAATGACTCCCTGTGCCATCCCACAGACAGGCTTTTCGGGCCGGGGTCTTTGCCCGAGGAACTGTTTGTCCTTGGGTCACCTTGACGGTGCCCAGGGCTCACTCCCGGCTCTGCACTCTGGGGACTAACCCTGGACTGGCACGTGCAACGTCAGCACCTTACCCACTGTACGATTTCTCCACACCCCTCGCCCACCAAAGACTCCTGATCAGCACAAAGACAAGAGAAGAAAAACTCTCAGGAGCAAAAATGACCAAGAAGATGAAACCTGGCAAAAAAAACCTTGAAGATATTATTGGTAAGAGCTGATGGCTTGGGCTTAAAACACAATGGCACAGATATTAAGAAAGGTTCTTTGAGGTAAGAGGATTTACAATTTTTTTTCCTTCTTGGGTCACACCCAGTGACGCACAAGGGTTACTCCTGGCTCTGCACTCAGGAATAACTCCTGGCGGTGCTCAGGGGACCATCTGGGATGCTGGGAATCGAACCCGGGTCGGCCGCGTGCAACGCAAATGCCCTAGTTGCTATGCTATCACTCCAGCCCCAAAAGTTTAAAATTTTAAGAAAATATATATTATAAAAATTTCTTTTAATTATTAAGATCTGAATTATAATGGGCCTTTTGTGCTTCCTATGTCTTATTCTGATAGTGATATTGGAATTGCAAAGTTTTTTCAAGCTTATCAGAGACAGTTCTTCCTTAACCAAAACTCACTAGTTATGCTAAACCAAGGAACAAAAGGAAAGTGAAAGTTAAAACTTGTATTAACAAATTAACTAGTGCTAATTACTCCACCTATGTCTTCAGATGCCTATATATATCTTATAATTAAGTAAAGGTGACTTTCCAGAATACATTTCAATCTTCATGTTGCCTTTTTGATTACTTACCGAAGATCAAGGCCTTGATTTTGCCATATATTTTCCATAATGCGAATAATCTGAAGTGTGAGCATATCTTGTCGTAAATCTGAAATTCAAGTAACATATACCACCTCTTACTACCACAGTGCAAGTTTGGGAAAATTGTGACACCCATAATTTTCAAATGGAAGATAAACAAAGCCATATAGTTTCTTTAATGTAACTGGTAAGGAAGCAATATGCTGAATTTTAAAATCCACATCTAAGTATATAAGTAAATACATTGGTAAAACTATGAAGGATAAGTTAGTATCTAATTTTCCATAATTTTAAATCACAGTATCTAAGTATGATGATAAGAAATGAAAGCTTGGGAACTTGTAATAGTTGACTTAAAACTCTCATGTGTTGTGAAAGTGATTCATTCACTCATTCATTAGAAACTGCAAATCTGAATTCTTATCTTTCCCTGGGTTAGGGTATGCAGTAGTATAATTTCTAATAATCACAGATAGTTCCTAGCCAACCATGCCATAAAACTCAATAAACTTCATGAGTCATTCAATACTTAATTATTTAAGAAAATTAATAATTAACTGCAAGGCTTTCTATTATGTGATTTTTCCCAATTGTAGGCTAATGTAAATAGTCTGAACGTATTTAAAGCAGATTAGATGAGGTGCTGGAGAGATAGTACAGTAGGAAGGGCACTTGTCTTGCACGCAGCTGACAGGAGTTCAATCCATGACACCCATAGGGTCCTTCTAAGCTGGAAGTATTCCCTGATCCCAGAGGCAGGAGTCAGCTCTGAGCACTTGCTGGGTGGGGCTCCAAAACAATCATAACAATAACGATGACAACAATGTAGACTAGATTAAGCTATGATGTTTGGCAGGTCGGGTACATTAAATGCACTTTCAGCTTAGAACTTCAATTTAAGATGGGCTTGAAACAGGCTTATTTAACCTTATTAAAGAAAGATCTGCTCTTCTTTTTCTGAGTCCTTTGAAAGCTGAATATTTATATGAGAAATACTGGACTTCAGGGAATTCAGTGCTAAAATGTCATTTCCCAAGAGAAAACCATGAACGATTCTCCCACCATTCCACTTCTCCTACTACCTCTGCTGGCTCTTCAAGCTACAGGACTTTCACGTATGGGGTGGGGGGGCAGGGGCACCTAGCAGTGATCAGGCTCACTACTGGCTCTGCGCTCAGAGATCACTCTTGGTAGAGCTTGGCAGGCCTTTGGCAGTGCCAAGTGCCAGGATTTGAAGCAGGATCAGCCATGGCAAGGCAAGAGTCTTACCCCTGTACTATCTCTTGGTGCGAGTCAGAACTTTCTTAAACGCTTCTTGAGTAGACTCTGTTCCAAGGTTTCCATGATCTTAGTAACTGTCTAACATACCCCCTTTCTCTGCTAGATTCTGAGCTCTACGAAGGTGCAGATGCTCTTTCATTTCTTCTTACAATACCAGGAACTAGCTCATCAACTATCGACAGAATGAGTAGATAAACACTCACAGAGCTGAAAAATGGTAATTAGAAACCGATTTTAGATCTAATTAATATTCAATTTCTTTCCAATACGCATATCATATTCAAAAAGTTAAGACATTTGTTTATTATATTTTTATCACTTGTGTATTTCTTAAATGGCTTTTGAGAGTCTTCATGGCTTATAAATAGCCTATGTAAAAAAGAGAGTTAAATTCATGCATCACAAGTCCATTAATACTTTCTTACCATCCCCATTTTTAAAGATGATCTCATTGTTCTGAAAGAGTAACTCTGACATGATGTCTGGATTCTCCCAATTCAACCACAGTGGCCTTTTTGCAGAGGACATAATTCGACACTCTTCAAGCCTTTAAAACAGTTGAAAACTTTACTAGACACCTTGGCTTTGCTATCCTAGTCTCCCTCAAACTTATACTAAAATACTTGAAGCATAATTTAAGTATTACAAATTTTCAAACGTTCTCTTCAATATTATTTGTGAATTAATTCTTAAGGAAGTACAAAGAGAAGTATTAAGCGTAATTTTTAGCAACATTTTTCAGTAACCAGAGAGATATGGCACTAGTTTTGCTGTTACTACATTCTATTTCTTTTACCAGAAATTCTAGCCATGTGAAACACTCTGAAGTAATAAAGTTATTCTGGAAAAAAGTGCAGATCTGAACTTGAAAAAAAAATTCTTAGTACTTTGATTTTGCATGTTAGGAGAACTGGAGAAGTAAGCACATATAATTGAACATTCTAAGCTATCTAATGGACATGCTAACTTTCTGCAAGATTTAAACAGAAAGCATACTTGTTTAAATATGCCAGAGAAAACTTACCTAAGATTTCCTAGTTGATGAGCAGGGTTTAGAGGAGAAAGAAAGCCCTGGAGGGCATCCATGAAATCTGGCCGCCTCATTTGCTCAACTAAAAACTTCATCTGTACCTGATAGGTAAACATAATCGTGATTAGAAAATGATTTCACAAAAGCTAAACCCAACTGCTACTCTTTTTACACTGGGGCTTCAACGTTGGATAGTCTTTGGATCCACAAGCTGACCGGGCTGCATCTTAATCAGAAGGCCTTCTGTAACAAAGCAACCCCGTCTGGGCATAGAGGGGCATGTGCGCCAGTCCGGTACACTTTCCTGAGAGAGGAACTCATAACACTAGTAGCCAGAGTCTCGGCTTGAGAGCTGGCTTGGTCAATGGTGGCCGCCAGTTTTTAAAATGAACTGTGCTGGAATATAGCCACACCCCTTCACTTCAATATTGGCTACTTTCAGATTAACACGGTGGTGCTGAGAGTTGACAACAGCGACTGCATGTCTTGAAAACTCTAAAATAATTTCTACCTGGTCTTTTCAGAAAAGGCCCTCCCGTTGATCGTCGATTTGCTCGAGCGGGCCCAGTAACATCTCCATTGGAGACTTTTGTTGTTACTGTGTCTGGCATATCGAATACTCTCGGTAGCTTGCCGGGCTCTCTGAGAGGGGCGGAAATACTTCTCACCCTTGTTTCATGCCCTCTTAGCTGAATCTTACTTTCAAGCTTTTCGTAGAACAAAAAAATCACACTCAATCTCTGTTGGGTAAAAAAAAGTAACAAGGCTAAAAAAAATAGTTGGGAAAAACATTTCTTGCACTGAGGCTAAATTACAGTCCAGTTTTAGCAGACAGTTTGAAAGAAACATCCTCTTCAATCAGTTCAAGCCAAAGCCTCAATGCTAAACTATCACACAGGTAACAGTCCTGTTATTTTCAGGAAATCCCAGTACATTGAAAACAGAAAATCTGAGTAGGAAAAAATGAGGCCAGGAACCAGGAGTTCATAATAAATTAATTTTCATGCTTGAATTTTAGAACAAATTGATTGTACATGTGTGTGAGTTGGGGCGAGGGGGAGTTGCATGTCTGGCAGTACCCAGGGACCATGAAGTGTCAGGGACTGAAGGTGGGGTTCCTGCATGCAAAGCAGGAACCTCCGTGCTATCTCCCCAGCCCAGTAACAAGTTTTTATTTTCTTTCTTATTATGCATTAGTGATGAATACAATGACTGCTGACTACAGCAATTCTTGTTCACATAACAGGCATTTTTAATCACTACATTCCTAAAGTATAGTGCTTCCTACTTGTTATCATTACTGTGCTAAAGCACAGAAATCAAAGTTAATTGCTTATGTTCCTGTGACTCATTTTAGTTCACTATTACATTCAGTTAAGCCTGTAGTGATCTGAGTAGTGGAATTCACATTCCTAATTGACTTGACTGTATCAGAGCCCATCTGTATTATGAAAACTCCAGCTTAGAAGAAAAGTCTGTATTTATAAACTTAACTGATAACTATTTTTTAATCTCACTTGTAACAAATTTTATTCCCCACTGAAGTCTAGTTCTTCTTGTTCACAACTCCAGTATCAGAAACAATAGACTCACCCTCAAATAATCTGACCAAACAACTTGTCACACCCTGTGACATTTAGACTGACAGAGGAGCTTTCTTTGGAAGTCTTTTGAAAGTAAATATGAATGAAGCCATTGGAATATTCATTCCTTACTGGTGATTTACATTGTTCCTTTCTCAGGGAATTACGAACAAACGTGCAATCCCCTTCTATTTCACTAGACATGAAAATGACTTCAGTTTTCCTGTAGGATGTGGCAGCAAGTAGAAAGGTTCATTCAAATCCTTTACACTGCATATTCCTCACACACTACATTGCACTGTGAACAACCTATTACACAACCAAGTCCATTAATTGTAGCACTGTAGCACTGTCCTCCCGTTGTTCATCAATTTGCTTGAGCAGGCACCAGTAACGTCTCCACTGTGAGACTTGTTGTTAATGATTTTGGCATATCGAATACGCAGCGGGGAGCTTGCCAGGCTCTGCAGTGTGGGCGGGATACTTTCAGTAGCTTGCCGGGCTGTCCGAGAAGGAAGGAGGAATCGAACCTGGGTCGGCCGTGTGCAAGGCAAACGCCTACCTACTGTGCTATCCATTAGTTATGTTAATAAAAAAATTTGAGGGGGATTTGGGTCACTCCTGGCAGTGCTCAGGGGCTGCTCCACCTCTGTGCCTGGGGATTATTCCAGGTGGTGCTCCGGGGACCATGTAGTTGTCTGGACAACAACTGAACCCAGGTTGTCAATATGCGAGGCAAGCACCTTAACCTTTACACTGAGTCCATTTTAAACTTAGAAATGTAAAAGCTAATTTATGAAAGGAAACTCTCATTTTCAGGTCATCTCTTGAAGATAATAAATTGTACAAAATGAGGGAAAAAACTCATTTAAAACATGGAAGGTGGGAGGGATAGTATAATGGATGAAGCACTTGCCTTGCACGCAGCCAACCCAGATTCAATCCCCAGAATCCCATATGGTTCCCTGAGTATCATTAGGAATGATTCCTGAGTGCAGAGCCAGGAATAATCTTTAAGCATCACCAAGTGGGGCCCAAAAGGGCGAAAGGAAAAACCAAAACTGGGAACTAGCTATGTAAAAGAGAAAGGGAAAGAAGAAGGAATTAACATTCACTGGATATTTTCCCATACAAGAACTATGACAGGCGCTCCAGATGCTTTATGTGATTTAATCTTATAACAAATCTATGAAAAAAAATCTTATTCTTGTTTTACAGACAAGGAAAATAAATTCAAGAGATAAATAATGTATCTAATGATGTAAGGAGCAGTGGAAATTAAATTTCATCTCAAATCCTGATCTACTTGACTCTGAGGCACTTGTATCTATATACAGGAATCGTAAACACGCCCGTCTCACTGCGCCGGAAAGGGTCTTAAGTAAAAACCCGAGTCACGTACCTTTTGTGTTTCATCCTTCTTCTCTTGTTTGAGGATGTCAGTTAAGTTAATAAGCTTTTCCATAGCCTCCACTTGCCTGTTCAGGTGCTTTAAATACATGCCACACGCACGACAATAGGACTCCAAAAGCAGCCCGAACCGCTGGCTCACTGTTTTATTGTGCATCTCAGATCTAAAAGAACAGTTCAGATTTTTTAAGAAACTGTAGCACTGCACTGTAGTACTGTCCTCCCGTTGCTCATCGATTTGCTCAAGCGGGCCCAGTAACGTCTCCATTTGAGACTTGTTACTGTTTTTGGCATACCGAATACGCCATGGGGAGCTTGCCAGGTTCTGCAGTGCGGGTGGGATACTCTCGGTAGTGTGCCGGGCTCTCCTAAAGGGGTGGAGGAATCGAACCTGGGTTGGCCTCGTGCAAGGCAAATGCCCTACCCGCTGTACTACTGCTCCGGTCCTTTTAAGAAACATATATATATATATATATATATATATATATATATATATATACACACACACATACACATAAAAATTTAAGTGAGTATATTAAACATCCATGCATAATCATTTAAAAATATATTCTTCAAAATCTAATAAATGTTATAATTATTCTAATAGTTAAAAATTTACCACTTAGAAATAAGACAACCAAGAGTTTTAGGTTGAACCTGAAAATCGACTACATTTTAGGTTAATTCAATTACTTTCCATATAGTAATTTTGCACATCATGTACAAACATGATAACAAGGAAATTAGTGACAAAAACAAAATAAGTATAGAAGAAAGTCCAGTGAACATGATTTCACTTTTGTGCTATATATATCTCTTTTCTGAACTGTCTCTAAAATTTTAAACCTAGTTGGAGCAATAGCACAGCAGGTAGGGCGTTTGCCTTGCACTCTGCCGAACTAGGTTTGATTCCTCTGCCCCTCTTGGACAGCCCAGCAAGCTACCAAGAGTATCTTGCCTGCACGGCAAAGCCTGGCAAGCTACCCGTGACGTATTCGCTAAGCCAAAAACAGTAACAACAAGTCTCACAATTTGTTGTGAGATGTTACTGGTGCCCGCTTGAGCAAATTGATGAACAACGGGAGTACAGTGCTATAATGCTTTAAAAAATAACAATATGAATATGATTCTAACTTCAAAATTTGTGCAATGTTTATGTTGCTAACTTTGAGAGTAATCTCCTATTCTGAAAAGTACTTTTACTCTCTATTTTCTAATAAAAACCTTGAGATCTGTCATTAGTATTTTGAATTTCAAGATAACTGCTTGTCCATTTTCAGATTTTTAAAATGTTCATATATAGTGAAACCAAGCACAGTATTCTCATCTCATAAATTTTTTTTTCACTTTACTTGAAGCAGAAGCAGAATCTTTAAAAATATTTCCATTCTTCTGTTTAAATTCAGCTTTGAATTTTAATTCTTGCTTAATGATAAAAAGAAAAAGTTGAGGGAAAACTCATCACTGGTATAGTATGCTTTCAGTATGTAAATCTCTAAATATTGAGTAATACATACTTAGCAAGTCTACTGAAAAATAAAGCAATATGTAAAGAATTTTAATAAGAAAATAATTTAACTTACTTTAAATGCCAAAAGAAAAAGTGCCCAATCCTTTGATTAGTCAATGCTTTCTTAAGTAAAAATCTCACAAGCAGGTTATCCAAATACTGTTCATATTTTAGGACCTATGTATTAAAAACAAATAGAAAACAACTCTACATTAGTTATATTTTACACGGTTAGACAAAAAAAGCATTTTTTTAGTGTGTTTTGACATCTTTTTTAATGTTGAGGCAATTTTTTTTTCCTCTTGGGTCACACCCAGCGACGCACTGGGGTTACTCCTGGCTCTGCACTCAGGAATTACTCCTGGCGGTGCTCAGGGGACCATATGGGATGCTGGGAATCGAACCTGGGTTGCTGCGTGCAAGGCAGATGCCCTAACCGCTATGCTAACACTCCAGCCCCAGTAAGGCAATTTAAAAAAAAACACTCTTAATTAATTTTTTTTTCACTTTTTGGGTTATACCCAGCAATACTCAGGGGTTACTCCTAGCTCTGCACTCCTAGTGGTGCTCGGGTGACCATATGAGACGTCTGGGATTGAGCCCCGTCAGCTGCGTGCAAGGCAAGTGCCCTCCCTACCCCACTCCACCACAGTCTAATGTCCTTCGTTCCCAAGCCAACTCTTCCAAGTTCTGCTGCTGGACTGGTAAGTCTGCTGCCAAATGAAGGAGTTTGTTTTTGTCTTACATTCTGATTAAGGTGCTGTGGTTTACAATCCTGCTAGGGACAGTTTCGTGCATCTATTATTCCAACACCGCACCGCCATCTGAGTACTCACCTCCCTGGACCATGTCCCAAAGACCCCTCCTTCCCTCCAGTTCAGGCTGCTTGGACACTTGCTATTTTGTTTTAGATTTAAGAGACTTTGCTTCTGGCCCACACTCTGCAGTTCTCAGGGCTCACTCCTGGAGGTGCTCAGGGCACCATATGTGGTGCCAGGGATCAAACCCATATATTTAGAGAGCATTTTATTTAAAAAAAATTTTTTTTTCTTATTGAATCACTGTAAGTTACAGAGTTACAAACTTGTTCATGACTGAGTTTCAGGTGTACAATATTTCAACACCAACCCCTTCAATAGATTCGATTTCCCTTCACCAATGTCCCCATTTTCCTTCCTGTCCCCGGTCTTGCCTCTATGGCAGGCTCTCTTTTCCTTTTCCTTTCCCTCACCCATCCCCCATCTTTTAGGCACTCTGGTTTACAATACTATTACTCATGGGGTGTCATGCATGTCTCTTCACCTCCTTCAAGCCATTTTAAAGGAGGAAAGTAGATGCTACTTTGAGTGATGCTGATTCGTTTTATTATTTTTGGGCACTGGAGCCAGACTCAGCTGTATTCAGGACTTATTTCTGACTCAGCTGAGGGATCACTCCTGATGGTGCTCAGGGGACAGTATTTGTGCCACAATCAACCGTGGTTTACCCATTCAAGGTGCCTTACCCCCCTGTATTATACCTCTCCAGCCCCGGTAAAACTGATTAAAAAAATACACACACACACACACACACACACACACACACACACACACACACACACTGTTACTGCAAGTTAAGTTTTGGAAATAGTGCATTATTTTTTAATTTTATGTTACTTACCTGTACAAGCTGAATTAAGTACTGAGAAAGTTTGTCATCTGTTAGGTATTTTTCCAAGCATCGAACAGCAAAACCTCGAACCATAGGATCTGGGTAATTGCAATCCAAGAGCTCCATAGCCTGTTCAGGTTTGATCGGAGGCCAATCTTTAACCAGGCAGTACATCTGTGTATGAGAGACAATCTGAGAAGTCAGAGAGAAGCTGCGAGACTTGGAGATGCTGTCTTCATTTCTTACTTTAAAATCAGTTAAGATAAAAGCCCACTTTATAAATTCAGTGCTAAAAATATGCAGCTCTAATTTTATTAGAGAAAGTGATGTGAAAGGTACTTTTCTCCACTATATTACCATCATTTATTTAAGACACAGTCTATTTCATTACTTATATTTCTGCAGCTTTGGAGGGGAAATAATTTGGACACACACCAATTCTGTTCAAGAGTTATTCAGTAACCTCAAACATGCACTTACCTGAGCTACTTCATCTCTAGAATTCCATTTAACAGAAAGAAGCAGTTTAGGCAGAATCTCAGGAATAGTTACGCAATAGTGTCTGTGTGGGAAAGACAAAACAAAATTAAAAAAAAAATTCTTGCATGTTATTCAGAAAGTCTAGACATATATATTTTCAATTATGCAATTTTAAAGGTTCCAAATACTTAATAAAACTCCTTACCATTACCAGTCTCCTTTAAAATCAAGAAATCAGTTTAATATGATAATTTCATGTACTAAGACAGAATTGTAAAGGCAATGACAAGCGGAAAATCCAAATGGAGGACAAGTACTTCGAAAAAATGGCTTACGAGACTTATGAGAACTTATGAGGCTCTTTTATAGCACCTGTCATTCACATAAGAAACATGAGCCATCAGAAGAATCGCCACTTCTACTTTGGTTACTGGGCAAAATTCATGTTTTGTCTTGGTGACATAAGAAAGCATCATGCTATTTGAGAAAATGTAAAAAAAATTAAGAGAACTCCCAATAACAGAAATCCTAGCCCAATTAAATCATAAGTTGTTTTAAATGATGGGTTTTTAGCATCATCACTGTTTTTAGGACCTGGGGACAAACCTGCCCAGGGGTCACTCCTGGAAGTGCTTCAAGGGACTATCAAGTACCAGGGACCAAACAGGGGTCAGCTGCACGTACTGCAATGCCTTTACTATCTCTCCAGCCTCACTACGGGGCATCATATTTTTGTTTTTGGATTTTATTTTTAAAATCTTAAAAAGGTCTTATCAGGCATTTAGAATTTACAAAGGAAGTATTCAATGGATGAGTTTAATTATCATCGAAACACGATTTCCCAAAAATAATAAGCTATACCCACAGTTCTCACAGAATGATGTTTCTAAATACAAGTATGCTATACTTTAACAAATATGCAAAAATAAGGCAAAAAGACCAGTATTATCCTGGTATTATCCTTCTGTAATAAAAGCCAGCCAGATTCTTTATCTTATCGCTTACCTGTGGCTCCACAGGAAATCCTTTTCTTGCTCAGTGATTTCAGATAGAGGATCACGTGTACAGATTGCTCGGAGCTGTTCTTTATCATTTTCTCTTAGTTCATTGTCTCTAGCTAGTCTGTTACTCTGTAAAATAAACAATATCTTAGATACTTTTCTTTGCCATGTTATTTTCTTCCTGGATTCAAAAGTGAATTACAGAAGAGGAAATTATCAATAAGCTTTATGCTTAGTTTATTCCCAGCACAAGTTTTTGTTTTCAGGGGAAAGAAAGAGCCCATTTAGGACTCTATAGGAACAAACCTATAGGAGCAAATCCAGGAACTGAATTAGCATCACTGCATTCACAGAACTGGGATCGCCACAGTTAAGGATGTGACCGGATGGGGAGACTAGGAATACTGTAGAATCCACTGCTGCTCCTTGCCATTCCCCTTTCTAGTACTAGTATTCTTTTAACTAATCTAATGTTTCTCGACTTAGTAGTAAAATAGAACAAAAATATAAATTTTTCCCCACATTCCTTGTCTGAATCCTTCTTACCACTGCAAAGGTTTCCAATTCAACAAGTAAGACAAGGGGAAAAGGAGAAGAAACACCCTCTTTAAAATGCTGTGCACTGAGTGTGACGAAGCTGGGCTGTAAAGGCGGTTGCAAAGGCTGGAGCACACGCCACGTACGCAGAGGCCTGGCTTTTCACCTGGGCCTGACAGTTCCACAGGCACTGAACTGAAAGGCCGTCCTGTCCACTGCCAGGTGTGCTCCCCCACACAAATGGACACACCAAAAAAGAAACCACAAGCAAGTAACTTTATATGCTTTCAAGGTCTCGATTTATTCCTTTATCTATTAGCTGCATGATAAGTGAATGCATTAATGTACCATGTAAAACAAATATACCGGCTTAGAATGAGTTACACAATCCCTAGTGGCTAAAATTGAGACATCTTTTCTACTTGATATATTTGAATACTGTAATTTCTCAAAAACATACAGAAATTATTGCATATACTTATTCAAAGGAGTAGGAGGTAGATCACATACTGCCTACTTGGCTATAAGAGCCTCTATTCTGGTGAGAAATAGTGTGAAGATCATTAGAAACTTGATATAAATACTCTGGGTTTTGTGATAGAGAATGGCTGAGAAGCTATCCTGTTTTCTGTTGGGGGACAGGGAGGGCGGGACTTTGGACCACACCCAGTTATGCTCAGGGACTGACTATTCCTGGCTCTGAGCTCAGCAGGGACACCAGGCAGGGCTTGGTGGGCATCCTATGTGGGGCCACTGGGTCTGTGGGATGAAAGCCCAGGGCCTGAACCCCATGTACCACTTCTCCAGCTCCTGAGTGATCACTCAGATAGAGTAAGTGGAAATGGCCTCTAAGATAATAATATTTAATTGTGGTCCAAATGACGGGAAAGAACCCTTCATATTAAGGACAGGGAAAGTTGACTGGGACCGGGCAAACAGTGTCCCCAGAGAGAGTGAATTTGATGTGAAAGAGGAGCAGGAGGACGTGTGAGCCTGAGGTTCGGAGATGAGGAAGAGGAGCAGAGGAAGAGGATGTACAGGAAATGTAAAATTTGCAGCTCCAAGTGGTGTTTGAATTTTATTTCTAGCAAAAGCTGTGAGAGGATAAAGACCATGATTCGACATGTTTCATAACGTCTACACTGGCCACATAGCACCAAGGAGACAAACTAGGAGGATTAAGGCAACAGTCCATAAGAGATTAAAATAACAAACTCCAGACTGACCAAGAAAGTGGTCAGTACCATTTATTATCTGATTCCAGTGGACTCCATTTTAAAAATTTATCTTTATTTATATTTTGATGCGGCCGCGTGACATTTTATCATCTAGGTCTTACTCTGGAGAACCTGGCAGGCTACCAGAAGTATCCTGCCCACACGACAGAGTCTGGCAAACTCCCCATGGCGTATTCAATATGTCAAAAACCAGTAACAATGATGGGTCTCATTCTCCTGACCCTGAAAGAGCCTCGAATGTGGCACTTTTTAAAATCTCAGGGTTAGGACGAAGGAGATGTTACTGGGGCCTGCTTGGGGCAATCGATGACCAACAGGATGACAGTGATTTATATTTTGATATAAAATAATTCAGAGAATGAAATGATGATGAAAATTTTTATAGAAATTTGGTTAAGAATTAGAGGTAAACCAAATTTATGATGCAATACTTTCAAGAGACTTTGATGCAATACTTTTAAGAGACTTTGTTTGCTCATTGTTGTGTGTGATCCTGGAATATATCCTTCTCAGAAATATTGATACAAATCTAACAAGTTTTACTTTATCATTACTGATTTTTTTTTTGTACCAGCATTGTCAAGATGCCATTGTTGAGAACTTTGATGGTCATAATTTTGTTGAGAGGATAGCCATTTTCTGTGCTTTATTATTGCAAAACATTTCTATTTTACACATAGAATAGTCGAAAGAATTTTTCAATCACCTTTTTCCTTTCAATTCCTCTTGCTATCTCACAGCTACCTGCTACATTTATCTATTTAGGAAGCGTATCAAGTAAATTTTGGTACATGATATCATAAAAGGTGAGATGAAGTCATTCCTGTTTATGACTGAGTACAGATACTATATTTTTTGTCATTGGAAATATATTGTTCACTCACTGTATTTGATTTTGGGAAAATGCAGTCATTTATATGATCAATTTCATTATCATTAGAATCTGGTACAGTGATTTTTATTGGTGTGATTCTGACCCCTGTGCCCCTCAAGAACCTTTGATATTGTTGGAGATATTTCTGATTGTCCCAACTTGGGATTGAGGTACAAATGACACCTATGACAGGGATGCAGCTAAACATCCTGTAATGAATAAGGCAGTCCCTACAAAAAATCAAGATAACCCTTCATCAGTCAGGTTAGTGATGTGATGGAATTCATGTATAACTTTTGACACCTCAAAATTAAAATGACAGTCATTTCTTTTCTTTTTTCTTTTTTTTGCTTTTTGGGTCACACCCGGCAATGCTCAGGGGTTACTCCTGGCTCATGCACTCAGGAATTGCTCCTGGCGGTGCTCAGGGGACCATATGGGGTGCTGGGAATCGAACCTGTGTTGGCCATGTTGGCTGCATGCAAGGCAAACACCCTATCCGCTGTGCTATTGCTCCAGCCCCTCTTTTTTTTTTTTTAATTTTCACTAGTGAAACACCATGAGGTACAGTTGTAGACTTATAAATTTTTGTGTCTGGGTTTCAATTATACAATGATCAAGTATCCATCCCTCCACCAATGCCCATTTTCCACCACCACCGATCCCTGGATCCCTCCGACCCCCCAGTCATTTCTTTTTAATTTTAGAATGGATTAGATGCAGAAGTCCTGCAGATACCAAAATCTATGGTTGCTTGAGTAATATTAAGATTGGTCTCCTGGATTTATGGGTCCCTCATTTCTAGTTTCAACCAACCAACAGCTGTGGTGGCTGAATCTGTGAATGCGTAACCCTAAGATATAGAGGAGCAACTGTATTTTTTTTTAATCCACAAATAAGTGGACCCACAAAGATCAAATTGTGTAATTTAAGGGCCAAATGTTTTTGGCTCAAGTTGTCAATAGTGTACAGGCTAAGAAAGCCTTCTTTACATTATATCATTTGTCTCTTTGCATTCATACCTGTGTCATTTAACAACTGTAAATTAATTTTCCTATCAATTTTCATCTCTTTGTCTCTACAGATAGAAAGGGGATGGGCGAGAGAGTTAGTACAGCAGGTAGGGTGCTTGAACACAGCAGACTTCAGTTTTAAGATACAGGAAAACTAAAATTCTACATGTATCTTAGATTTTTAAGTTATCAACAACCCATGATAATTGAAGAAATTCATTTCATACTGTCGTACAACATTAATCATATTTGTTTTGTTGTCCTTTGCTCTCCATCCTGCCATCTACCATCTCCAGGGAAATGTAGCACTGTAGCACTGTCCTCCCACTGTTCATCAATTTGCTGGAGGAGGCCCAGTAACGTCTCCATTGTGAGACTTGTTGTTACTGTGTTTGGCATATCGAAAACATCACAGGGAGCTTGCCAGGCTCTGCTGTGCAGGCGAGATACTCTCAGTAGCTTGCCGGGCTGTCCGAGAGGGGTGGAGGAATCAATCCTGGCTCGGCCAGGCTGGCCGCGTGCAAGGCTAACGCCCTACTCTGTGCTATCGCTCGCAATATTAATATTACAACATTTTCTATTATTATACTAAACATTTATTTTGGCCTTTGAAAGAAAGGTCCTTCAAAGAAACAAAAAGTAATAAAATATGATCCTTACAAAGAATTTTGTGTAGTCAGAACTGCTATAAAAACAAACTTCAGGACTGGAACCCCACCGCGCAAGTGTCTGCAGGCGCCCCACCCCCGCGACGCTGGGAGGAAAAGGGGATCTGCTTCTCTCTGCCTGTCCCTTTGGTCCGGCCGCCCATCAGAGCTGCTTCCTTGTCCCCCACCCAGTCTTTACTTCCTGGACAAAAACCAGGTATCCGTGGAGGCGTGGCCACTTCAGAGGTGGGCGTGGCTTTAACAAGTGGGCGTGGCCTAATTTTCGGCAGGCCAAGGCTCAAAACCAACAAATATTACCCCTCCACATACACAACAACATGAGGAAACAACGCAAATCCCCACCACAGGGAGACCATGAGGAAATACATCTAGAAGCCTCAGTAGGTGCTAGCCACCGTAGGGACCTCTCTGACAAGGAATTCAGATATAAAGTCATCAAGATGTTCAATCAACTCGATGAAACAGTCACACACATATCCGCTAAACTGAAAGAGGACATGAAAGAAACAATCGATCGCAAAATTGACAAAATACAGCAAGAAATGAGAGCCGAAATTGGAAAGCTCCGCACAGAAATGGCACGCATCACAGATTCCATAGATGAAGTCAAAACCTCACTCACTGCCCTCAAAAATAGAACAACCACAGCTGAGGAAAGAATCAGTGACTTGGAAGATCAGCAGCACCAAGCCAACAGACAACAGCAAACAATGGCAAGAGACCTCAAAATAGCTCAAGAGCGAATCAGAGTCCTACGAGATGATTCCAGAAGAAACAACATTAGAATCATTGGACTACCAGAAGCTCAAGGAAACAATCCCAATGAAAAAACCATGCTGAAACAAATTATTGCCGAAAAATTCCCAGAGCTCCATAATACAGCCATCCAGATTCAAGAAGCCCAAAGGGTGCCAGCTAAAAGAGACCCCAACAGAAACACCCCAAGACATATTATAGTTAGAATGATCGATTCTGCCGATAGAGACACAATACTGCAAGCAGCAAGGGCAAAAAAGGAAATCACATACAAAGGAGCACCCCTGAGATTCACAGCAGACCTCTCAGAGGAAACCCTACAAACCCGAAGACAGTGGCGAGATATAGTCAAAAAACTCACTGAAATGAATGCTTCACCAAGAATACTCTATCCGGCTAAACTCTCACTCCAAATAGATGGAAAGCTACACTATTTTCTAGATAAACAGCAGCTCAGGAACTTCATAGACTCAAAACCAAACCTAAAACAAGGACTAAAGGGGCTACTATAAGACAAGACAAACCCTACAACCACAACACACCCGCACAGAAACATGACACAAAACCCCATAACCATACTCTCTCTCAAGTCAACAGTCTCAATTCACCATTGAAGAGACACAGAGTGGCAAAATGGATACAGAGACAGAACCCAACATTCTGCTGCCTACAAGAAACTCATCTCAACACTCAGAGCAAACACAGACTCAAAGTCAAAGGATGGAAAACAATTCTGCAAGCAAACAGCTCCTGTAAAAAAGCTGGGGTGGCCATACTAGTATCTGACAACATTAATTTCACCCTGAAAAAGGCTAGAAGGGACAGTAAAGGCCATTTTCTATTAATCAAGGGATACGTACAACAGGAAGAAATCACACTCTTAAATGTATATGCACCTAATGAGGGAACAGCCAAATATTTAAAACAACTGCTAACAGACTTTAAGGAGGACATTGCAAGCAGCACAATAGTACTTGGAGACTTCAACATTGCCCGATCACCTCTGGACAGATCAACAAGAACAAAACCCAGCAAGGAATCATTGGCTTTGAAAGAAAAAACAGAAGAGAGAGGGTTTATAGACTTATACAGGGCTTTACACCCCAAAAAGAAAGAATACACATTCTTCTCCAGTGCACACGGAACATTTTCCAAAATAGACAATGTGCTAGGACACAAAACATACCTCAACAAAATAGGGAAGATAGAAATAGTATCAGCCATCTTTTCAGACCATGATGCACTGAGGATAGAAGTGAATCACACACAGACATGGAGAACCAAATCAAACACCTGGAAATTAAACAACTCGATGCTGAACAATGAATGGGTCAGGAACGAAGTCAAGGACGAAATCAAAAGATACCTGGAAACAAATGAGAATGAAGATACGAGCTACCAGAACCTATGGGATGCAGCGAAAGCTGTATTAAGGGGAAAATTTATAGCTCTGCAAGCATATCTTAGGTCTGTAGAAATGGTGCACATAAACAACTTGACCTCACAGCTCAAGTCCTTAGAAAAGGATCAACAGAAAGAACCTAAATCAGGCAGAAGGAAAGAGATCATAAAACTTAGAGCAGAAATCAACGACATGGAAACCAAAGAAACAATCCGAAAGATCAATGAAACCAAGAGCTGGTTCTTTGAGAGAATAAACAAGATAGATAAACCACTCGCAACACTCACAAAGAAACAGAGAGAGAGAACCCTAATAAACCGAATCAGAAATGAGAAGGGGGATAACACAACAGAAACCAAAGAAATCCAAAACATCATCAGAGACTACTTTGAAAGTCTCTATGCCACGAAACAAGAGAACCTAGAAGAAATGGACAAATTCCTGGACTCCTATAATCTCCCAAAGCTGAATCAAGAAGACCTGGAGTATCTGAATAGACCTATTAACATCAACGAAATAGAAACTGCAATCAAAAGCCTTCCCAAAACAAAAGCCCGGGCCCAGATGGATTCACTAGAGAATTTTTCCAAACATTTAAAGAGGACCTGCTGCCAGTCTTTCTCAAGCTCTTTCAGGAAATTGAAAAAACGGAAACTCTCCCAAACAGTTTCTATGAAGCCCATATCTCTCTAATACCAAAAGGAAACAAAGATACCACAAGAAAAGAAAACTACAGGCCGATATCCCTGATGAACATGGAATCGAAGATTCTCAACAAAATACTAGCAAATAGAATTCAACTACTCATCAAAAAGATCATACACCATGACCAAGTAGGATTCATCCCGGGGATGCAAGGCTGGTTTAACACTAGGAAATCAATCAACATAATCCACCACATCAACAAAAGAAAAGATAAAAATCATATTATCATATCAATAGATGCAGAGAAAGCATTTGACAAGATCCAGCACCCATTTATGATGAAAACCCTAGCCAAAATGGGGATAGAGGGGACTTTTCTCAATATAGTTAAAGCCATCTATCACAAGCCTACAGCAAGCATCGTCCTCAATGGCGAAAAACTGAGAGCCTTCCCTCTAAGATCAGGGACAAGACAAGGATGCCCACTCTCTCCACTGCTGTTCAATATAGTATTGGAAGTACTTGTAATAGTGATTAGGCAAGAAAAGGATATTAGGGGCATCCAGGTAGGAAAGGAAGAAATCAAGCTCTCACTATTCGCAGATGATATGATACTATACTTAGAAAACCCTAAAACCTCTATCAAGAAACTTCTAGAAACAATAGGCTTGTATAGTAAAGTGGCAGGTTATAAAATCAATGCCCAAAAGTCCATGGCTTTCCTATATGCAAATAGTGAAAGAGAAGAAAAAGACATGAAGAAAACAATCCCATTCACAATTGTGCCCCAGAAAATCAAGTACCTAGGAATCACGTTAACCAAGGAAGTAAAGGACCTGTACAAAGAAAACTACAAAACTCTACTTCAGGAAATAAAAGAGGATACGAGGAAATGGAAAAATATCCCCTGTTCATGGATCGGGAGAATTAACATTGTCAAAATGGCAATACTTCCCAAAGCACTGTATAAATTCAACGCAATCCCTATTAGGATACCCATGACATTCTTCAAAGAATTGGAGCAAACACTCCTGAAATTCATATGGAACAATAAGCCCCCACGAATAGCTAAAGCAATTCTTGGGAAAAAGAAAATGGGAGGAATCAACCTCCATAACTTCAAACACTACTACAAGGCAGTAATTATTAAAACAGCATGGTACTGGAACAAAGGCAGAGCTGTAGACCAATGGAACAGGGTTGAATATACTGACGTCCCCCTCCCCCCCCCCCAAGTATATAAGCATCTAATCTTCGATAAGGGGGCAAGAAAAGTGAAGTGGAGCAGGGAAAGCCTCTTTAACAAATTATGCTGGCAAAACTGGACGGCTATATGCAAAAAAATGGGCTCAGATCTCTGCCTAACTCCATGTACAAAAGTAAGATCTAAGTGGATTAAAGACCTCAACATCAGACCGGAATCTATAAGATACATTGAGGAAAATGTTGGCAAAACCCTTCATGACATAGAAGCTAATAGTGTCTTCAAAGATGTCACACTGCTGGCCAAGCAAGTGAAAACAGAGATAGATAAATGGGACTATCTTAAACTAAGAAGCTTCTGCACCTCAAAAGAAACAGTGACCAAAATACAAAGACAGTCAACTTAATGGGAAAGGATATTCGCCAACTACACATCTGATAAGGGGTTAATTTCAAGGATATACAAAATACTGGTTCAACTCCACAGAAAGAAAACATTCAACCCCATCAAAAAATGGGGTGATGAAATAAATAGAAACTTTGACAAAGAAGAAATCCGAATGGCTAAAAGACACATGAGAAAATGTTCCACATCATTAATCATCAGGGAGATGCAGATCAAAACCACAATGAGGTATCACCTCACGCCACAGAGACTGGCCCATATCCACAAGAATAAAAGCAACCGGTGCTGGCGCGGATGTGGTGAGAAAGGGACACTCCTTCACTGTTGGTGGGAATGCCGACTGGTTCAGCCCTTCTGGAAAACTGTATGGATGATTCTCAAAAAACTAGAAATTGAGCTTCCATTTGACCCAGCAATACCACTCCTGGGAATATATCCCAGAGAGGCAAAAAAGTATAGCCGAAGTGATATCTGCAATTGTCTGTTTATTGCAGCACTCTTTTTTTTTTGCTCATGCTTTAAATTTTTTATTTTTTGGAAGATATAACTGGCAGTGCTCAGGGCTTACTTATGGCTCTGTGCTCAAGGATAACTTCTGGTGGAGGCTTATGAAAAATATAAGGGGTACTAGGAATTGAACCCATGTCAGCCATGCACTTAAACACTGCACTATCTTTCCATCCCCCTCAGATTTTTTTTATTAAAAATTTTTTAATAGTGAGACATCATGAGGTACAGTTGCAGATTTACACATTTTTGTGCTTGGGTTTCAATTATACAATGATCAAACACCCATCCCTCCACCAGTGCCCAGATCCCACCACCACAGATCCCAGTATCCCTCCCACCTCCATCCCCCCAATCTCACTCTGTCTCTGTGGCAGGGCATTCCCCTCTGTTCTCTTTCTCCTTTTGGGTGTTGTGGTTTGCAAAAGAAACATTGAGTGGCAATCATGTTTGTTCTATAGTCTACTTTCAGCATGCTTCACCCATCCTGGGAGGATCCGCCCAACACCTTTATTTTGGCAGCACTCTTTACAATAGCCAGAATCTGGAAAAAACCTGAGTGCCCGAGAACAGATGACTGGTTGAAGAAACTCTGGCACATTTACACAATGGAGTACTATGTAGCTGTTAGAAAAGACGAAGTCATGAAGTTTACATACAAGTGGTGCTACATGGAAAGTATCATGTTAAGCGAAATGACTCAGAAAGAAAGGGATAGACATAGAAAGATTGCATTCATCTGGGGAACATAAAGTAACAAAATAGGAAACTAACACCCAAGTCTGGCAGAGATTAGTACCAGGAATTTTTACTCAATGACCCGGAGGACAACCACACATGTTAGGGGAAGGGGGAGCTCAGAAAGAGAAAGGAACACCAAATAAAGGGTGTTGGGAGGATCCGCCCACGATGGGAGAGGATGCTGAGGGTAGACTGTGGACCAAGCATGATTGCCACTCAATGCCTCTTTTGCTGACCATGGCACTCAAAAGGAGAGAGAGGGAAATGCCCTGCCACAGAGGCAGGGTGGGATAGGGGCTGGGGGGGGGGGGGGGGGAGGGGATGCTGGGATCCGTGGTGGTGGGAAATGCGCACTGGTGGAGGGATGGGTGTTTGATCATTGTATAATCGAAACCCAAGCACAAAAATGTGTAAGTCTACAACTGTACCTCATGGTGCCTCACTATTAAAAAATAAATATTAAAAAAAAAACAAACTTCAAAAGCAAAAACTGATTCTAATATACTTGATTGTAACTGAGCTCAAGGACTGAAGAACAAGACAGTTCAGTTTATAGGCATAACTAACTGGAAAGTACTGTGGGCATTTCATGGGCATGCTCATCATTAGGACTTAAATTCTAATTTCAATACTAAAATTTCCTATTTAGTTATAATAACTGAAAGTATGAGGCTCAATATTTGTTAAACTGTCACACAGCTTATTCATTAAACGCCTTACCTGTTTGCTTACTGGTAAACCAGGTATTATAAAATTCCTATAACTCATGGAGATCACTTTTAAAACTAAGTGAAATAATTTGTAAATATATATATTATATATATGGGTATGGCCTTCAGTATACTATACCCCATAAGAACTTGAAAAATGCTAGCAATATGATCTTCAAAAATTAAGCGTAAAGACAGTGGTTATGGTTTTAAAGTCTCTCATGGGCCAGAGCAACAGGATAATAGGGAGGGTGTTCATCTTGCAAGCGGCTGACCCGGGTTCGATCCCCGGCATCCCATATGGTCCCCGAGCACCGCCAGGAGTAATTCTTGAGTGCAGTGCCAGGAGTAACTCCTGAGCATCACCAGATGTGACCCAAAAAGCTAAATTAAAAATAATAATAATAATAAAAAAGTGAAGTCTCTCAGAAAGAGAATGCCCTTTGAAACAAACAAAAATAACTAGTGGTATTTTTAGTACCTGATAGAAGTTAGTCGTTTGTACTTAATAGGTAAGATGCCTACATATCCTATGAAAATAGGTAGAAAAATGGTTATTATTATTATTCAGTTTGTAAAACGTATGGGTAAACTCCTTAATAAGAACATTTATAAACTAATAAAGTTCCTAAATGCAAGTTTTGAGGTTGCCTCAGTGGGAAAGGGGAGAAACCTACTGTTAGCAGACTTTAGTCCCACATTTATTGGCTTATTTAAGAGGTTCCCAAACTTACTTGGCCTATTGCCCCTTTTCAGAGAAAAAAAGTGTCCCTCTGGAAATTTAACTTACTTATGTGAACAAATAGAAAGCACCCTTCATTGTACCACAAGACTACGACCACCCTTCTTCCCAAGTTCCAGCACCTTTTGCATGGTGATACCACCGATTTTGGAAAATACTGATCTATACTCCAGTCAGGCTAAAGAAAAAGAAGCACATGTGGAAACTGGGGAAAGAGGCACCATAGAACAAAATCATCTTCTCTTAGCAATGACACCCTTGCTCTTGAGAAATAAGAAAGAGTTAATGGTCCTTGAACTCAGTTACATGTGGTTCTGAAATTATGAGTACGATCAGATAACGAGATCACTATTTAAACTCAGCACGTTCTTTTCTAGGAAATTTGGATTGTGGTAAAGCTATTTCCTCTGTTTCCAAGCTCAACAAACAACATATTTATACGCTGGTTTCATCTTAAGGTTACTATCTCAGGGAGGTCTTATTAATACACTATATTAAGCTGGTATATACTAGCCCTTACCATGATATACAATCTTGAATTTCTGCTTTTTACCAGTTGAACGTTTATTTTCATCATTAGAAGGTAAACCTAATGGAGGTTGCTTTAGATCATAAATTATGACTTAAGTGACTATCATACAATACGCGTAAGGTATATTCAATAAATATTCAATAAATATTTGGTAAATGAAAGCAGGCGAGGATAAATTAAGAATAGGATAAACTAAGAAGAGGCACAGCTGCAGTGAAAATGTCAGCTTCAAGAGTGTTTCATTACTTGCAATACTGTTCTGGGGCCTTCTGTTTCATGATAACCCACATAACCATTTCCATACAATAAATGCTGACTGGTAACGGTACTTAAAAAAACTCAGCGAGCGGCCTTACCAGTCCTGCATGAGAATAACTAAATCCGGCTTCTCGGGATACAGACCAATTGGCATGTTCTTCAATCACTGACATATCTGGAAATTTGACAACGCTGCTGAACCAGTCAAACTCCAACTCTAAGCATGGAGTTTCCTAGCAAGTAAAATAGAATTATTTGTATTGTTTTTGACAGTCAGAACAAATCTCTAATTTATGGGAATAAAAGTAGCTTACTTTATTGGGATTTGACCCAGTAACGCCAATAGGGTTCAGCAAGTCTTCTAATCCATGAGGTACTGGCCAAAGATTCAAAGCCATTTTTCCAGATACTAAAGTATCTGTATAATCAAATAAGTTTATATTTCCCCAGGCCAAAGGACAGTGTTCCTTAAAAAAAAAAAAAGAAGAAAAATATTCACTACTTTGTTGGTCACATTTTAAAATGCATTTTAAAACATTTTTCTTCCTCATGAAGGAATTCACAGGCTACATAATGCTATCTGTAATGCCAGATGCACTTTTTTTGAGTATAAGTGTTTTCTTTCATCCCTCATATTAAATGACATGTATTTTCTTTAACTATAAATGAAGAATGGAGATGCTACTGGCACCCGCTCGAGTGAATCGATGAGTAACGGGGTATCAAGTGATCAAGTGATAAATGAGAAATACAAACTAAAGTAAGCAAAACTGATATTTGTATATAGCCACATAACAGATATATGTGAAGTCACTCTGCATGCTTTAAAAATAGTAGAATTAAGAATTCATCTCATACTCATAAATTCTAGAAGCACTTTCAAGTTGTAAAAAATGCACTAATATTCAAAAAAAATTAAGGAAATATCCAATTAATGGTAAAAGTCAATCAGTTGCACAACTGATCCTCAGAGGTGAACCTAATCGTCCCTTCTGAAAGACTCTACCTCCTTAGCACCCTTTCGGCCTTTCACAGAACAGATAGAAAGGCAGAGTCGAGCAGCACGCGGAAGATCAGGGATGTAGATGTCGTAATTCAGCCATTCGTTCCACCTGAGAACAATTGGAAAGACAAAGAAAAATCCATGAAGAACAAAAAGCGTTTACTCAGAATATATAATGACAACAACAGCAGCAACAGTTTCCTCCTGATAGAAGTCGCCAGTCTCTAACCTTCACTTAGGCTATCCCCAGCTACTTCATCAGAAGGTCTGAATATTTTCTTTACTCTCCTAGAACTGAGTTTAGGCTCACTTCACACATAGAAGTGAATTTAAATTCACTGAAAAATCTACTTTTGGAGGAGTTCCTATTGCCATTTCTATTACTGTTATACTGAGATTTTTATTCCCAAGTGATTATATACAGGGAAAGGATGGAAGGTACTGAATTAACCCACCTTTAACTTCATCATTATATCTATGCAGTAATAATTTAAAATGTTTCAAGTAACTCCCTTCCCCCTAAGAAATAGATATGTGCTAAGATCGCTTGATCACTTGACTTCCCGTTAATCATCGATTTGCTTGAGCGGGCGCCAGTAACTTCTCCATTCGTATCTGTTGCGTGCTAGCGTAGCCCAATGGCATCTGCTCGTTCTAGGAACACAAAGAGCCTCAAACCGTTCAGGGTCTTGACAAAGAAGTCTGACCATCTTGTAGGAAGGCGGCCATGCGGTCTTTTGACGTCCCATGGAATCCAGTCGGTAACGGCTCTCGTCCAGTAGTCGTCTCCAAATTTCATTACGTGTTCAGCCCATTTGATTTTCGATGCCTTGGCAAATGAGACAGCGTCCCTGATTCTTCTTTTTTTTAAAATTTTTATTAGTGAAACACCATGAGATACAGTTATAGACTTACACATTTTTGTGCTTGGATTTCAATTATCAATGATCAAATACCCATCCCTCCACCAGTGTCCATTTTCCACCACCACTAATCCCAGTATCTCTCCCAACTCCCAGTCCCCTCCCCCCCATCCTACCCTGCCTCTGTGGCAGGACATTCCCTTTTGTTCTCTCTTTTGAGTGTTGTGGTTTGCAAAAGAGGCATTGAGTGGCAATCATGTTTGGTGTATAGTCTACTTTCAGCATGCTTTTTTCGTGGATGGAAGTCAGAACTCCGGATTCTTTCTCTCATTTGAGTGAAACGTGATACTCCAAGCATAGCTCTTTCCATTCCTCTTTGGGAGACTCAAATAGTTCTCATCCTGTTTTCGAATAGTTCTCATCCTGTTTTCATAGGGCCCAGGTCTCTGAAGCATATGTTAATGCAGGAAGAACAGTGGAATCGAAGAGATGTGCCCGGAGCCAGAGGTTCTTCGTCCTCTTAGCTATTTCTTCGATGCTTTTTTTTTTTTTTTTTGGTTTTTATTAGTGAAACACCATGAGGTACAGTTGTAGATTTACAAATTTTTGGCTTAGATTTCAGTTATACAATGAACGAATACCCATCCCTCCACCAATGCCCATTCTCCACCACCACTGATCCAAACCGCTCTCTTCCTCCTGCGCATCTCAGGTGCCATGTCATTTGTCATGTTGACTTCTCGACCTAGCATTAACATGCAATAACTATTGCATTCAGAGATGGTCGTTCCGTTGAGAGCGAATGGAACGTCAGGAACAAGACTGTTTCTCATAAACATTGTCTTTGTGAGATTCAGATGGAGACTGACCTTTCCACACTCACAGTCAAAGTTGGCCAGCATCTGTGCTGCTTGGCTAGTGTTTGGTGTTATTAGAACAATGTCATCAGCAAAGCGGAGGTGGTGTAGTTGCTGACCATCTATCTTCACTCCCATTCCTTCCCATTCCAGTTGTCGCATGATGTTCTCGAGGGTGGCACTGAAGTATTTTGTGAAATGGTATCACCCTGCTAAACTCCTCTCTTTACATCGATGATCACTTCTTTGGAGAATAGTGAGATTCTGGTAGTGAATCCGTAATACAGCTCACGGAGGATCCTGATGTATTGAGTATGAATGCCCTGATTGGCTAGGGCTTTGATGACTGCTTCCATCTCAACAGAATCAAAGGCCTTCTTTAAATAAATGGACATTAGACAGATCGGCACCTTGAACTCTTGAGAAACCTCAATGAGCTTGGTTATCATGTGGATATGGTCGATTGTGTTGAATCCTATGCGGAACCTGGCTTGCTTGCATGGTTGTCCTTCATCTAGTGTTCTGCCAATCCTATTCAGGATGACTCGAGTGAATAACTTGTAGATGACAGACAGTAGGCAGAACAGGCAATAGTTGCCAATGTGGATTTCTCCCGTCTTGTACAGCAGTACAGTCCTGCTGGTTTTCCATCGGGACAGGACCTTGTATTCAAACAGGGAGCGCGTGAAGAGCCGATCCAGTGTATTGATGAGTACTGACGGCAGGTTCTTCAGGTGTTCAGGTCTGTCCTTGTCTGGGCCGGGTAAGATAATTAATTTATCTGAATATCATAAATATCAACATCTATAGTTGGGAATGATGTGAGGGAGAATAGTTTGGCTCTGGAGCGACCTGCCAACTCTCCAAATGGAAATGGAAGTAAGACTAAAATACTGCATTTATTATTTTATTTTTTACATCTTTTTGATTTTGGGAATCACACCTGGCAATCACACCATTCCAAGAGTGAAATGTTTTTAAGCTTTAGGGAATCTCTGTCACTATAACAGACTCACAACCGAAGTGCCAGTTATCTCTCCACTACTGTCCTTTGGGTAATCTTGGTCTACTCACTACCCTACTCCATCTTTCCAAAACCTCAATCAAGGTTCATTTCCATTAGATTCTGTTTTCTTCTTTCTTTCTATGCTATCTACAAGTGAGATTCTGTGGTATTTATCTTTCTCTTTTTGACTTGTTTCACTTAACATGATAACCTCTGTCTACTTTATTCATGTTGTAGAAAAAGACAAGATTTCATTTTTTTCTATTTTCGTTTTGGGGCCACATCCAGTGATACTCAAGGGGTAACTCTAGGCTCAGCACTCAAGAATTACTTTTGGCAGTGCTTAAGGGACCATATGGGATGTTGGGGATCAAATACGGGTTGGCCATTTGCAAGGCAAGCGCACCAAACCCCACCACCCCCCTGCAAAAAAAAGAAATCTCTGCAGAGACGGGACTAGTTTGTATTTCCACCAACAATAATTTTGGAATGTGACTGATATTTCTTTGACAGAATATACTTACAATACATATGTACATTATAATTTGTGTGACTGGCATAAAGCTAATCGTGTAAAATGTACTAATTTTATTACATAAGACTCATATGACTTTTGGATATATCAATTCATAATTTCTTACCTAGGATTGGAACAAGGTACTCTTTGAGTATTCACATTATCACATAAGGGTTCTCCTCCATGGTAGATACCTGTTCTAACATAGATCTAAAGAAAAGAACACAAACATGTATACATATGTATGTATGCACATGTATGTACAAGTATTATGTAAAATCAGTATCAAATAATATGATGTGTTTGATATGAATGACAAGGTATTTTGTCCAGCTATATGGCTTCTTTGGGTTATTCTTCCCTTCCCTACCCTATATAGACATATATACACATTTATAGACATATATGCATACATATTTATATAAAATACTGATAGACTTCACCAAAATTTGGAGCAGCCTTTGGAAGGAAATCAGACTACTGAAAAATAATCCATACAGTACTTTAAATCCTCTTTAGGTCATAATGTAAATTAAGTTTTTCATATTTCATGAAGATATAATGGTACATACACTAAATAATTCTCTTGGCATTTGGAGCAATACGCCATAAAGCCAATTAATATTTCTGTGATGAAACACGTAAATCCCACCTCAAGTGAGATGAATAAAGGTTATTAAAAAACTTACTTTAGGTTGGGCCAGGAATTGTAAAACTTTTATTTTTAAGAGTTCAGGCCTATGGGGATTAGAACTGTTAGAACATTAGAATGAAATTCTAATCGGGACAAAAGGACCATAGGCTGTGTGATAGCTGAGGGTGCTCATTTTCCTGGTCATCTATAAGCATATGGCAAGACAACATATTACTGGATGGTAGCATACAAAGGCTTAAATAACATAATGAGCAATGACACCTGACTATACCTTGTCAATGTCTCGAATATTCACATTCACATATGTCGCACAAAGAATTTTTATTCTGAGTGCACTATTTATAACCCAGAGGGATTTTGTAGATGTTTCTCCATTCATATACGGTGTAGCTGTGGAGATGCGTCTGGAATAAGACGGCATGGTAAAGCAGTCCATTGGCAGTTGAGAGTAAAGGCTTTCTTTAGCCATCAACATCAAGTTGGGCATCCTCCCGAGCATTATACAGCTTCTTATATACTGTTAAGAGATTGGTGGGGGAGGAGAGAAGCAATTTCTTAAGAGTTTACATTTTAAAAGTAACATGTAGGAGTATTGACATACTGATATGCAAAGGTGATTAAACATATCGAACTTAACAGACCACATTTCTTAGCAGTTACTGTGTAACATTTAAATAGAGGCATGAGAAAGTAAGGTCATCATACAGGATTGCCTCTTGCAATATTAACTGAATGAAAAAACAGGGTCCATTTTTGACACTACAGTTTCAAACTTAACTGGAAATGAGTTAAAAACAAGAATCAGCAAGTAATCATTGTGAAAACTGTATTATTAAAGGAAAAACGATATAATTAGCTTTAGTAAACTATTAAGTTATATGGACATTCAACCCCACAGTGATTGGCAACTTGCTATTTTTGTTCTTTATTTCTTGAGAGAGATTTTATTTCGTTAAAAAATAAAACAAGAGGTTGTCAAGCTCATGCAGTGGGTAAGGCGCTTGCCTCACGTACAGCTGACATGGGTTCAATCTCCTGCACCCGGTACAGTCCTGTACCGGAGACCTGCCTGAGAGCACAGTTTGGAGTAAGCGCTAAGCACTGCTGGCTGTGGCCCCCAAGCAAGAAAACAACTACAACCACAAAAGCAAACAAAACCCACAACAGCAACCCCAACCCATCCCAATACAGGCTTGCTCTTCAAGCTGGTTCTTCCCCATGAAAATATATCTTGCTTGTCTTTTTGCTTGTTATTTTCTACTCCGAAGAAACCAATGTTCTCTCGTGAACATACATTCCTGTCTCTATGCCCTCACATCTTTATAAGGAAATTTTGTTCAATAAAAACTGTCTTCTTTTATTTAAAAAAACAGGAGGGGCGAATAAAACTATTAGAAGTTGTTTCAGAAAAAAGTACCAGAGAAATACATTGGTCTGAATTCTGAAAAAAAGGACAGAAATTTTGAATTATACTGTATACATAACAGTTTATCTTCTTACTCTTAAGTCCCACTCTATGGAAGCAATGTCAAGGCCAGGACTGTGTCTTGCTTGGTATTATAAAGCAGCACTTGATTTATCTTGGAAAAAATTGCTTCTTATGTGATTTCATTAATAGAAAGAGTTTAGGGAATTATCAATATGGTATCTTAACAGATCGTGGATTTTTTTTTGAAGTGTCTATTTTAATTCCTATGACATCAGTATCTGGGAGGGAATAAAAACTGTGTCACTGTCACTGTCCTCCCGTTCATCGATTTGCTGGAGTGGGTCCATTAAAGTCTCCATTTTGAGACTTGTTACTGTGTCTGGCATATCGAATACGTCACGGGGAGCTTGCCAGGCTTTGCCGTGCGGGCAAGATACTCTTGGTAGCTTGCCGGGCTCTCTGAGAGGGGCGGAGGAATTGAACCCAGGTTGGTCGGGTCGGCCGCGTGCAAGGCAAACACCCAACTGCTGTGCTATCGCTTCAGCCCAAAAAAACTGTGAATTAGCCTATATTTGAGAGTCAGCAAAACTGCGAGGTTTTTTTTTTGCTTTTTGGATCACATCCAGCGATATACAGGGGGTACTTCTGGCTCTGCACTCAGGAATTACTCCTGGAGGTGCTCTGGAGACCATATGTGATGCTGAGGACTGAACCCGGGTCGGCTGCATGGAACAGGCAAATGCCTTACCTGCTGTGCTATCACTCCAGCCCTGCCAGGATTTTTAAACAAGGGTAGGCTTACTTTATTGTTTCTGTTGTATATTCAAATGAATACAATAAACTGCCCTTCTAAAAAGTAAGGGGCATGCAAAGTCTTCTGTGTATGTTCTCAATTATGTAAAATTCTTATTGTGAAATCTTAAAAAAAAAAAAAAGAATAAAGTTCCTATTGCAGACCAAGGTGATAGCTAGCTCAAAGGGATGGTTTTCGCATGCCCAAGTTTCAGATGGGGTCACTGGCCCTGAGCACTGCTGGGAGTGACCACCAAGCACTGAGGTGGGGTAGACCCCACGCGCCACCATGTGTGGTCCCCAAAAGTAAAACCTCAAATGAATCAGAATTCCTATCAGTTAATAAAAGTATTTCTACTAAAGAATGGAAACTATCTAGAAAAGTAAATGATGCACTATTTTATATATAGATACCCGGAACACTATTACACTAGTTACATGCATAATCAAGTTTATTGTTACAATTACAAAAACACTGCCTAATAATATAGTCAGTTTCCAAACATTAATTAATAAAATCTAAAGAACAGCATTTTTCTCTCTTGAATTCATCACTATTCTTTCAAAACAATATAGTAGAAAAAAAATGACATTGTGAATGCTATTTTCTAACAGTTAAGACTTTAAACTATATTCTAAAATTAAAAGTACTCATTCTAATTGTGATTACTTTTAAATTTAAATTAATATTTTTGAAACTTATTACTCACCTTATACTGACTCAGAGGATATTTTTCTAGGAAGTATTCATCACATCCACACACTTTTAAAATATACTTGCCCTGATATTCTAAAACACACAGTTTTAGTTGTTCAGATGATAGCAACATACTTCGAGTTTTTTTCCTGATTGCCTCCGCAATTACTTGTTCTGGCACACAGTCATGGTTGATTTTCAGAGTATACTTCTGTTTGTCATTATTTGGAGAAACTATTACCCAAATTACCACTATTATTTGTCCTATAACAGGAAAACATTATTAGATACGATTGCTATACACACATATTTCATTTATCAAGAGAAAAGTCTTGAAAGTATGCACTAATATTAGCCTTCGCCATAATAAAAAGTGACTTATAATCAGCCTCATCAAATATGGGTAAATATCCAGTAGAAACAGTGTACCCTTATCTGGCAGGGATGCCAGGCCGTGCCTAGATCCCATGTTTAATGCGGACAAGTGGGAGTGGGAGTGGGTCACAAGCACCTGTGACCAAGTTAATTTCCATTCTAAATCGCCCGATATACTCTATGGACACAACCCGTAAGACACACTCATCATGGTATCGACAGAACATAAAGTAGAGACTGACAGAAAAGATGGAGCAGACAAAGAAAGCGAATTTTCTATCTTTTGTTTATTTCTCTTTTAAAAAACTTTCTACGAAAACTTTTTTGTCAAGAATTTTTTAATGAAAGAATCCTGTTTGGTTTTGGACCGCCTCCAGCACTGCTCCCAGGCTATTTCTGGGTCTGTGCTTTTGATGGTGCTCAGGGGATCATATGCTGGAAATCTGAACCAGGGTCAGTGGGATTCAAGGCAAGCCCTTTACCCCTGTAATTGAATTCCTGGCTCTGAAATTAAATTTTCTAATTAATTCCTTTTAAGATTAATTAAGTCAGGGGATTCTTTAAAAAATAAAATGAAAATAAAAAAATAAAAATATGTTAAGGCATTCTGGGTGTTTACAGTATAATTCTTTCCATCAGTGTATTACAATTTTTTTCTTTTTTATCGGGGGGCAGGGAGAGGGGAAGGCACACCCAGAGACGAGCAGGGGTGACTCCTGGCTCTGCACTCAGGAATCACTCCTGGCAGTGCTCAGGGGAACATAGGGGATGCCAGACACCAAAACCAGGCCAGCTGCATGCAAGGCAAGTGCCTTACCCACTGTACTGTGTCTCTGAATCCCGTTACAAAATTTTCATAAAAAATATTAGAAGAAAAAGTCTGGAGAAAATGAAAAGAACATTCAATTAACAGAATTTCATAATGAATAATGTGAATCAATCTGCCCTATAACTTGAAACGAAAACTTTATATACTTTTTTATCTTCAAAGGTAGATATTTGATACAATAATATTTTAATTTCTAAAACAATAAATTTTGCATATATTTCAAGGTCATTTAATTAAATTTTAGAAATTGATAGAGAACGTGTGTAAATTCAATCTATTATTTTCACCATGGTCCATTAGTGTATGTAACACTGAAATTATGCAGATAGCTCAAGGGCTAGAGCACAGGTCTTGCATGAAGGCAGCAGAGGGTCAATTCCCAGCACCTCAGTACCTCACGCTCTGCTGGCTGTGACTCTTGAGCCTGGAGTGGCCCCCAGCACCACTGGATGGAGCCCAAAAACCAGAAAAAAGGAAAACCTACTAAAGTTATAATTATCTAATTTATCTAATAATCTGGGCTGGAGCGATAGCACAGCAGGTAGGGCCTTTGCCTTGCACACAGCCGACCCTGCCGACCTGGGTTCGATGCCTCTTGGAGAGCCCGACAGGCTACCGAGAATATCTCGCCCGCATGGCAGATCCTGGCAAGCTCCCCACGGCGTATTCAATATGCCAAAAACAGTAACAACAAGTCTCACAATGGAGACGTTACTGGGTCCGCTCGAGCAAATCGATGAACAATGGGAAGACAGTGCTACAGTGCTACATCTACTAATCTAAAATTTATATAATTTTTCCTTGTGTACATAATTTAAAAATATTTAGTTTCTCTAAAATGTCATGAATGTTTCTATTTTACAATAGAAATAATGAGCTCTAATTTGGTAATACTGAATTTCAAACTCAAAAAAGTTATTCAATTTCGGGGCTGGAGAGAAAGTATAGCAGGTAAGGTGTTTGCCTTTCATGTGGTCAATCTGGGCTCAATCCTCAGCACTACATACGTTCCCCAGAGCATCACTACGAGTGATCCCTGAGCACAGAGCCAGGAGTAAGCCCTATGGACAGCTGGGTTTGGCTCAAAAACAAAACCAAAAAAAGTTAATCACTTTTACTCTAAGAAAAACAATTCACCAAGGGATTAGCATCACACACACACACACACACACACACACACACACACACAATTCATTTCATTACTATTACTGCACACATACCATATACTTGACATTCAACCTCAAGCACATTATGTAGCTGAGATAAAGAGTATTTAGTAATACCAACACAGACAAACGTTTCGACTATAGTAAGCAACTATAATCAACTGACGATTTTCTTACCTTTATCTAATTTATTATATATGTGCTTTGGCAGTTCTGGTGAAGATTCTACATTTGGAGGATAGACATACATTGCCCTACTATGAGGTGAATTAAAATCCCTAAGATCCACAGCTTCTTTACAAACATTAAGAATGTTTCTTCGGAAGTCCTGTACTTCTGGATCTTTCACCATATCAAATTCACACACTGGCATGCCGATAGCAAAACCTTTAAAAATATATATATAAAAAAAGAACATTAATATAATTAACATCCTGTTAAAAATACAGTGTGAATGTTTCTTAAATATTTGGGGGGAAAATCAATAAATTTAAGATGTTTTTCTGGAATAAATAAGCTTTTGATGAGTGAGAGTTGATAAGAAACAAAACATAAATACAAATAAGTCTCCCAAGTAGTGTTCAGGAGGCAAGGGTATGGGCACGTCCCTTTCTGGAGATTTTCAGCCAACAGAGCGGTGGTTCAATGCAAGGTCAAAGAAAGAGGGACTGTCAGACTCTGCTGCAGAGATTACCCTGGACACTCAGTGGTGCCGGCCTACTCCAGGGTCAGAGCCAGTGCTGCACGAGGGCCTCTGGTCTACACCCGGTGATGCTTGGGGAACTAAGACTGAACTGGGGTTTGCCACATGCAAGGCAGGTGCCTTAACCCCTGAACTCTCTCCAGCCTCTATCTTTCATACATAAAAGCAGTATTTAAAAGCTGGAGTGACAGTACAGAGGTTCAAGTGCTTCCCCTACACAAGTGTCTCTATCCTGTTTCAGTCCCTGGCACCACATATATTCCCTTGAGCTCGGTCAGGAGTAAACTCTCTCTCTCTCTCTCTCTCTCCTTTCTCTCCTTTTCCTCCCTCTCCTCTCTCTCTCCCTTTCCCCTCCTCTCTTTCTCCCCCTTTCTCTCTCTCTCTCTCCCCCTTTCTCTCTCTCTCTCTCTCTGCAGAGGAAACAAACATTATTCATAACAACTTATCTCTGTAAGATTAAACTGCGTCGGAACAAATATTTGTGTAATCTAATCTTTTATACAAACATACTTACAGAATGCCAAGGTGTTTTTGAAAGTTCCTTAGTCTTTTAACAAAAAAGTATTTTAGATTCATTATGGTTTTTTACGTAGGTAAAACTTGGTCCAAACAAATACTTTAGAAATAAGGAAATAGGTAACTTTCATCATTATTTGTAAGATATTAATATCATTTAGCTCAAAATTTTATCATACCAATTTCTCGATTGAGGATCTTTTCTTCACGGTTGCCTACTGGTTCAATTACTTTTAAAAATGGTTGAAAAAGCCGAAGGTCACAAAGTCGTCTGGTTTCATCAAAAAATTCTTCCCTTTCTGCTTCTTGGGTAACACTTACGAAAATGTAAGAAGATTCATCTTGAAGAAGTTGATGGAGAGGGTATTTTCTTGCTTCTTTAAATAGTTCGTGCTTTATAGTTATTAACGTAGCCTCACGGAGGCATTCTAAAGTCACTATCATTCCATTAGGTAGTAAACATTCTACAAGGATTCTTGGGGGCATCAAGTGGATGCCCCACAGTTCACCTGATGATGGTCTTGGCGGCATTTTTCTGATCTTATATGAGTTTTACATATAAGATTACTTTAAGGAATTAGGTCCGTGGCGGTCCCAAAGCAGAAATCTAGACCAAAGAAGGAAAACATCTATTAAAAAATAAACAGCAATATAAAGCCTATATTTAAAAGATTTAAAAGAAATTCATTCTTGCATTTGTGTTGATTAGGTTTCATAGTAATAATTTAAATGTTTTGATGGATACTGGTTGTCTAAATTAGATTAAAATGATCAATACCAAAGCAGCCATCGGGGAAAAAAGTAATTTAAAGCAAAATATTTTATCTGAATGACTTTTTTCCTTTTCTTTTCTTTTTTTTTAATTGCTCGCCTTCCCCCATACCCCACTGACTTTTTAAAAAGCCAGGTCTTATCAAGATTGAGTTAGGGTATGCAAAGAAATAATAGCAAATTGTAAATGAAACCAAAATTCTTATAACGTCATTTAATCACTCCCTTTTACTTCAAGCAATAACCAAAAGTGCCGTGGGAAGGCTCTTTTGGATAGTGCTGCCTAAGTGGGCAATATCCCCCGTGGGGAGGACACTGGTGTGAACCAGGCAGGCAGGAGCTGGATCGGGTGCAACTGTGGGGTGCTTCTGACTGTTTAAAAAGGGAGATCTCCAGGGGGACCCACTGACGACTTTTTTCTGGAAAGGGGACAATAGGCCAAATAAATTTGTTAGTTTCTGCTTTAGATTATGGATCCCGTTCTCACTTTAAAGATGAAGAAGTGAAAATTCCTATTACCAATGGAAGGGGAAGGGGAGGTGAAGGAAGAAGTGGACAACAGGTGGCAGAGGGGCTGTGGGACAGAATTCTGAGCACTTTGGCGATGGTGGTGTACAGCTGCTGTGTACATCAATACCCTGATTTTTAATAATATTATAGTCAGGACTTAAGATTATCAAACAGACTGTGATATCTAAACATATGTGTACACAAACACACATTCACACAGGGAATACCACTCAGCAATAAAAAAGGATGAACTCCTACAATCTGCCGTAACATGAATGGAATGCGAAGGCATCAAGCTGAGTGATGTCCATCGGAGCACTCAGGCAGAGGTGGCTAAGACAGAATGTCTCACGTGTGGAATATAAAGAAACATTTAGGGAGTTCCCATTAGCCAGTGGGAACCAATCTGAGAGCCACCTACAGAAGTATTTGTGGTGGGTGGGTGGGAGGGGGCCCTGTGACACGGCGGAGGCCTGCTGACACCCTGGTGGGAGGTGTGGTGGGGGGCACTGTATGCCCGAAATGCTGCTATTAATTGTACTGTGAATCATGCTGCCTAAATAGAAATGAGGGGAAAGTAAATAAACATGAGTTAAGACTAGGAAAGTGAGGGCCAGAAAGATAATCCAAGCGGGTAGGGCGTTTCCCTTGCATGAGGCCAAACTAGGTTCAATCCTGGCATTCCATATGGTTCCCTGAGCATCACCAGGAGTAATTCCTGAGTGTAGAGCCAGAAGTAAGCCCTGAGTATCACCGGGTGTGACCCAAAAATCAAAAATATAAATGAATGAATAACAAAAATAAAATAAAAGGCTAGAGATGTGAAATCCTCTTTTTTTTTTTTTAGGATGGGGTGCAGGGGAACTACATGTGGTGGTGTTCAGGACTATTCCTGGCTCAATGCTTAGGGGACACTCCTGGCAGTGCTCAGAGGACCATACGGAAGCAGGGATTGAATGCGTAGCTCTCACACGCAAAGCACGTGCTCCAACCCTTCAAACTACTTCCTTTGCCCCTAGACTTTCCCTGGTTTCCCCATATGTCTAATCTGTGATCATGAGAACTGTCACAGCTTAGTCCTTTTCTTTCTTAATCTTTGCAATTTCTTTGGAGGGGAAGGTTTGGGACCATCGCATCCAACCATGCTTGGGTGCAACTCAGGGATTCCCCCCAGCAGTGCTCAGGGGACCACATGGTGCCAGAGACTAAACCCAGGCCTCCTACTCACACAAAGCCGATGAGCCAACCTTTGAGCCAGTCCTTTGAGCCAACTCCTCTTTTTTTTGTACTGACTTTCTTTTTTTAAAAAAAATGTAGGAGTATTGCTATTTATTCTGCTATTGATTAAGCTGGCCGAATTGGGCATGAACTCCACTGTGCTGACTGCTTTCTAAGTGACATCTTGGTATTATGCATTAAAGAATAATTTAAGCAAATAAAAACTTTAAGTATCATCAAAGCATTTTATTTCAAGTATGACAAATTTATAATGATTCATATACTTTAATAAGAGACTGAATTCCTCTGGTTGAAATAAATTTGTCTATACACAAATGAGATACATCGATTCTTAGTAGACTCTCTAACATCAACTATGTTAAACGTTTGTAAAACACACACACACACACACACACAAATGTGTTATTGTGATCTGAAGCTCTCATTTTTGGTTTGTGTTTTGGGCTACTCCTGGCAGCTCTCCAGGTACCACGGCTCAGTGCTCGGAGAGCATGAGGTGCTGGAGACTGAACCTGGGCCTCCTGCAGGCAAAGGATATACTTCGGCTCACTGAGATCTATTTCCAGTCCACAGGGCCAAATTTTATTTTTTAATGGGGGGGGGGGATGCTGGAGATTGAACTCAGGGTCTCACACATATACGGCAAATGTTCTATCTCTGAACCTGGCCCTCAGGTTTTAGCTGCCATTAGTTTGAGCGATTTTTTATTTTTATTTTTTATTTTTTTGCTTTCTGGGTCACACCTGGCGATGCACAGGGATTACTCTTGGCTCATGCACTCAAGAATGACTCCTGGCGGTGCGTGGGGGATAATATGGGATGCTGGGAATCGAACCCAGGTCGGCCACGTGCAAGGCAAATGCCCTACCTGCTGTGCTATGGCTCCAGCCCCATTTGAGGGATTATTTTTGAAGACAGTATCAATACCCACAAATTTGTCTCCTGTTGTTTATGCTTATATTTTATTTTATATTTTCTTTTGTTCTGTAAGCTCAATGGTAAAGATATAAGAAAAGATAAAGTGCATGACACCAAGGAGATAAAAAAGAAACAAAAACTTGGAATACTAGAAAAATAAAACCCAAAGGTCCAGGTTTACTGACTGTATTCAAAGACCCGGCCAGACCCTGTGGACAACAGCTACAAATGACAGTCTATTCACCAACACTGTGCTACGACTGTCCCTGGAGCCATGTGAGATGCTGGGAAGATGATGATGGATGAAACAGACATGGCCCATGCCCTTACAAGGCAAAGTTGAGAGTGCAAAGAAGGTGTATACTGGGTGTAGGATAATTAAGTCCCAGGTACAAAACAGAGAGGGGGTGTGGGAAATTCTATGGAGAAATGCCAGGTGCTATAAACGTATGTAGTGTGGGGCCAGAGTGAAAGTGCAGCAGGTAAAGCACTTGCCTGGCACACAGCCCGACCTGGGTTCAATCCCCAGCATGTCATGTGGTCCCCCGAGCACCGCCAGGAATGACCCTGAGCTCAGAGCCAGGAGTAAGCCCTGAGCACCACCACTGTGGCTCCAGATCCAGAAAACAGAAACAAAACAATCCGAATCAAAAGAAGTGTGCAGTGTGGCCACTTAGCTGAGTGGAAGGTGACATGTCCTTGGGAAATAAAGACAAGCGGGAGTTAAGCAAGTGCAGTGGGAAAGAAGCGACAGGCTGCTCTAATCAGAAACCTGCTACCACTGACTCCTCTGTGGAACACCACCAACACCGAGTCGATCAACAGATGTCGCTCACTCTATCTCCAACATCCTTCTGGACTCCTTCACTACCAACCTCATCACCCTGGGTTAGGCCCCCTATTGTCTCTCTGGCCCACAGCTAAAGGGCCCCACGGTTTCTCTGCACATCAGGTTTCCCCATCACTGTCTCTCTTCTCACACCAGTGAAACCAGAGATCAATAAAGGCTCTTTTGAAAAGACACTTTAGCTGTACCAATTCTCAGTTGCAAATAAGTGTTTATATGCATGCTTCAGAGATATACCAAGGAAGAAACAGCAGAAACGGTGAGCATTCCTTTCCTACCTCCAGGAACATAGATACTTACTGAAAGACAATGAAAAAACTATTGTTTCAGAATTGCTGAACATATTTTTCTTCAAACTTGAAGAGAACCACTAAAGCTATCAGATTAAAAAATATTACTATCCGAATGCCTGTACTTTTAACAAAAAGTTCATTGGCTAGTAAAGACCAGATGGATCAATCTGTGTGTATAATTATAGAAGCGACTTAAGTATTTTAAAACATACAAAAATGTGAAGAATGTAAGGGAAATGCCAAATGAGTCCTTTAAATGAAGACTGCCTGAATAAAAAAGTTCAAATACAAACAAAAGTAAACCACAAGCTACACCAAAACAGCAGCTGTGTTTCCAGTTTTCTTTGTGGAATGACACTAACAGTTCATGTCATGGCATCATTGGGACAACTATTTTATACGATGAATAAATGCCCATAGTTTTGTTATTTTTTCCTAAGAATAAGTAAGAGTAGGACATCAAAAAAGTTAAGGGGAAAAGAATAATAGCACGTTAGGCAGATTAAGTAAGGTACATTAGATCTTATTATATTACTATATTCATGGGCAATTAACTTTACATATTCAAGACACACCCTTATCATTAAAAAAATAAATGTAATTGTATCCATAAAAACACTAGGAGATCCTGAAAGTCAGCACTGACTGAGTTTACGACAGTACTGTACAAAAGAGAGAAATCTAACTTTCTTGTCTTTTTACCTGTCCCGTCTCATTCTAGACAAACCATTACTTCAGAAATCAGATGAAAGAAGAGACAAATAAAACTAATATCCACTAATTAGTACAGACAAGGAACTCAGGCAGGCAATAACTAACTGGTTTGGGCAGATACTGCTGTTTTACATATGAGGAAATAAAAGGTCAGAGAAATGATATTGCTTCCCACCAATAAATGTTAAATATAGATTTTGAAGTTGTATCTTGATGATTTCAAAGTATACATTATAATCACGCTACTTGGGACCTCAGCTAAGGCCAAATAATAGTCATCGATGGCCCAAGATACAAGAATGGTCTCAAAAGCTATAATGGATTAAGGTTCTGACTCCCTTAGTTAACAGTTCCCTCCCCACTCCATTTTCTTAAATTCAGATAAGTAGCACTAAACAGTAAGCACACAACGTTATGTTAGGTGTTGATAAATTTAGAAAATATATTACTACAATCTTGTGATGGGAGAGTTACCAAGCAGTGTTCAGGGGGCCCCTTAGTTATTCTAATTATCTGGCTGGAGAAAGTTTAATGCAAGGGTCCATAATGTGGATCACTAGAGCCCTGCATTGTTGAAAACACCTGGGCCCCATAGGGGTGCTCAGGGCTCTCCAGAGCCAAACCCACGGAGCTCACCCTTTCGGGAAGTGTGGGGTGAAAAATTTACTAGTGCCATCCTCTATGTCACTGTCCGTCACTGTCCTCCCATTGTTCATCAATTTGCTCGCGTGGGCCCAGTAACGTGTCCATTGTGAGACTTGTTACTGTGTTTGGCATATCGAATACATCACAGGTAGCTTGCCAGGCTTTGCCGTGTGGTGAGATACTCTCGGTAGCTTGCCGGGCTCTCCGAGAAGGGTGGAGGAATTGAACCTGGGCCGACCGGGTCGGCTGCGTATAAGGCAAACGCCCTACCTGCTGTGCTATAGCTTCTCCATCCTCTGGACTAAACGTATTATAAAAGCAAAGTGTTACATAGGGAGTCACAGAAGCTATGGATGAGCACAACTTTAACAATAGATAATTGTTCTGAGGTAGAATATAAACTTGGGGAAAGTCACAGGAAATCCCCAGGTGCCCCAGAGGTAAGGGAAGGTGACCCAGAGGTAAGGGAAAGCTTAGCCAAGCAGTTTCGGCAGAGTATTCAAGATCAGTGGGGATTTTAAAGAGGACACAAGAATTCAAAAGGAGGACAGCATTCTGGCTGTCACAAGAGCCTGAGAGCGAAGTCACAGACCTTGAAAGAATGCAGCTGGTTACCAGTAATGTAAGTTGTTTTATTACTTGAGTCTAAAGTACACAAGGAAGATTAGGTGGGGTGTGTGATAAAGGAGGATGGGTGAGAGGTAGGCTGGGGTCAGACAAGCACTTGGCTCCATGTTAAAAAGCTTGAATTTTTTTGGTTGTACACTGTAAGTAAAAGGATCGCTGAAGTATCTGATCAAAAGAATGATGACTGTTTTCATCATTTTTAAAATTCAGTTATCTTTTTGTCAACACTTTTCCATTTTAGATATTAAATCCACTTTAAACTGAGACAGTGATACCATCTTCTCAATTTTACGAATTTGGAGAAGACCCCTAAAATTAAGAAACCGGAGTCTGTAACATTCAAAAGAGCTTTTACACTACAGAAAAACATACTGATAAAAAGGCAAAATTATTCATATTTGGATGATTTCTTTAATTTATTTAAAGAAACTAAATAAATTTCTTTTCTATTTAAGTGAAAAGAAATTTGCAAGGGGGAATGATTCACTGTAAATTAAAAAAAAAATAAATATCAATCTCTGCAAATTAGAGGTTTGAAGTACCACAAACTTACTTGCTAAAAATGAAACACTGTAAGAGTTAAGGAGTGAAGCTTTGGATTGCTGAGTTCGGAATTTCTGGTCTCTATGTACATATCCAGTCAAGTCACTATTCAAAAATAATTCATTTTGCTTATCTTTATGTTCTATGTATCTGAAGGTGTTCTTTCCATGAGAGTGGCTCTCCCAGTTTCTTAGAAAATATGTAATTCATTATTAGCCCTTTTATAGATGAGTGATGGTCATGATTATAAAACCAATTGCATAAAGTTGATATCCAGGATGCAGAAAGTACTCATAAAGATGAACACCACCACCAACAACAACAACAACAAAAATCCAAAAATCCTATCAAAAAATGGGGGAAGGAAATGAACAGACACTTCTCAGAGAAAGAAAGCAGGATGGCACATGATAAAATGCTCATCACCACTTATCATTAGAGAGATCCAAATCAAGACAACAATGAAATATCTCACACTGCTGAGTATGGCACATGTCAAAAACAGTGGGAACAATCCGTGTTGGCAGGGATGTGGTGAAAAAGGCACTCTCATCCACTGCTTGTGGGGATGTTGTCTGGAAAACAGTACAGAGAGTTCTCAGTAAACTTAGAATTGAGCTGCCATAAACCAGCATTTCCACTTTTGCCTTTCTAGCCCAAGGACACAAAAACATTCATTCAAAAGGACACGCCATTATTCCAAATTCACACCATTATTCACTGTAGCGCTTAGTACAACAGCTAAAATATGGAATCAATCTAGGTTTCCAATGATAGATGGATTATGAAGACGTAGTATGTGTACCCAATGGAATACTGTGCACAAGTGCAAGAATGAATCATGCAATTTGCAGCAACCTGGATGGAAAGGAAAGATATGATGTTGAGAGAAGTAAGCCAGAAGAAGAACAAACACAGGATGATCTTACTTATCAGTGGTATATAGAATAACAGGATGAGGAAACGCAATGGAGTAAAGTGGGGGGGGGGGGGGGGATGACAGGGAGAGAGATAGAGAAGGAAAAGAATCAAGGGCGAAGGAAGAGGAGAAAGGGAAGGAACAAGGGAACAGGGTCTAGGACCTCGGTTACACTCGTAATGAAGGGGGTGGTACAGCTGTATATCCAATGCACAAAGTCAACACGGAAAACCTGAGACCCAAACTGTACAACCACCAAACTAAAATGTCAAGGTGGCAGGCTCTGTGTGTGTGTGTGTGTGTGTGTGTGTGTGTGTGTGTGTGTGCGTGCGTGCGCAGATACTGTGAGGTGGGGAGGCACCTGAAGGGACCTTGAGAACACGGATGGAGGAAAGTTCACGTTGGTGCTAGATCATTTTGTCTAAAATCAACTATCAATAACTGTAAATCTTCGTCTTTAATTTTAAAAAAAGTAAAAACTGGAGTGCTGTACTGAAACACAATACAGCAGAAGTCTAAGCCAGAGAGTGCTTCATCCCCCAAAGCAGCAGCCCCAAGTTGGGTAAGGTGCTGTCAAACAAGGTATCCTCTTGTTTCCTCGCAGCCCCCTTCATCAGCTGTGCCTGCCTCCCTGATGACAGCTGCCCCCTTCTTTTTCTTCACTCCTCCTCTCCTGATCTGTGGCCTGCAATTAGTTACAATCAACACTTATTCATCATTTTATAAAGTCTCAAAAATCAAAAATCAGATGGGCTGGTCACGTAATGAGATTTAAAGACGACCGCTGGACTAGAGCTGTTACTGACTGGATTCCACGGGATGTCAAAAGACCGCGTGGCCACCCACCTACCAGATGGTCAGACTTCTTCGTCAAGATCATGAACGATCAGTTTGAGGCTCTTCGTGTTCCTAGAGCGAACAGACGCCATTGGGCTACACTAGCATGCGACAGGGACAAATGGAGACGTTACTGGCGCCCGCTCGAGCAAATCGACGACTAATGGGAAGTTAAGTGATTTATAAAAGTTTCTGATCTCTCTGAGGCTAACAGGTCAAAACATGAGATCAGTACCTCCAAAGTCATATATAGGAGCATGAAATAAGTTACAGGTACTTTGCTAATCAGATATTCATTTACTTCCTTTCCTGGTATTAAAATTATTATTAAAAATTGCTGTTTGTAGGCAGGAGGCACTAAAAGTCTTTTGTTTTTAAGATGGCCCGCACCTTGGTAAGATTTGGTCTACACTAGCAATCCAAGTGGGTAGGTGGCATAGGTCAGTAAAGGAAAGACACCATTATGGTCAAAATCAGCAGAATTGAACAGTAAAATTCATCTGAGTTTCTACTGTCACCTGATGTTTACTTTCTTTTCTTGGGGGGGGGGAGTGTGGGGTGCCAGATATGGGACCTAATCGTGGGTCCCATACATGTAAGGGACACTCTCGAACACTGAGTTATAGGCCCAATTTTGCAGTGGAAGGTTTGTTAGGTCATTAAGCAATTAGTTTGAACATCTGAGCTGTATCTTTCAGTACAAAAACAATGACATTTTGAGAATTTAACTTCCACATTCCAAGTTTTTCTCTCGTTACATGAAACAGGATTTCCAGATTTCATTCTTTAAGGTAAAGATAGTCAAACTGTGGGCCACAGGGCAAATCCACTCATGACCTTTTATTATTTTTTTGTAATTAAAGATTAACTGGAACACAGAGATAAATCATATTAACATATTGCCAGTGATATAAATGTATCCTCTGGAGCTCTGGGGACCGTGTGACCTAAAATATTTACTACCTGGCCCCTTAGAGAAAGTTTGCTAACCAACCTCTGGTAAGATTTCAGAATTACCAAGTATCAACTGGATCTTTTTAAAAATGCATATTGGTTAACAGGCCATCCTTGTCTCCGCGATTTCATCCTATGCTTTGAATAAAAATCTTTGGGGGGGACTCTCTCTCTCTCTCTCTCTCTCTCACACACACACACACACACACACACAAACACACACACACACACACACACCTACCCCTACACACCCTTTAAAAGTGTTACATTAAAATCTTAAAATAGAAAAATATAACAAATTGCTTAATTAGGTATTTCCAATATTGGAAGATCACTATATGATACAGAAATTTTTGTAGAACATTTCTGAAGTTATCTGTACATATTTTTATACCCTGGGCCGGTGACAGGGTATGGCCAGAAAGGTGCTTGCCTTGCATGTAGCTGAAATGGGTCCAATCCCCAGCATTACATATGTTCCCTTAACCACTCACAGGAGTGAACTCTGTACACAGAGCCAGGAATAAGTCCTGAACAACATGGTGTGTGGCCCCCCCCAAACAAAAAAAATGTTTTGGGGCTGGAACGATAATACAGTAGGTAGGGCACTTGCCTTGCAAGTGGGTTGGGCCCCCTGCATCCCTTATGGTCCCCCAAGCACCACCTGGAGTCATTCCCGAGTGTGCAGCCAAGAGTAACGCTTGAGCACTGACATGTGTGGCCCCCCCAAAAACAAACTATAGCCCCCCAAAACTCCAAAATAAATGTTCTTGTTCTGAACTTCTTCGTTTCATCTGCGTGCCTTTCTTTCTCATCACATACTTGACAGTTACTAGAATTTCCCTTGGAAATATTGACCAATTCCCTTAACCAAAATGTAAGCAAGATCGTTTATTGCCATCTTCTCTGCAATCCTTTCCTTTCAATCTCCTATTGTTCACTTCAAAAGTGCTATAACCAAAGTTAGTACAAAATTCTAGAGTCAATATCACCACCAAAGCTGAGTATTAAAAAAAAAAAAAACTCTTATCAGGTTGTGGACTACACTTCTCCACAACACTAAGTCTAGAGAGACTTTCCTAACTTGATTACTTGAAAAACTACATAATTGTATTTTGTTATCCATTCGGGTTTCAATTTCAGGTGTTACTTTAAGAAGTTATTTAATTTAAAATATAAATATTATACACGCATCAGAAAGTCATTAAAAGAGATCTAGCCTGAAGTGTGAATTTTCAAATCTCAAAAAATACAGATTAGTGTAAGTATACTAACTCAACTGGCAATTTAATTAACTCAAATAGTCACAATTTGTTAAAATGGGCAGCTTTTATTTTCTAGGTAACTATCTTTTCTACAAACAACGGAAGCTGTGTAAATGTTGGATGGAAGGGTTTTACACATGTTTATTTCTTATTTAATCAATATATTTAACAAATGCTGTGTTATTTAACTGACACGTTTACAATCAAATATGTATTACTGATGCATAGTAACAAGATTATTTTTCACCCTCATTCTCAAAATGATCAGGAAAACATTAATACAGTTTTGTGGCTCTGTTGCAAATGCTTATTTGCTAATTAACTAGAAAAAATCTTTCCCGTTTTTTTAAAAATCACCTCCAAACTCTGAATCTAGTCTGCTCTAGAAGAATAAAAAGTTCCTTCAGCACTTGCTACAGAAAAAAATAAGTAAAATCTGAGCTATTAATTTAATAATTCAATAATCTTTTTCCTTAAGAGTTCTTCTTACTTCAGAGTTGGATACTCCTTGTCTGTCAGTTTCTTACCCGTATTTCTGCGACTGTACCCTAAAATAACTTTATAGAAAGACCTACATTCATATCTAACTACTAGACTGAACTCATCCAGGATAGGAGTTCCTTCTCTTTTCTTTTCTTTTTTCTTTTCTTTTCTTTTTCTTTTCTTTTCTTTTCAGGTGGGAGAGGTCACTACAGCACTAAAGATAGGCAAGTAAGTAAGAAAACTGTATTTCAGCTTCAATCTCTCAAGATAAAATACAACAAGAGTCTGAAGAGAGTACAGCAAAACAGTAATAGGAAAAAAGAAATGGAAGAAGACACTCTGTAACGAAAAATAAAAGCTCTCAGAGATCAATTGGAGAGAAAACAGTCAAGTTGTAAACAAATTCCATTGCAGTGGACTTGCATGGGAAGCAAGTGTCTTCCAGGATTATTTTTCTGAACCCCTGTCAGGGCCTCTAAAATTCTCTTGTGAGAGTCACCGAGCTGTTGCTGGAGAGAGGCCAAAGGGACAGCTGTAATATACACTAGCTCTGGAAAGATGGATATTATCTATTTTTTTTCAAAGTGCTGTCCTTCACTGACCTTTCCAAGCTGACCATGAGAAAATATCAACTCATTCTTAGCGATTCAGAGAGATCTTAACGACTTCAGGAAGTGAATCAAGTTCTCAAGACCAGTCTATGGGAAATTCGACTTTGCCTTAGTATGGTCTGCAAATTCATTCCCACTATTAAATTCACAACACTATGAAGAATGTCATAAAAATACAATTCAAGAATTCAATGCAATCTGTAAGAGATGGGCTCCCTAATTAAATTTCACAGGTGGGTTTATGAAGTCTATGCAAATGAATTTTAAACAAAATAATGGCCAAGAGGGGCCAGAGAGATAGCACAGAGGTTAAGGCGTTTCCCTTGCATGCAGCTGGCCTCTGGTTCAATCCCTAGCACACAATTATGGTCCTATAAGCACTGTGAGGGTCATTCTTAAGTACAGAGCTAGGACTAGCCAAAGGCAGAAGCAGCCGAGAAGCAAGCAAATAAACAAAACTGACAACAACAATCAGTTTTTAATGTTCGGCAATGTACACTTCTGACAATCAATAAATACGAGCAAGGACATTATCAGATTAAAATGAACTAGTATCACTAGAATCAAACCAAACCGAATAAACACAAGAGCCATGATAAAGCGTGAATGGTTGATGTTGGACACACGATGAATTTAAACTCTTTACCTGGTATCAAGAAGCCAAATCAAATTTCAAACTACGTACTTAAAAAATTCAAATTTGGGGGCTGAAGCGGAAGTACCGCAGGTAGGGTGTTTGCCTTGCGTGTGAATGACCCAAGTTCGATCTCTGGCATCCCACATGGTCCCCTGAGTAGCTGCCAAGTGATTCCTGAGTGCAGAGCCACGAATAACCCCTGAGCACTGCCGGGTATGGCTCAAAAAGAAACAAAAATCCTATTTTAGTGTGTGATCGGATGAATTAAGATTTCTTAAAATGTAAACCACAAAGGAAGCTTGCTTTTTCTTCTTTCGTTCTGTTTTGGTTTGGGGGCCCCACCCAGCTGTGCTCGGGTATCACCCCTGGTGCAGCTCAGGGCACACACAGGGTGCCAGGGATCAAACTCAGTTGGCGGTGTGTAAGGCAAGCACCATACGTGCTGTACCCAGGATGCTAGCTTTTAACAGAGGTAACGATTGGAGGTGTAAAAATATGAAGAAAGGTTAGGTATTGTTACCCAATATGGAAAATGTAAGGTATATTTCATATCATCACACAACTTGGTAGGAGACAGGGCTTTACAGTGACAAAGTCACTTCAGAGTAACAGTTTCGCACAAAATATTTCCTTTCCTCTAGTCTCTTCTTTTTTTCCATTTCCTCTTCCTTTCTCTTGTATCTCCTCCTTTTCAAATAAACAAAGTTACCAAACTAATACATATGTTAATGATTTAACTTCTGAACACATGAAAACTTTGCAAACTTCTAGGATATTTTTCCTAATACAGTATTCAATATTTAGCAGCAAAGAGAACAATAGATATGATTTCAGACTAAATATGATTTCTAAAGTAGAGCAAAAAGGGCTGAACCAGAGGACTTTGCTTGGGTTCCCAAGTCACTGTTTCCTTACCCTCAGTTCCACTGACCACAGAAAGTATTCGCCTATTCTTAACTTTCTCAGAAAAGGAAGTTTAAGACAGAATCTTTATTTACAAAGGCAGACCTAAAATAGTCACTATCTCATAGTGATTTTCTAAGAATTAAACAGGAGAATACAAGCAAGATCTAGCCCTGCACGTGGCCAACCAGGATTTGACCTTCAGGACCCAACAAGGTCCCCAGAGCCCTATCAGGAGTGATTCCGAGCACCACTGAGTGTGGGCCCCCCGTCTTTCCCCCCTAAAGGATAAACTTTATCTTTTTAACTTGGTTTGTACACTCTCAGCAAAGCCTGAGTATCAAGTGGACAGCTGATATGTTTTATTGATTTATTTCTTTTTGGTTTGGGGGCCATACCTGGTGGTATTAAGGCTTACTCCTGGCTCTGCCCTCAGAGATCAGATATCTGAAGTTTGGCAGGCTTACCTTTATTTAAGGAACAAAAGTATATAAACTTCCACAAGGCATGAAAACAGAAGGTGACTCATGCCCACCACTGGCTCAAAAACAATTTAATCAATCTGAGATCAATGAAAAACAATCCACTAAGGAAGCATGGAAAAAAGCAAATATGGAATGGTTCTTGAAAATTATTCTAACTTCCATGAAGCAAAAATTTTGCCTTCCATGGAATTTTAAAAGCTTAATATTCTACAAGAGTTTATAAGAAAAATTATGACTGATAACCCCCAAAATGGGCTCACAACTGCCCTTTATTAATGAGACCAGATTCCATATACTTGAGGAAGAAAATCACCTGACTGCCTGGAATCACTGATGATGGCAATCTTACACTGTTCCTTTCTTACTTGATGGATTTACTTAGTGCAGTGGTTCTCAAAGCTAAGTGCATAATGGAATCACCTGAACAGACTTAAAACTACTGGTATCTGGGAGCCAACCCCAGTGATTCAGATGTAACTGTCATGGTTGCATTTTGATGTATCTGTCTGATCCTCAACCATGTTATTAGTAAAGATTCAGGATTTTTATAGAAAGCTTGTCTGATGATTCAGAGGAAGAAAGTTCAAGAACCTCTGACTTAAAAGTATCAAAGAACTTTTTTTTTTTTAGTTTAAACTTAATGTTAAAAGTATTCCCTCCACTTTGTCTTTAAAACATTTGGGGGTTTCATATAAAATAATTTCACTCTTTCTTGACCTAATAAAGAAAAACCAAGCTGAAGTTGCCTGATTTTTAAGTTTTTTCTTGAATGTTATTTGTCTAAAGAGAAAGAGAATGGGGTTTACCTCCTAGAGTTTACCTCCTAGAGAGTAGAGCAGGTAAACTCTAAACTCAATTTTAAGGAGATAAAATAGTATACTTCACTCAAGGCCCAGTCAGATAGCAATGTGTCTTCCAACTCACTTTATTTGATTTCTTTAAAGATCTGTAATAAGCTGAAGGCAAAAATGTTTCCATAAACCATCAGGGAACGTGAACCTCTCTCTAACGTTTATGAAATGGGGCACTGTCACTGTCACTGTCCTTCCATTGCTCATCGATTTGCTCAAGCGAATCCAGTAACGTCTTCATTGTGACACTTGTTGCTGTGTTTGGCACATCGAATACGTCACAGGTAGTTTGCCAGGCTTTGCAATGCGGGCAAGATATTCTCCGTAGATTGCCGGGCTGAGAGCGGCGGAGGAACTGAACCTGGGTCGGCCAGGTTGACTGTGAGCAAGACAAACGCCCTATCCCCCCGTGCTATCACTCCAACCAAATGGGGCATGGACCTTCAAAAGCTTTTTCATGGCTATGGATACCCAAGCATCCTGAACAGATTTTTTTTCACTTCTTACTGCTACCATGGGTACATAAACTTGTAAACACCCATTTCACACTGTTCCCCCACTTGTCTTTCTCCCTCTACACACCTTGTCTTTCTCCATGCACCTTGTCTCTCTCCCTCCACATTCCCTATTTCCTGTCATGGAAGAAGAAAGGATGTAGTCATTATTAGACTTCTATTTCGGTAGCAACTAGATGGACTAAAACTTGCTTGCACTCCACTGATTAAACCTGGCTTTTTTGAGATTGCTTTATAGAAGTATAAAAGATACTTTTTAAAATTGATTTTTACTAAAATTTAATAAAAAGCATTCATTATTACAAAGTTATTCATAGTTGAGTTTCAGGCATAAAATAGTTCAACACCATCCCATCAAAGCGTCAACTTCCCTCTCCCAGTGTCCCCAGGAACACTCTCACCCTTTAGCCTGTGTCCTTGACAGGCACAGTTTTGAGTTTGGTGGCTGTAGTCTGGATCTCATACTTTCTCTCCTGTTGGTTCTGTGTTTTGAGATACAGATATACCACACTCCACAGCACCAATATACTCAAGGTCCCTGACATCCTACCCTATTCCCTCTCATCTGCTTCTTCTTAGCCTCCCCACACTCCGTCCAACCTTGACTGAAAGATTCTTTGCTCGAGCTTTTAGGAATTGGCAATCAGTGTCTAGAGAGAGCGGCTGGTGCTCCCAAAGAAGATTTTATGTCTAGTCTGGTTCAGTAGAAATCAGGCCCACAAAGAAACACAGTAAGGAAGCAACAAATGGCCAAAGGCAACAGAACTGGCTGGAGGCTGGTCTGCAGGACTGTGCTTACACAGGAGGTGTGGGGCAGGGTTGTGACTGGGAGAGGTTCTGGGATATTGGTGAGGGGAAACAGACTCTCTGGTGGTCGGCATGGTGTTGCAAATGATGTATGCACAAAACCATCATTTGACAGCACTGGAAACCAGATGGGAATGAAGCCAGCAACTTTGGGGGCAGCAACAGAAAGAACTTAACCACCTAAATGCATCCAGATAGATTTCGTGGAAAGTCTTTTTGTATTTTTTTTCCATTTGGGCTGTCAGCATTTTAAATTTATATCTGGACTATATACCATAGGCCAAACTGATCAGAGGAAAAAAATAGAACCAATCACAAAGCTTCAACATGGTCTTTCAGTCTTCACAGATTTCCCTTCTGTGAGGCCAGGTGTTACAGAACTGCAGGGATGGTGTCTGTGTCATCTGATTACTCTGCCCAATGGCTGCATTGCCAGGTACAAATAATGAACAATCCAGATGCTCTGATTTGTTTGCTTGCTGCTGCACGGAAAGTATTTTCAAAGTTCAATCAATAAGGTCTGAACTATACTGCAGTGCACTCAGGGGCAATTCTGCCACATCTGACAAGCTAACAAGGATGTGTAAATGCAATTCTACCAGTTTGTAAGAAAACAGTCTACTAATGAGTGAACCAATAAAAAAAATTAGTTTACAGGGAGGACACAGAACACCAATTGCACATATGTCTAGCACGCAGCTGACCTGGCTTTCGATGTCCATGTGATATCCCGGGCACTGCAGGGTGTGGCACTGGAGGATGAGCACTGCATCCTCAGGGCTGCACTCCACTGCTACCCTGGCTGGCCAAGTCCTGGTCAGTGTGGCGGAGATAGCCCCTGGGGCCCCTGACTACTGCCTGGGAAGCCTCCCAACACCAAAACATTAGCATCAAAGTATGGAGTGTTTCCTCAGTTTGTATATGAACCTGACACAGAAGCCATACTACCTTTCCACTGTCATTCCAATTTTAATAGTATGTTCAATGAAAATAGTAACTATCCAATCAACTCTTACCAAAAATATCAGAACCATGGAAAACATAGTCCTTACTGGCTGCCTTATATACCTAGGCATCCATGTAATTCGGTATTATAAAAACATGCCTATAAAGTATTTCATATACAACAATGGTTACTGGAAAAATAGACAAGATTAGAAAAATATGGCTCAATGTGTACTGAATATCCTTGATGATCCGATCAGTGCTGGAGTCCCTGGGGGTTTTTTGGTCTCTTTTCTACCCGTTATTATTCTTTTACCCCGATATAAAAATACCATCTTTGCCCTTGAACTGACTTCTTCCTTAGAAGCTCTTACTGTACCATCTTAAAATATTCTTTCCTCAGGCCAGAGAGATAGTAGTGTGTGTAAAAGCGTTTGCCTTGTAGATGGTCAACTCCAGTTAGATCGCTATGCGGTTAGATCCCTCTATGATTCCCCTACCAGAGAGCCAGGTGTGAGCCCTCAGCAGCCTAGATGGGACCCACCCCACCCTCCCACAATATAGTCTTTCTTCATATTATCATATCTACTAATAAACCACTGGCATTGTTATATATAGATACAAAACATAGTATATATGCTGCATCGAAATTTGTCTCATTTAAAACTGATTCAGTTAATGTCTATATAATCTGCAATTTATTTGTCAAAACAAGTATCACCCAGTTTTATTTAACCAAATTCACAAATAGCTATTTGCAAATGCTTCATTTTCTTCAAAATTTACTCTAATAATGTTAAGATAGTTTATTTGCTTAGTGAATATTACCCAAGCTTATCCACAGATTTATAAATGTTTTAAAAGATGCTACAATAATAGAAAACATGAAGTATAACTTGATTAAAAAACTGTTTTTCAATGATGAAAAACATTTGATACAACAATGTATGCTCCATTTTCTGACAAGTACAGAATTCTTTATCGATATGCCAGACACAGTAACAACAAAGTCTCCAATGGAGACGTTACTGGGCCCGCTCGAGCAAATTGATGATCAACGGGAGGGCCTTTACCTTTACCTTTACCTTACAGAATTCTTTAGTACTATGTGAATAATGATGAAACACTCCACTGTAAGCAATTATTAACCAATTCTTACAGTGATTTAATCTTTCAGGATTTGATCTCTGGTAAATGGCTATTTCACAAAAGTAAAAATTTAAGTAAGGCGGAATAGCTTTTTGGCATACAAAGGAGTACAGCTCTTCCCGAAACAGAAACAGATGGGGACCAGAGCAATAGTATAGCGGGTAGGGGTTTGTCTTTCACACAGCCAGACCTGGGTTCAACCCCAGCATCTCATATGGTCCCCCAAGCACTGCCAGAAGAAATTCCTCAGTGCAGAGCCAGGAATAAGCCTTGAGCACTTCAAGCTGTACATCCAATCCCCACTACACCTCCCAAACAAACAAACAAACCCATAATCAGATAACACATAGCTTCATTTCTTCTAGTCATGATGTAAAAAGCATCAATCTTATCTGGGGGAAAACAAAAAAAATCAGTCTTCTAGCTAACAGTCAAAGTATTTCAGAATCCATTTAGTGATGCGGAGATGGTCTTTACCCTTTCAAACATTTCCTGTTCCCTTCTACCTGAAACAGTGAAATGTAGTGAGTATCTGGGAAATTAAGAGTTACTATACAACAGAGAGGAATGAGAATAGCAACCCAAATGGGTTTACTGTATAAAACAATAAGAAGTACAGAGTACATTTCACATGTTATTCATTGGTGCTCAATATAGCACCAGTTGATCACCTAAGGCATAAGGTCAAGTGACATGTCACTCTGTAATAATTTAGTGTTTCCTTCAAAAATATTTACATTGACAAAAACTTCTTGGCCAACCAGGCAGTGCTCAGAGCGCTATGTGAGGTAAGTGTCATACCAGCTGTACTGTCCCACTCCAATACTTTTAAAAATCATTAACATTTGTCAATAAGCTTTGTAGTATATTAATAACAATTCTGACTCATTGGCTACTCTTCTGGAATAAAAATAAAGGCACAGTCAGAAAAGAAAACTTGAAACGGGCAGTTCAAGAGACCCAGACCTAAACTCTCACAAAGGTAGCTCAAGAAGGGCTGTGAAGCTTAAATGAAAGGAAGGGCTGGAGAGACAGTACGGTGGGTACTTGAGTATCACCGACCTGGGTTCAATCTCCAGCACCACATGTGGCTCTCTGAGCGCCACCAGGAGTGATTGCTGAGCAGTCAGGAGTGAGTCCTGGACACTGCTGGGTGTGGCCCCCAAACCAAAATACACATTTTGGGGTCAAAATAATGTATATATTATTTATAAAAATAAAATTAAAGGTCTGTGTTCAGTTTCAATTTTACTTTAAACAGGGGTTTGAATGTGCTCTTTCTGTACTATAGTAGAGGCTTTCACTCCCAATTTCCACATCAAGATTCTTGATCATATTTCCATTCCTTATCATAATAACATATCTGACACATACACAACAGCTTTTCAGGTACATTTCCCTCTCTTTTATCTACTTATAATATTATCATGATTTTGGGTCTGGGGCACACTTGGCAATGTGAGGGTTTACTCCTAGCTCTGTGCTCAGGTTACTCCTGGTGGTGTGTGGGGACCATCCGTGGTGCCAAGGATCAAACTGGGGCTGGCCACATGCAAGGCAAGGGCCTTGCCTCTTGTACGATCTCCCAAACAGCCCCAATAATATATTCATGCTTATCTGATTACCATTTGACGGTCTCAAACAATTCTGGGGTGTAGAAGAAAAACAGGCAGAAGAAAAAGAAACTATCCCAATCGTCAACACTGGAAACTAGTTTACCTCTTGACACACAGTATTTAAAATAAAGTAGTACTTTTTAAAAGGTACAAGAATGGGCTTTGGGGACCAGAGTATACAGTGGGTAGGGCAGTTGCCCTGCACAGAGCCAACCTGGGTTAGATCCCAGTCACCCCATATGGTCCCCCCAAAAGCCTCTGCCAGTGTATCACAAAATTTTCTTTAAAAGAGGGCAGCTTTTATATCAACTCCTTGTTGGATGTGTATTCGGTGAATATCTTTTCCCATTCTGTAGACTGTCTTTGTATTTTAATCACTGTTTCTTTTGAGGTGCAGAAGCTTCTTACTTGAAGATAGTGTCCCATTGGTCTATCTCTGCTTTCACTTGCTTGGCCAGTGGTGTGACATCTTTGAAGATACCATTAGCTTCAATATCATGGAGGGTTTTGCCAACTTTGTCTTCAATGTACCTTATAGATTCCGGTCTGATGTTGATGTCTTTAATCCATTCTGATCTTACTTTTGTACGTGGCGTTAGGCAGAGATCTGAGCCCTCGTTTTTGCATATAGCCGTCCAGTTTTGCCAGCACAATTTGTTAAAGAGGCTTTCCTTACTCAACTTCACTTTTCTTGCCCCCTTATCGAAGATTAGATGATCATATGCTTGGGGGGAGATGTCAGTATATTCAATCCTGTTCCATTGGTCTACAGCTCTGCTTTTGTTCCAGTACCATGCTGTTTTAATTATTATGCTTTGTAATAGAGTTTGAAGATAGGGAGATTGATTCCTCCCATTTTCTTTTTCCGAAGAATTGCTTTAGCTATTCGTAGGGGCTTATTGTTCCATATAAATTTCAGGAGTGTTTGCTGCATTGCTTTGAAAAATGTCATGGGTATCATAATAGGGACCGCATTGAATTTGTACAATGCTTTGGGAAGTATTGCCATTTTGACAATGTTAATTCTCTCAATCCATGAACAGGGGATATTTATCCATTTCCTTGTGTCCTCTTTTATTTCCTGAAAGTACTGGTTGAACTCCACAAGAAGAAAACATCCAACCCCATCAAAAAATGAGGCGACGAAATGAACAGAAACTTTCCCAAAGAAAAAATCCGAATCGCTAAAAGGCACATGAGAAAATGCTCTACATCATTAATCATCAGGGAGATGCAGAGCAAAACAACAATGAGATATCATTTCACACCACAGAGACTGGCCCACATCCAAAAGAACAAAAGCAACCTGTGTTGTCGCAGATGTGGCGAAAAAGGACCCTCCTTCACTGCTGGTGGGAATGCTGACTGGTTCAGCCCTTTTGGAAAACAGTATAAACGATTTTCAAAAAATTAGAAATTGAGCTCCCATTTGACCCAGCAATACCACTCCTGGGAATACATCCCAGAGAAGCAAAAAAGTATAGTCGAAGTGACATCTGCACTTGTCTGTTCATTGCAGCACTGTTTACAATAGCCAGGATCTGGAAAAAACCTGAGTGCCTGAGAACAGATGACTGGTTAAAGAAACTTTGGTGCATCTACACATTGGACTACTATGTCACGGTCATGGTCCTCCCGTTGTTCATCGATTTGCTTGAGCGGGCCCAGTAATGTCTCCATCATGAGACTTGTCATTACTGTGTTTGGCATATCAAATACACCACGGGGAGCTTGCCAGTCTCTGCCGTGCGGGCGAGATACTCTCGGTAGCTTGCCGGGCTCTCCGAGAGGGGCGGAGGAATTGAACTTGGGTCGGCCATGTTGTCTGTGTGCAAGGCAAACGCCCTACTGCTGTGCTATCGCTCCAGCCCAGAAAAGATGAAGTCATGAAATTTACATACAAGTGGTACTACATGGAAAGTATCATGTTAAGCGAAATAAATCAGAAAGAGAGGGATAGACATGGAAAGATTGCATTCATCTGGGGAACATAAAGTAACAAAATAGGAGACTAACACCCAAGAGTGGCCGAGATTAGTACCAGGAGTTTCACTCCATGGCATGGAGGCCAGCCACACATGCTAGGGGGAAAGGGAGCTCAGATAGAGACGGGAGCACCAAATAAAGAGTGCTGGGAGGATCCTCCCAGGATGGAAGAAGCATGCTGAAAGTAGACTATAGACCAAACATGATTGCCACTCATTGCCTCTATTGCAAACCACAACACACAAAAGGGCAGAGAGAACAAAAGGGAATGCCCTGCCACGGGGAGGGACCGGGGGGGGGGGGGGGAGGGATACTGGGACCCGTGGTGGTGGAAAATGGGCACCGGTGGAGGGATGGGTACTTGATCATTGTATAACTGAAACCCAAGCACAAAAATTTGTAAGTCTACAACTGTACCTCATGGTGTTTCACTAATAAAAATTTAAAAAATAAATAAGTAAATAAAAGAGGGCGGCTTTTGTTTTATTGTGTAACTGACAAAATCACAATAGACTGTTCATTTTTTACAACCTTCTCTCATATCTCTTGTAATCATCAAATTAAAATTGATGCTTGGTTCTTGTTATAACTCCTTTTATAATACTGATTTTCTTACACACCTCTCATTTACTCGTAACAGTATCATTAGCTCTAAGATCCCAATCGCAGTGTTATATTTACTTTATATTTTACTTTCCATAAAAGCAAATTTCTGAGAGAGCATGAGTCATTATCCCCAGGGTTAAAAAAAATAGTTTCTTTGGTCAAAACAGAAAACTTATTACTAAAGCTAGTGATTTAGTCTTGAAGTTCCTTTTCTGAATAAAAGGAACAGAATGTTTCTTTTCCCCAATGAACACTCCAAAACTATCAGAACTGTCCATCTGGCTGCTTTCACTGCTCTTTGTATCTGGTGTGTGGTGACAGAAATACAACCTGTATTCTACTATTTCCTGGATGGTTGCTGATAACTTAATTAGCTTTTTTTTTCTCCCGAATTTCCCTAATAAAAAATAAAACAAAATAAATCAAAGTAATCGTTCTACAATATTGCTTGGTCTCTTCTAACAACTACTTTGCCTATTACTCAAATGTGGGCACATGTAATGACATCACTACTCTCTTACTCTCCAAGCCTTTGGAATTCTCAATCCTCTTGGATAACATCACTTCCACCTATTGAACTGCCCTCAAATTCATCACCCTTTCTGGTTTCTGTTGTTGCTGCTACTGCCATTTTCTCTATCACTAACAGATCCTACAAATTTCCCATATGGAACACTGTCTTTTGCAAAACTAAATAAATAAATTGCTATGAGCTCTGAGGAACTCCTTCAGGAGCTCAGAACAACTGTCCAGTAGGTGTAAGGTTGTGAGTTCAAATCCCTGATGTGACACTATGCACACAGAGCGATTCTGACGGCTTTGATCTTGGAGCCTGACAACCCAACTGTAGCCTGTCTACAATCCCCACACTGCAGCTAGGAGTGTGCAATAACCACAAAGGCAGTGTGACCCATACCCTTCTAGCATCACCAGTAAAAAGATGTGTGAGTGCTACACAGCTGAGGTGTGTGAACTCTGGTGAGCACATGTGAGTACTATAACAATCCCTGGTGAGCACTGCGATCAGAACAGACATGCCTCAACCAAAGAGCGACCACAGCTACGAGTGTGACCAACACAGTAGGCATGTGTCATGCATGGTCATGCGACGCTAACATCAACCACAACAATGAAGGGGAGGAGGGTAGGGAAAATAGCTAAAGCAACATAATGAAGGCAAGGAGGAGAGAGTTCTGACCTTCACTACTTTACAGTCTACAAAGCAGAATGTGGTAATTACAGGGAGACATGTGTGTGTGGGGGCGTGTTTAAGTGAGAGGTACTTAGTGAATGAAAAGGATTTCTCATTGGTACAGAAAGAAGAAAAGGGTATAGAGCCGGTAAAGTGGGCAGAATCCACTCGGGGGAAAGCCCTGACATCACACACTAATTAAGTTCTCCCATCCTCAACTCATTATCTATCACTATTACTAGAACTGGAGACCAAAAAAACACTTAACTTACTCTACTGAAATAATGTGGTGAGTCTCTGGCACCTGTGGGACATAGCTCAAACTCAAACTATAAGCCCCTCCTTCCCTCATACACCAAATTTTAATGCTGTTGGGTCACCTTTCCCCTCTAACCCCCTGCCTCTTTAAAGTTTTCTTCATCTCTACAGATCAATCAATGGTTTTTCTTTTACTTCTCTTTTCATTTATTGCCATTAAATTCATACTTGTAAGTTTGGCCCAACATTTTCCCTAGAGTCGCTTCAAAGTCTCATTACACTTGGTTTACAAATCCAGATGACTACAAATCCACTTTAACTTCGAAAACAGAGACAAAAGCAAAACTTACTGATATTTTGATTGAGAATACTTTCGAATACTTTGATATATACTTAGGGTAGTCAGATATTTTTACAAGGGATTTTTCTATCCAAATGGAATAGTAAAATCTACTTCCATTTATCTAACTCAACTTTTTCAAAATCCCTCAATAATTTTTAAACTATAATAAACATTCAATGAACTGCACACATCTTAAGTGTTGCATGAAGATAATAAACAACTTCTTACATCATGTAATCATTACACAAAAGACATAGAATATTTGCGTTTCCCTAGATTGCTCTTTTCCAATTGTCTGACTCCAGTCACATTTATATTTTAGTGATTAAAATTTTGTTGGTTCTTAACTGACAAAAATTAAATCACACTATGTACACTTTTTTGTGTTGGCTTATTTTGTTTGATAATGTTTCTGTGATCGTTAATGTACTGATGATCAGTTCTTAATAACCTGCAAGTACTTAAAATATGCAACTTTTTTCACCAGAGTTCTAGGAAATAAGCTTCTCTACACAGGGAATTGCAGATATTCTTGAAAAGGATCCCAAACCTTGAAGAGCGTCAGAGCTAGAGCACAGTCCAACAACAGACTACAACCTTGTCCTCAAAGTCACAGGATTCAATCATTATTAATGAGGGCTGATGAGGATCTGTATGCATTTGGGTAACAGTATCAAAAATTAAATGAAAAGACAGATCAAAATAGGTATTAAGAAACAAAGACTGCCCCCCTCCCTACTCCAGATGGAATCCAGAGACCAAGAACTTCCACAAGCAAGGCCCAGGTATGCAGGTTCCAGGACTAAATCTCCATGACGCATGGGGGCAGAGGAGCTGGGCTGTCCCTCCCTGGCTGCCTGACCACTCGTAGGCCTGGCTGTCACACCCATAATGTGCCTTCGGGCACCATCTTAGCGCACCAACAGCTCTGGTCAAGAGACGCCCAACTGAATCCCAAAATGGATTAGTGCCCTACAGAAGTGTCTCTGGAACCCACCATTTACAATCTAGAATTCCAGAAGCATGCAGTCGCAGCACCCATGATATTCAAAATGACCAATGGACAATAAATGATCTAGCATCTGCCCCTGGCAGGCAGGCTTGCATGGTGGTGGGAAAATTTGAGCAAGACATAATGCCCAAAAGTAGAGAGAGAGTATTGGGGAAATTGTCTGCCAGGGAGGCAGGGTGAGAACTGCGATGGGAGGGGGGATATGCTGGGGATACTGGTGGTGGAAAGTGTGCACCGGTGGAGGAATGGGTGTTCAATCATCATATGGCTGAATCTTGAACATGAAAGCTTTATAAAAGTATTTCATGGTGATCCAATAAAGAAAAAGAGGTAATGTGGAGTTCATGCCCAATTCAATCAGCCTAATCAATGGCTGAATAAACAGCAGTACTTCTACATAAAAAAAATAAAGGAAAAACAGAGACTGTTGAAACAATGTCAACGAAACTATTGTCTATCAACAACAAAAAACAGAACCAATTAGATCAAAGAAGCAGCTTTAAAAAATTCTCAAAGTTTGAAATTAACATCAATTTAAAAAAAAAAAGAAGGAGCATCTGGACTGGCGAGGGGTAGGGCCACCACTGTAGGGGGCAAGGCCCCCTCAAAAGTGGGCGTGGTCTTCTCCGAGGCTGCCGCAGTTACATTTCCCACTCCCAGCACTGCAGACTTTCATCCCAGCCTTTATCACCTAATTCTGTGGAAAAAAATCCTGGCCACCTCAACTACAATACAACAATAATCCACTGGCCTACTAAAATTCTAACAAAAGACCAGTACGCAAGAAGCTGTACAAGCCCAATGTTAAAGAGCACCTCCTCCAAAGCTTCACTAGGTGCCCATCAAAAACCAAAGAATGCCTCACTGGACGGCTACATGCAAAAAAGTAGGCTCAGAACTCTGCCTAACACCATGTACAAAAGTAAGATCAAAATGGATTAAAGACCTCAACATCAGACCAGAAATTGAAGACAAAGTTGGCAAAACCCTCCATGACATTGAAGCTAATGGTATCTTCAAAGATGCCACGCCACTGGCCGAGCAAGTGAAAACAGAGATAGATAAATGGGACTATCTTAAACTAAGAAGCTTCTGCACCTCCAAAGAAACAGTGACCAAAGTACAAAGACAGTCTACAGAATGGGAAAGGATATTCACCGAATACACATCTGACAAGGGGTTGATATCCAGGATATACAAAATACTGGTTAAACTCCACAAGAAGAAAACATCCAACCCCATCCAAAAATGGGGCAATGAAATGAACAGAAACTTTCTCAAAGAAGAAATCCGAATGGCAAAAAAGCACATGAGAAAATGCTCTACATCATTAATCATCAGGGAGATGCAGATCAAAACCACAATGAGATACCATCTCACACCTCAGAGACTGGCCCACATTCAAAAGAGCAAAAGCAACCGATGCTGGCGTGGATGTGGCGAGAAAGGGACACTGCTTCACTGTTGGTGGGAATGTCGACTGGTTCAGCCCTTCTGGAAAACAGTATGGACGATTCTCAAAAAATTAGAAATTGAGCTCCCATTTGACCCAGCAATACCACTCCTGGGAATATATCCCAGAGAGGCAAAAATGTATAGTTGAAGTGACATCTGCACTTGTTTGTTCATTGCAGCACTATTTACAATAGCCAGAAACTGGAAGAAACCTGAGTGCCCAAGAACAGATGACTGGTTAAAGAAACTTTGGTACATCTACACAATGGAGTACTATGTAGCTGTTAGAAAAGATGAAGTCATGAAATTTACATACAAGTGGTACAATATGGAAAGTATCATGCTAAGCGAAATGAGTCAGAAAGAGAGGGATAGACATAGAAAGATTGCGTTCATCTGGGGGATATAAAGTAACAAAGTATGAGATTAATACCCAAGAATAGCTGAGATCAGCACCAGGATGATTACTCCATAACTTAGAGGCTAGCCGGGTATCCTAGAGGAAAGGGCAGTTCAGATAGAGAAGGGAGCACCAAATAAAGGATGTTTGGAGGATCCTCCCAGGAGGGGAGATGCATGTCGAAAGTAGACTATGGACTGAACATGTTTGCCACTCAATGCCTCTTTTGCAGACCACAACACCCAAAAGGAGAGAGAGAACACAGGGGATTGCCCTGCTACAGAGACGGGGGGGGATGGGGGGATGGGGGTGGGAGGGATATTATCCATGGTGGTGAAAAATGGGCACTGGTGGAGGGATGGGTATCTGATCATTGTATAATTGAAACCCAAGCACAAAAAATTGTAAATCTACAACTGTAAAAAAATAAATAAAGGGGAAAAAATGAAAAAAAAAAAAAACAAAGAATGCCTGAGAGGAAGGTCAGACTCTAGAAAGGGAGAAGGATGACCACCATCGACTGACCTTATCTAGAATCCTTTCCCACAATATGAGGGAACAGTGCTAGTGAATTCCAGGGTTTTACTAGACAACATAAAAATACAGCGCAAATCTCCACTACAAGGACAGGATGAAGAAAAGAGTCCTGAAACCTCAACCGGGGTTATTCACAAATATGCTCCCTCCAATAAAGAATTCTTAGACAAAATGCAGAGGATGTTCAAAGAACTACTCAAAGAATCAATAGAGGAGATATCCAGAAAACTAAGGAAGAAATGAAAGAAACAGTAGAACGGTTAGTCGAGAAAATACAGGAAGAAATGAGAGCAGAAATAAAAAAGCTACAAAAAGTGTCACAAATAAAGGATTTGATAGACGAAACGAAAAACTCAGTAGGTGCCCTCAGCAGTGGGATGATTGTGGCTGAAGACAGGATCTGTACGCATAGGGAACAACAAACAATAGGAAAAGACCTCAAAATAGCTCTAAGGAGAATCAGAGAACCAGGGAATGACGCCAAGAGGAACAACATTAGAGTCATCGGAGTACCAGAAGGACAGGGAAGCAACTCCAATGAAAAAGCCACAGTCAAAGAAATCATTGCTGAAAAGTTCCCAGAGTTAAAGAATGCAGACATCCAGATCCAAGGAGCCAGAAGGGTGCCAGCTAAAAGAGAACCAATAAAAACACTCCAAGGCATATCATAGTCAGAATGATGGATGTTGTTGACAGAGACACAATACTGCAAGCAGCAAGGTCAAAGACGGAAATCACATACAAAGGAGCACCTCTTACAGCAGACCTATCAGAGGAAACCCTCCAAGCCCGAAGACAATGGTGGGATATAGTGGAAAAAACTCAATGAACTGAACGCCTCACCAAGAATACTTTATCCAGCTAAACTCTCACTCAAACTCAATGGAACTATACAATTCAGGAACTTCATAGACTCAAAACCAAATCTAAAAGAAGGATTAAAGGAGCTCCTGTAAGATAAGAAGGAAAACAATTATAAACACAACCAACCCCTACAGAAAGATGGCGCAAAACCCCATGACAATAATCTCTCTCAATGTTAATGGTCTAAATGCACCAATCAAGAGACACAGAGTGGCAAAATGGATCCAGAAACTGAAACCAACATTCTGCTGTCTACAAGAAACTCATCTGAACAATCAGGGCAAACACAGACTCAAAGTTAAAGGATGGAAAACAATCCTGCAAGCAAACAGCTCTCTCAAAAAAGCTGGAGTGGCCATACTAGTATCCGACAACAGAGATTTCAGGTTGAAAAGGATCAGAAGGGACAGCGAAGGCCATTTTCTATTTATCAAGGGATATGTACAACAGGAAGAAATCACACTCTTAAATATATATGCACTTAATAAGGGACCAGTAAATACTTAAAACAACTGCTAAAAGATTTTAAGGAGGACATTGCTGGCAACACAATAGCAGTTGGGAGGCTTCAACATCGTCTTATCACCTCTGGATAGATAACAAGAACAAAACTCATAGACCAATACAGGGCTTTAGACCCCAAAAAGAAAGAATACGCATTCTTCTCCAGTGCACATGGAACATTTTCCAAAAAAAGTCCACGTATGAGGTCACAAAACATACCTCAATAGAATCAGGAAGACAGAAGTAGTATCAACAATCTTTTCAGACCACAATGCACTGAAGATAGAAGTGAATCACACAAAGACACCGAGAAACAAATCAAACACCTGAAAATTAAACAACTCAATGTTGAACAACGAGTGGGTCAGGAAGAAAGTCAAGGACGAAATCAAAAGATACCTGGAAACAAATGAGAATGAAGACACGAGCTACCAAAACCTATGGGATGCAGCTAAAGCCATGTTAAGAGGAAAATTAATAGCATTGCTAACATTCCTAAGGAAAGAAGAAAGGGCCTACATAGATAACCTAAGCACACAGCTCAAGATCTTAGTAAAAGACGAACAAAAGAAAACCAAAATTGGATGAAGGAAAGAAATATTAAAACATAGAGCAGAGGTTAACGACATGGAAACCAAAAAAAAACAATCCAAAAGGTCAATGAAACCAAGAGCTGGTTCTTTGAGAAAATAAATAAGACTGATAAACCACAAGCAAGACTCACAAAGAAAGAGAGAACCCTAATAAACCGAACCCGAAATGAAAAGGGGGACATCACAACAGAAACCAATGAAATTCAAAGGATCATCAGAGACTACTCTGAGAGTCTGTACGCCACCAAACAAGAGAACCTAGAAGAAATGGATAAATTCCTGGATTCCTATAATCTACCAAGATTGAACCAAGAAGACTTGGGATACCTGAATAGACCCATTCATATCAAGGAAATTGAAACTATAATCAAAAGTCTTCCCAAAAACAAAAGCACAGGCCCAGTCAGATTCACTAGTGAATTCTTCCAAACATTTAAAGAAGACCTGTTGCCAGTTCTCCTCAAGCTTTTCCAGGAAATTGTAGTAACAGGAACTCTCCCAAACAGCTTCTATGAGGCACATATCTCCCTAATACCAAAAGCAAACAAAGACACCACCAACAAAGAAAACTATAGGCCAATATCCCTGATGAACACAGATGCGAAGATCCTCAACAAAATATTAGCAAATAGATTCCAACAACTCATAAAAAAGATCATACACCACAACCAAGTGGGATTCATCCTGGGGATGCTAGGATGTTTAACATTGGAAATCAATCAACATAATCCATCATATATCAATAAAAGTAAAGATAAAAACCACATGATCATATCAATAGACGCAGAGAAAGCTTTTGACAAGATCCAGCACCCGTTTATGATGAAAACTCTCACCAAAATGGGTTTTGAAGGAACTTTCCTTAAGATAGTCAAAGCCATCTAATGACAAACCCATGGCAAGCATTCTCCTCAATGGAGAAAAACTAAGGGTCTTTCCTCTAAGATCAGGGACAAGACAAGGATGCCCACTTTCACCACTTCTATTTAACATAATACTGGAAGTACTTGCAATAGCGATTAGGCAAGAAAAAGACATTAAAGGCATCCAGACAGGAAAGGAAGAAATCAAGCTCTTATTATTCGCAGATGATATGATACTATATCTCGAGAATCCTAAATCCTCTACCAAGAAACTCCTAGAAACAACAGACTTGAACAGTAAAGTCAGAGGCTATAAAACTAATGCCCCAAAATCCATGGCCTTCCTATACACAAATAATGAGAGAGAGAAAAGTGACATGAAAAAAAAAATCCCATTCACAATTGTGCCCCAGAAAATCAAATACCTTGTAATCAGCCTAACTAAAGAGGTAAAGGACCACTACAATGAAAACTACAAAACGCTACTCCATGAAATGAAAGAGGACACAAGGAAATGGAAACATATCCCCTGCTCCTGGATAGGAAGAATTAACATCGTCAAAATGGCAATACTCCCCAAAGCATTATACAGATTCAACGCGATCCCTATAAGGATACCCATGAAATTCTTCAAAGAAATAGATCAAGCACTCCTAAAACTCATATGGAACAACAAACGTCCACGAATAGCTAAAGTAATTCTTGGGAAAAAGAAGTGGGGCGGTATTACCCTCCCCAACCTCAAACTCTACTACAAAGCGGTAGTAATTAAAACAGCATGGTACTGGAACAAAGGCAGGGCCGCAGACCAATGGATCAGGGTGGAATATCTGTACATACAACCTAATGTATGAACACCTAATCTTTGATAAGGGAGCAAGAAATGTGAAGTGGAACAAGGAAAGCCTCTTCAACAAATGGTGCTGGCATAACTGGACAACCACATGCAAAAAAATGGGCTTCGACCTTACCAACCAAGTGGAAACAGAGATAAATCAAATGGGACTATCTTAAATTAAGAGCTTCTGCACCTCCAAAGATACAGTGACCAGAATACAAGGACAGTCTACAGAATGGGCAAGGATATTCACCCAATACCCATCCGATAAGGGGTTGATATCAAGGATACAAAGCACTGGTTGAACTCCACAAGAAGTAAACATCTAAACCCATCAAAAAAGGGGGTGATGAGATGAACAGAAACTTTCCCAAAGAAGAAATCCGAATGGCTAAAAGGCATGAGAAAATGCTCTACATCACTAATCATCAGGGAGATGCAGATCAAAACAACAAGATATCATCTCACACCACAGAGACTGGCCCACATCCAAATGAACAAAAGCAACCTGTGTTGGCGCAGATGTGGCGAGAAAGGGACCCTCCTTCACTGCTGGTGGGAATGCCGACTGGTTCAGCCCTTTTGGAAAACAATATGGACGATTCTCCAAAAAGTAGAAATTGAGCTCCCATTTGACCCAGCAATACCACTCCTGGGAATACATCCCAGAGAAGCAAAAAAGTATAGTCGAAGTGACATCTGCACTTGTTTGCTCATTGCAGCACTGTTTACAATAGCTAGAATCTGGAAAAAACCTGAGAGCCTGAGAACAGGTGACTGGTTAAAGAAACTTTGGTACATCTACACAATGGAGTACTATGCAGCTGTTAGAAAAGATGAAGTCATGAAATTTACATACAAGTAGTACTACATGGAAAGTATCATGCTAAATGAAATGAGTCAGAAAGAGAGAAACAGACATAGAAAGATTGCATTCATCTGGGGAATATAAAGTAACAAAATAGGAGACTAACACCCAAGAATAACCGAGATAAGTATCAGGAGTTTCACTCCATGGCTTGGAGGCCAGCCGCACATGCTAGGGGAAAAGGCAGCTCAGATAGAGAAGGGTGCACCCAGTAAAGGGTTCTGGGTGGATCCTCCCAGGATGAGAGATGCATGCTGAAAGCAGACTATAGACCAAACATGATTGCCACTCAATGCCTTTTGCAAACCACAGCACCCAAAAGGAGAGAGAGAACAAAAGGGAATGCCCTGCCACAGCGGTGGGGTGGGGAGTGGGGGAGGTATGCTGGGAGCATTGGAGGTGGGGAATGGGCACTGGAGGAGGGATGGGTACTCAATCATTGTATAACTGAAACCCAAGCACAAAAATTTGTGAGTCTACAACTGTACCTCATGGTCTTTCACTAATAAAAATTTTTTTAAAAAGGAGGAAAGAGGAGTACAAGGAGGGAAAGATGAAAAGTAGAAAAGCAATCTAGGAAGTCTAATATCTGTCTACTAGAAATAACAATGAAAACATATATGATATAAAAAAAAAGCTAAGAAAATTTCTTTTTTTTTTAATGATTAGATCACTTTATTTTTTTCTTTTTTGGGCCACACCTGGCGATGCACAGGGGTTACTCCTGGTTAATGCACTCAGGAATTACTCCTGGCGGTGCTCAGGGGACCTTATGAGATGCTAGGAATCGCACCCAGGTCGGCTGCGTGCAAGGCAAACATGTGGCCATACCCAGCAGTGCTCGGGGGTAAGACTGAAATCAGGGTATCTCATAGGAACAACCCACCAGTTGTCACCTAAGACACAACTCCAGTCCTATTCCTGCACTCTTTTTTATTTTTATTTTTTGCTTTTTGGGTCCACCTGGTTTTGCTTAGGGGTCACTCCTGGCTCTGCATTCAGGAATTACCTCTGACGATACTCCGGGGACCATATGGGATGCTAGGGATTGAACCCGGGTAGGACGCATGCAAGGAAGCATCCTACCCGCTTTGCTATCGCTCCAGCCCCTTACTCTTAAATTCTACTCAGGGGATTCAATTTCCTCATGCTGTCATCAGATGTCCTTATGTTGATGATGAAAATAACATTAAATATATACTAAAAAGAAAAGACATGAAGAAAATATACTAAAAAGAAAATTAAAAGATTGAATAAAATTCTATACTAATAAAATTAAATTTTGGATTTTCAACATTATGAATAACATATGTCTCACCTCAGTTTTTCCCTACCCTAAAATCATGCTTTTGGTTGCAGGGTGTGAATGACATTCAGGAGAGATAGAATGGAAATAAACTTTAACCTGAAAATAATAATCCTTTAAAAAACATTGTGGGAGGGTATTGGGGATTGAACCCAGGCGCCAAAGCAAAGCATTGTACTTTGAGCTACATCTTACTGCCATCCTTAAACTTTTGCTTTCCTTTTTCTAACTGTATTGTACATTAACACACACACAGACACACACACACACAGTTCTTAGCTATTGTTTTTTGCATTATTAGAAAAATTAGTGGACTATAAATGCTTCATTTCTAAATCCACCTTAAGTTTTTGGTATCAGATCTCTATTGTTTCATATGTTAAGGCCTAGTTATCTTTTCCTGTTATATAAGGATGTGTGAAGTATTTATGTATGTGTGTGCTTTTGTATGTGTACTATCAAACCCATTAGCTAAAACTTAAGTTAGTATTAACAGATACTGAAGTGATATTGCTCGGTAGATTTGTTTATCAGTCTCTAACATAGTCTAAGAAGTTACAGAACTTTAATGTACTGAATGTTTAAAAGAGAATGAGGAGACAGTACTCATAATAAATGTTAAGGCCTGTTATAAAAAGAGCATTGGTCCATGCAAATCCAGGAGACAGAAATGAGTTCAGAACAGACACAAGAAGTTGCTGCAACTATGTAAAGAACTCTAGAATTTCTATTCAGGGTAATAGGGCCGTTTGTTTAATAGATTTTCTGGTAGAAGTGACTGGCCACTAGGGAGGAAATAAAAATTGGGACTTCTTACTGCTTTACTTTAAGACACATAAGAAAAGTTTAAAATGCTTCTTAGTAATATAAAATACTTGAAGGAAAGGAAAAATACTCATTCAAAGTTTTAAATTGATAGAAATGTCAATTCTTTAAATACTATATACATTTGGCCTTCCACCAATAAAACACAGTACAATTTGTGTGTCTAAAATTAATCATGCTGACTCTAATGTTCAGAAAAAAGAAATAGTTGGTACCTATTGTGGAGAAATTGTGGAGAGTGAGTGGGTACTGGGAGAAAAGTCTAGTGCAACTAGATACTAAAATATATGCTAAAACTACAATAATCACAAGGTTGCGTACAGCTCATTAAGAGTCAGAACAATAGAACAAAAATTTTGAAGAAACAACAGACACAGGATTATTACATGATAAAAGATGTCCTTTCAAATCAATAGGGAAAAGACTATTTGAAACAACTAACTGGATACTTTAAAAAAAAAAAGACTGGTTTCAAACTTGAATTTATAGTAAAATAATCATACAGGGATGAAAGTGATAGTGTAATGGGTAGGGAGTCTGCCTAGAACATCCAATCCAGGTTTGATCCTTGGAGTCCCATATGGTCCCCCAAGCCCTGCCAGGAATGATCCCTGAGCAGGCAGGAATAAGCCATAAGCACTGAGGGGTATGCCCAACGTGGCCTCCCCCCCCACCCCTCCAAGAAAAACAGTAATAGCATGCTTTGAAAAGGAGATTAAGAAATTTATTTTCATAATAAATTTAAGATCCAATTTATTTTCATAATAAACTTAACATCCAATGACTATTAATGGGGATTCCTTAATTTCCCAAATGCTGCTTTATGTTCTAATGTGCACTAGAACTTAATATTGAAAAAGGTCATTGGTTTTTATAGAAACCTTTGAGACACTAAAAAGACTCTAATAAAAAATCTTACACATAAAAGTTTTTCAAGTGTTCAGTGTATCACAAAATGTGGTACCCTGATTTCCATTTTCTTGATTTCAGTTGCAGAAATATTGGCAGGAAAAGTAAAAAGCTGACAGCTGGGTATAAGGATATTACAAGATGACTTTAATTATCCAAAATGTTTCTTTTAAAAGAACAGTTGCTACTAAATATTTCATTGCTAACATTTGTTTTAAGCCACAGTTACACTTTCCTATAGCATACTGGATCTGAATTTTGCAGCTGGTGGGTGATTTCCATCAACACTCTAAGACTAAAGTCTACAGCAAGGTTAAACACATATTGACTTTGGAAATCAAGTTTTAAAAAATGCATGGAAACTCACTTGACAACAAACACACAACATTTTGTCTTGATTATTGCAGAATTCAATGTGAGTTATACAAATGTCAGTTCAATTTACTTGAGAAGTATTAGTGGATACTTCAGTTCTAAATATGACTTCCGCAGGGGATACAAATAAGCATAGAAGGTTTAATTTAAAACAAACAAAAAGCTTCAAGTTAGCAACTGGTTCTTGCCCTGAAGAATAGGTATTACTCAATAACGTATAAATATGGTGAAAAATTTTATTAAAATACCTTCACTTCCAAACATGAAAGACCAAACAGATGAATAGAGGAGAAAACACCTAAAAAGAAAAGTGCTTGTAATTTTACTCTGAGATACTTTCCTGTAAGACCAAAACTGGAATATAAATTTATAATACTGAAGCTTATAAGCAGGGCTAGTGTAAGCAAATACTATGACCTCATTTTTTCTCTCACACACAAAAGACCAATCACTCCGTCTCTACTTCTTTATAGCAGAGAATCATATACAAATGTCAATGTCAATGTCAATCATATACAAATGGCATACTGGCAAACATATACACTATGTTTATGTTCAAGGTATACAGCGAACATCCCTGGATTCAAGAGTCCATTGAAGAACACATAGAGAACGAGGAAAATGTAGAATGTATGCGTTTTCAGACAGGCAAGAGAAAAAGAGCAGGGATCGTGCCTCTGCAAGAGAGTGAGTTGGGAATACTTTACACAGATCACACGGAATCTGAAGATAACAAGCCAGGTTAACAAGCTACCAGGCAGAACCAGCTGTCGCAAACGTGGCTCTGCGGGGCTTAGGGGAGTTTGCTGTTCAGAATAGCTGAATTACAAGGCGTCTGTGGGGAAAGTGTAGGAAATGCATGGAGAAAAGTGGACTGGTGCACAATTATGAGTTATAAGAAATTGATAAAAGTATACTTTATTCCAAAGTAAGTGTTCTTCAAAATCTTGTCCTGGGATCACACAATGAGGCTGAAGAGGGGGAAGGAGAACTTGTTAAAATAAAATGCACATCACCAGGCCTATCGCTCCACGGAAGCAAAACTGTTAAGACTCTGGGTAATTCACATCTTAGCAAGTTTCCCAGATAATTCTTACATATTCCAGGCTTGAGAAGTACCAATGTAGTTCTTCAGAAATTACTAAGCTTTAAATAGGCTGACATTCTGGCAACAGTCAAGAAATGTCACTCTCACCCCTACCAGTTTCCATCGACCTACCTATTAGAACACATACACACAACCACTGGTTATTTACATGTCTGGTAATTTTCTAACATTGTGCAAAGCGAAAGAAAAGTAAGAACTCTGGGATAACTTCAGGGCACAGAAAAGTAACAAACTAAGAGTGTCTATGCATAAGGTGGAGTACATCGTAGGAAGAGATTATTTTCCAGGAGAATAACTAAAATTCAGTGGTCGACTGCACTTGGTGGGTCTCAAGAGTCAGGGTTAACAGAAATTTGTAACTTAGGCAAGTACTATGAACTAACATCTTCAGATAGGGCGCATATAAAAATAAAAGGTGAAATGTTCTGGAAATTGACAATCTAAGTGTAAGGAAAGTATTATCCTTTCTAGTATCCTTCCCACTTCCCTTTCCTTCTTGTGAACTGTATTCCCATTTCTTTCCATGTGAAAGCTACACAGGCCTAATGTAGAAATTCAGTTACACTGACCATCATACCTATTGTGGTGTTGGACCTGAACCAGCTCAAGATACAATGGTGAAAACAGAGAAGAATAGGGAAAATAGAAAAAATACAAGAGGCACCAGAGAAAACTATTAACAATTTCAGGCATGTTCTCAGACAATTTTTGTAAGCCTATTTTAAATTTAGTTTCTTTGTTTTATACTTGTACTTAAATACTATTACAATTTTCTATCTGGCTTTTTCTTCTTAATTTCAGAAACACTTCCTACTACACATTTGTATGGGCACGATGGCACATTTGTTGAATACTTAACATGATTTCAAAATTTTCGTCATATCGTACTGCAAATGGAATTATAACAAATATGGTTATTTTAAAGATAAAAAGCTGCTGACATCGTTTCTGAAAGGGCTGAATAAATTTAGACCTTCAGCAGAAATTTACAAGGCAGGCACACTGCACCTTCACCCCTAACAACAGTAAAAAATAATTCTTACTAATTCGAAAAAATAAAAATACACCACTGCATCTTAAATATTCATTTCTTTGAGTGTGAAGGAAAAATGTTTTCCCATATGTTTTTATTTCCACCTAAGTAGATAAACCTGGGTTTCCAATTTCCTTGCTTATGTGCCTATCTGGATATGGACGCTTCTGAAAGTATTCTTCTGAATATCTTAGAATTTAAAGATAAACACCTGGCTTTTGGTGATGGTGAATAAAGATCCTGGCTATGCCAGGGATGTCAACTTCATTGCTTTCTCAGCCTTTTGCCCCTTCCCTGAGCCACTTGGGGCAGGAAACTGCGCCTTCTTCACCAGTAACAACTGTAAAAACACAATATACATTCACTGATAGCACAGCGGTAGGGCGTTCGCCTTACAAGCGGCCAACATGGCCAACCCGAGTTCGATTCCTCCGCCCCTCTCGGAGAGCCCGGCAAGCTACCGAGAGTATTCGATATGCCAGACACAGTAACAACAAAGTCTCCAATGGAGACCTTACTGGGCCCGCTCGAGCAAATCCATGAACAACGGGAGGACCGTGACCGTAATATGTCTGTAATTTTTTTCTTTTTTCTTTTTGCTTTCTGGGTCACACCTGGCGATGCTCAGGGGTTACTCCTGGCTCATGCACTCAGGAATTACTCCTGGCGGTGCTCGGAGTACCATATGGAATGCTGGGAATTGAACCAGGGTCGGCCAGGTGGGCTGCGTGCAAGGCAAATGCCCTACCCACTGTGCTAATTGCTCCAGCCCCACATGTCTGTAAATTTTTAATACAGGTTATTTTAAATTTATTTTTTACTAAAGTTTAGCTAATGGTTGGTTATAAGAGTTTTAATGCTTATGGTAATGTTATAGTCACTGTACTCCATCACTACTGAAGTGCCCAAGACCCTCACCATTGTCCTTATGACACCGCTACTCCATCTCGTCACTCCCCGTGACCCTTTCCCATTCCCTCCAGTGCTGGGTAATCAATCAGAGGTTCAGTAGAAGCCTTAAGATTTGCCTCAAGATTTTTCAATACTGTCTGTTCTTTTGTTCTGTACCACTCTATACCACAGATGAGTGAGAATGTCCGATATTTGTCCTTTTCCTCTGACTTATTTCACTTAACATGACACCCTCCAGTTGCATCCAAATCTCAGTGAACTGCATGATGTTATCACTTTTACACAGCTGCGTGGTATTCCACTGTGTCTATATACAACTTCTTTATCTGTTGTTAGATATCTGGGTTGTTTACAGATTTTGGCTATTGTACTAAGAGCTACAGTGAACACAGGTGTGCATATAACTTTTCAAAGTACTTTTTGTGTGAACGTATTTTAGGGATATATGCCAAATAAGGAGGAATCACTAGATCATATGAGGACTCAGTTCTATCTTACTCTTTTGAAGAATCTTCACGTTGTTTTTCTTAGAAACTGAATCAAATTATATTCTTATTAACAGTGAATGGGGGATCTTTTCAACACATCCACACCAATTTGTCTGTTTTCAGTTCTTCTCAGAGGGTTAGCACTTGGGGGACCCACATCCAATTGTGCTCAGGGCTTACTCCTGGCTCTGTGCTCAGGGATCACTCCTGACGAGCTCAAGGGACCATAGTGGAGTGCTGGAGATCAAACCCGGGCTGGCTGTATGCAAGGCAAGCCCTTTACCTGCTATCCTCTCTCTCCAGGCTCTGACAGAAGCTACTCTAACTGGCATGAGATTGGATCTCACTGCATTTCTCCCAGAATAAGTAACGCTGTCTACTTTCTCACATGCCTACTGGCCATCTGTATATCTTCTTCAGGGAAGAGTCTACTCTGCTCCTCCCCCCATTTTTGACAGGACTGGTCTCTTTTGTTGTTGAGCTTTGTGAATGCTTTGTATTGTCTTGGCTAGAACCTCTAAGTACGATGTAGAGAACACAAACATTCTTCCCCATTCAGTAGGTTCAGACTCATTTTGAACAATTAAACTTATGCTGATGTTATAAGCTGTGATTCATAACAGATGAACTTCGATCCAAGAACCTGAGACGACTCTCCCTGTAACCACCCCTCAGCCCTTGTTCATATCAAAAGAGAATGTTCAGATTTCTTCACAAGAGGGCACACATTTCCAAGGAACATCATTTTACATCTTCTGTCACTGTTAAAAGTGATTTCTTTTCATTTTGTATTCTCTAAACAGTTACTGCTAGAATAAAGGAGAACTACTGATTTTTAAAGTACATCATACTAATTTCTCTCTTCTTATTCTAAGGTCTTTCTGGGAACGCAATAATGCAATAACCAAGAATGGAATTGTGTAGCTTCCAATTGGGGACCAGCTCCTCCCACCCTCAACTCAGTCCTTTCTCATCTTTCTAATTTTGTTGTGCTGTATGGGTCCAGAATTTCCAGAACAATGCTACACAATAATGTAGTGATAATGAGTTTTCAACTTTTTAATAATGGTTACTTCTTTAGTCATTCACTATAATTAAAGTTTTAGCTTTAAATTTAACCTGTTTTGTCAAGAGTATTTTTCTTTCCTAGTTTTCAGGTACAAAAGAGAATTAACTTCCTTTCAATTTTTTATTCTCAATTTTCCTTATCAGATTACTGGCTGATGCCTTATAAATTTTCATATGAAGCTATCTTTTCCAGTTTAAAAACATCTCCTACCTGGTAGTCACAAAATAGAGTTAATATACTGTGAAAGGTTCACATAAATTCACTTTTGGAACACAGCAACTTAGAACCTCATTCAGCCTCTAGTCACCTTTCCAGGCTCATAAAATGCAAGCAGTTTACTCAGTGTCACAGAATTAAGAGGCAGGTTAGATATTCTGGTCCAAGCTATAATTATAAGCAAATGTCCCATTCTATTGCATCAAAGACAGTAGAGATCAAGGCTGCGGGAAAGGGTGGAAGCCTATGCTCCGTATGCGGGAGCCCTGGGTTCTAGCCCTGAGTCCAATACCCAGGATCACATGATTCCTGAGTCTCACTGAAACAGTCTCTCCGCACTATGCCAGGAGCGACCCCTGAACACTGTTAGATGTTTGTACAAAGAGCTAAATTTTACATAAGGAGATAAAAATAACAAAATATTTGTGGGGCAAGAGCAGTAGTACAGCAGGTAGGGCATTTGCCTAATTTGCATCGGCCTTGGGTTTGATCCCTCGCACCCCGTATGGTCCCGGGTCCACCAGAAGTGATCTCTGAGCACAGAGCCAGCATCGCTGGCGTGGCCAAAAGCAAAACACAAACACAGCTTTGGGGAAAGATTAGCAGATCAGCAGGGGGAAAAAAGATTAGCAGAAACTTAATCATTTTCCATAAAATAAATTCTGCTTGTTTGCTTGCGTATTCTTCAGTGAATCTAAATGCATACAAAGAACATATGGCAGAAAGGTACAAAACTAAGCAATGATAAGCCAAGGGTCATACTAGGACCAGATGTTGTGAGATAGATTTAATTTCCAATGTTCTATTTTTATGCTGTTCTACTATGACTTACGAGTAATCCATCTGGGGAAAGAAGCAGATTTTTCAAGTGTCCTCAAAACTTAGGCTACTGAGGTACTGCAATCACTGCACATATAACGTTTATAAGAAAAAAATAAGATCAACGATTTTAAATGAATTAAACACTTTTCTTCTTATTTGATAATCTGTTTTGCTATATGTCAATAATGCATTAGTCGCAGACAATAGAAACATAGTTTGTGGATACCGACATTAACCTTGAAATTTTTCAAATCAAATGTATGTTTTATTTTGTATACATCATGGAGAAATGTTTCATGCAAAAACATAGAAATAGCTGCCTCAAACACACGATTATAAATGATATAATGTGGTATTTGAAAAGCTGTGGGACACTGCATGTCTCACAGAATGTATTAGTGAGAGAATGTACGCACAACAGCGTCTATTTGGCCGTATCTGCAAACTACCTTGGAAACGCTCAACACATCTCAAACAGCAGTAGCTCTCTGAGCACTGAAGCAAACTGTTCTTTCTCTTGTTGAACACAAGAGGCTTGGAACTAGAGGCCATGTACTATGACCACAACATGTCCGCAGAACAAAAACACACTCAGAGCGAGATATCTACACATGTACACTGAGACTAGTTGAGAACTCAGCAAGCTCACATGGCTGGTGTCAGTTCACTTTGAAGTCAAAGCTCAACGCTGGGATATGACTACAATATTTAAGTGATGACTTTTGTCAGGTTTTTACTGTGGCTGAACTTCATAGTCGAATTCATGTAAATGAAAACAGTATTCCAAAGTACTGATCAGACGTGGAGCCTTGGGTTCCGACTGTGAAATCGAGAGACTTCATGTGTACAGAGGTGCTACTGTGGATATCAAGGAAAGTAATGCATAAAGTTCTTAACATTTCCCCTTACCAAATTTATGACATTAAACTCTCAGAATGAAACAATTATGTGTGTGTTTATAAATTACTCTGGACACTTATAAAATCAAGACGTTTTCTCCTTCAAGTTGTCAAGTGTGGCTTAGTTAACTCACACAATAGAACAATGAACTTCTAAACAGTAATAGGGCAGATCACAGTCATTTTTCCCCCATTGTGTATTACCTCCATGTCCCGAGAGATTAATGTCTAAACAGTTTTAGGAAGTTCAGACTAGATTTGAAAAATGTATATCCAATTACTTCATTCTCTGTCCATTAATCCCTCATTACTATCTAAGCTAAATCTCCATCTGCTAAGTTATTTCAGCACAAGACATGAAACAGAATTCAGATTTTTAGAGCTCGCATGAATTGAAAAAGTGTATGGTGAACAAAAGGCAAGTGGTAATGTCAAGAAGCCATCTCCGTCTTGCTGGCAAAGAAGCAGCCCAGTATCAAGTCTCCAAAAGAACATGATACCACCAGATCTTCCCTAGTAGCCGAAACTCAGGGGCATTCCAGGAATGGGGCAGACAGAGTTCCCTTTCTGCCCGAGGCAGAGCCACCTGTAGCCATAGGTGACAATCTCTGACACAGGAACGGCCCAGCTCCACAAAAGAACCTCATCAAACTGCTGAGCCACCAAACTGTTCCAGATCTACAGCTCCCGGACCATGAGTTGGCCCAGCAGGATCACAGCAAATCTGATGGAAAAGTTGCATAGACGACGACGAAGCACAATGAGCCTGAACAATAACACAGAGGCTTCAACTAGCACTAACCGGCACGGTAGATCCTCAACTAACATCACTGTGAGATTCAACAATTATCACAAACTGGCTCTTATGGATCTGAGTTTTAATAATCCCGTTTACCTCTGTGTTGTAACAATATGAAATAACGTCTCTGTGCTGTCAGGGGTGCTGGGGTGGTAGGCGGGAAAAGGGGACACGACGGAGGAAAGGTCACGATGGTGGTAGGATTGGTGACTGAAACAACTATTGTTACCTACTTGGTAAATCAGTTTTATGATAAAAAAGTTAAAAAGGAAGACTGTTAGAAGCCAACCTTATTCTATGTTCGAGATGGATCCATTAGTAAATCCTTGGAAGGAACCGAATTCCATTCACTAATGTTAAAAAATTCAAATAAGTATTATATAGACTATGCTCTCAAGGAGCTTAGAGATATTTTTTGCTGAGCGTGAACTATCTCCTAGACACTGTTCTAAACACTTTCATGTCTTAGTCATTTAATTCTCACTGCAATATTATAGTGCGGGTACTGTAGGATTCCTCCCCTATAATAAGGAAATGTATCAACCCAGAGAATATTTAACAGAGACAAGTTAAAGAACTTTTCTCTAAATTATAAAACCAGTAATCTAGCTATTCTGGTGGCAAAGCACGGTCTCTCAACTATTCTGACATACATTCAGGAGAACAGGAAAACTGGAAAAGCTTAAGCAGGCTTCGTAACACAATTCCAACTTCAAATGTTTTCAGAGCTTAGGGATATGGCTTAGTAATAGAAAACTTGCCTTCGCATACGTGCAATCACTGGCAAGGCAAGTAATACATTTCACGACCACTGGAGCGATAGCACAGCGGGTAGGACTTTGCCTTGCGCGCAGCCAACCCGGCCAAGCCGGGCTCGATTCCTCCGCCCCTCTCAGAGAGCCTGGCAAGCTACCGAGAGTATCTCACCCGCGTGGCAAAGCCTGGCAAGCTCCTTGTGACGTATTCAATATGCCAAACACAATAACAACAAGTCTTAAAAAAAAATGGAGACGTTACTGGGCCCACTCGAGCAAATCGATGAACAACGGGAGGGCAGTGTTTGTTTGAAATTCTCAAGCATGCAGATCACTTACACAGAGTTATGTTCAGAGCCAAGCAGTAATACGGTGGGTAGGGTGTTTGCTTTGCATGTATTCCCAGCATCCCACATGGTCCCCTAAGCAACACCAGGCGCTAATTCCTGACAGTAAAGCCAGGAGAAACCCCGGAGCATCACTGGGTGTGCCTCTGCCCCACCCCAAAAGTCCTGTAAAAGGGCCCAAGATTTCAGTGGACTGGGTGCTTACGTTACAAATGCCCAACATGGGTTAGATTCTGGCACCCCATGTGGTCCCCAAGCACCACAAGGAGTGATTCTTGAGCAGAGAGGCAGGAGTAAGCCCTGAGTACCATCAGGTGCGGCCCCCAGAGAAAAAGTTATGCTCAACTTCACAACTGATATAGGAGAAGGACCCACAGCTCACAAATAATTGAAGATGTTACTTGATTAGGGTCTTAATTTTAATAGTCATTCAAGCTTAAGAAACTCTACGTAAAAATTTAAATGACGTTACTACTACTGTTTGTGTTAAAAAAATGTCTGAAAAAAATCTTTTTTCCCTTCCCTGCTGTCATGTATGGTAATTTCCAACTGAACTGTACAGCAGCAACTAATTTTCAGCTTTTTGCTGCCACAATTTTTCCTATCAAATATGGTTTTACATTTGATGGTGTATTTCGTTAATCTATAATAACAGAATGGCAGTCTAGGGGGAAAAAATCCAAGTTTCTTGCACTTGCCAAGAAGTTTAATTTCCAGGGGGTGGGGAAATTACTTATTTTTAACTTAATTGTTCAGAAATGCAACAGTACTCTTAGATCTAAACCTGCAATAAGTCCAGCAGAAAAGTACTTAGAAAGGCAAGGAAAGAAAGAACATGCTTCGTTTATTGAAAAATGAGTACATATTCAAAATAACTAAATAATAACTCATTACCTAAGCAGTTTGCTGGTCAAAAAATATTCACTGCTGGGTTTGAGCCACACAGGTCTGGCAATGGTACCCCATGGTGTGGCCTTAATAATAATAATAATAATAGTAATTCAGAAGTTGAATAATTTAGACATGTAATAGAAACACAAGTCAAACACTTAACTATTGTTGCTTTCCCTTCACAGGCGATATTTTGGGGTCATCTTTCGAAATACTTGTCTGTGTAACAGAGCTGGGCAAAGTGTGTGGGGAAAGAGTGCACTCTGCCTCTGGAATCGCATTTCTAAGCCAAACTGGATTAAGCAAGGGAAATTATGGAACACAATTTCCTAGAAGTCTTAAACAAGCAAGAGAGGTAGTCAATGGTTACTGAGAGTACTGGGACAAGTCTGCAGGCTTTCATAACCCTGGCCACTGCTGTGCAATGGATGATCAGTCATTTAACTTCTTTCCGTACCAGGCATCGAAATGTCCAAGCCTGCAGAAAATCTGATTCTCCAAAGTCACTGATGGTTTCAGGGAGGAAAAAAATCAACAGTCCACTCTTCTGATGGCAGCTTTTCTCTGCCACAGAATTCCATACAAAGGTCTTCCAATATGTACAGCATATTCTTATTCTTTTAAAAAGTACATTTTCTTTATTTTTATTTTTGGTTTAGGTAACACACAGGTGCTCAGGACGTACTCCCTGCTCTGCGATTAGGAATCACTCCTGGTGAAGCTCACACTCTCTCTTTGGCCCAGATATGTATAATACTATAAACAAAACTGTTTCAGTTATTGAAAATATAACAAATTGATATGGCTATGTGCCCTTGAGGTAAGACTTGCATACTTAACTAAGCTTAAACTCTAAGTTATTAACACTTAACCTCTTATGGGTTAAGTGTTAATAACTTAGAGTTATTAAATTGCTCCAGGCCCCTTTACTGCCTGAGCACAGAACCAGGGGTAAGGGTCCTTGCCAAGTGTATGGCCAACCCAGGTTTGATCAATCCCTGGAGCCCCATATGGTCCCTCAAACATCACTAGGAGTGATCCTTGAGCACAGAGCAAGGAGTTAAATCCTGAGTGTGGTCTAAAAAAACAAAACAACAACAAAAACTTATTGGAGAATAATTTAAAATGATGCAGAAGAAACAAATGTGTCACTATCAGATAAATTATAAAATATTATGCTAGTATTGATACACGATTCTTCTTTGCAATTTAGAATAATTTCAATTATCTCAATTATAACAGTTACTTTCAAGTGATATGTTACTATTTCTATTGAAATGATGCAGGAAAAAAAATGGACACAATGTGATACAATCGGCCTCCTTTAGCTCTATACTAATACAAAGTATCATTCTAAAAGTCAGTTTGGAATTTAGAAGGACATCAATAACCACAGCTCTATCATCCACTCTAAAAACAGCTAAATTGTAAGAAATACTAAATTTGAAGCAAAAGCTTCATTTCATTACTTTAATAACAAACTTATTAGCTCCCTACTGGAGCATTTTAAACTTTCAACTCCACCAACTGGAGAAAGGAAGCAGCAGCCTTGCATGAGCCAACCCCGGATGCAACCCTGACACCACATTTGATCCACATTAATGTCTGAGCACAGAACCAGGAGTAAGCCCTGAACACAGCAGAGTAGCAGCCAACTCGACATCACAAAACAACAATAAAATACTATTGAATATATAAAAATAACAGTTCGATTCCTCTGCCCCTCTCGGAGATCCCGGCAAGCTACCGAGAGTATCTCGCCCGCACGGCAGAGCCTGGCAAGCTCCCCATGACGTATTCGATATGCCAGACACAGTAACAACAAAGTCTCCAATGGAGACCTTACTGGCCCCGCTCGAGCAAATCGATGATCAACGGGAGGGCCTTTACTTACTTTTACTTACTTACTCTTTTGGGTGCTGGAGATCCTTAGGTTTCAAACCTAAACCTCAGATTTTACTCTGTTGGCTTATATTTCTTCTTGAAGCCTATGACATTTTAGTTTATCACAGTACCTGTCCCAAAAAGATGACTGATAAACCTCACACGAAACGCAAACTCGAGGGGCCAGAGAGTACACGTTAGTTAAGGCACTTGCTTTTCATGCAGCTGGCCCGGGCTTGATCCCTGCACCGCCTGGTCCCCTGCGCACAGAGCCAGTACTGGTACTAAGCCCTGCAGCATGTGCCCCCGCCCCAAACAAAACACTTCAGGGAGCTATCTGCAAGCCAAATTGATTTATACAAAAATAAGACATCAATAAACCTGAGTGGAAAGATAATCCACTTCTTCATATATACCATTACTGTCTCTCGCCAAACAAGGACTAACAACTATGTAATAATTAAGCATGTCCAAAAATGGAGAAAATCATCAACTTCAATCTCCTAAATGATATGTATGACTGCTAATCTAGCATCAAGAACAATTTTACATTCTAGAATTGGTCCAGATCAGAGGCATATTCCCCATCTTTAGTAAACTATCATATTCTAATTCCTGAATTTTAAGCTTTGGTCTACTTACTTTCCCTGGTCTTATTTTACAAATTAGTCTTAGTTGTAGTTGACTGCCTTCATTTGGAATAGTCAGGTCTGGTTTTGTTTATCTTTGGAGAGAGTGTATACTGATAGCTGGGCACTTGTTATCCTGCCATGATTCAAACTTCTAGGAATAATTATTTCCCAAAGAGGTTGACCTAAGCCCTGATGTGTGACAGAGGAATGAGGTTCTGAAAAAATGAAACAGAAAATCACAGTGATTTCTGTTTTCCAGTCGCACTTGGTGTTTATATTCAGCAAGTGGAAAATGGGATTTATTACATAAACTGTGTCTTTCTGTTATCTCAGATAAATCCATTCATACTTAACACTTTCATAAGGAAGAAGGAAATGAACACTTACCAAGTACTCAATTCAGGGGGAAATTCATTTCTTCAATAACAACTCTACTAAGTAGCCATGAGTCCCATTATACAGATTAGGACATCTGACCAAAATAAAGTAAATGCTGCAAGTTTAACAAGACCAAAGTCTTGAATTAAGGCCCTTCAGATTCCAAATTTAGTATTTTTAGTATTCACAGGGTTTTCAGGCTCAATGACCAAGTCCCAAGTAGAACAACCAGCAGGATTCTGTACTACAGACAAAAAAACTGAGGCCAGGAGAGACGGAAACTCGCCTGAGGACATAATGCTTGTACTAAAACTGAGAGTTAAAATCAAATCTCTCAATTTCTTGTGTACAGTGACTCATATTTTGTTTGCCTGTGTACTTCCTGATTAACTATGTGTGTATATATATATTCATATATATGTGCATATATATAGAGAGATAGATAGATAAAGTTATGTAAAACATCTCCACTCTCTTCAAGTGAGATTCATACGTACGGCAAGTTCAAGGATCAACATATTTAGTGGCCAAAGGATTAACTGTATTGATCAAGAATAAAAGTTGGCACATGTCAGTTATTACACGTTGTAAAAAAGTGTGCTGCCAAATAATTTACTCAGTCAACAAGTTCCTATTATGTACTGGTTACTATGTGAGACAATACTAGAGAAGGTGTCCCTGTCTTTCTTATGGAATTTACCTTTTGGTGGAGGACACAGACAAGTCAGTAGGCAGTTTCAAGGCAGTGAGTCAAGGCTCTGATAGTGGGAGTACAGAGGCGATGGGAACAGGAAGCAGATACCTAACCCAGGCTAGACTTTCAAAGGAAAGGAGAAACGAACCCAGGGAGAGAAGCTGCAAGCAAAGCAGACAGGTCCTTGAGTGTGAGGATTTTACAATCTTGCCTATCAGAATTACCTAGGCAACGTTCAAACAATCAAAACATGTCTGCGCTCCATCTCAGAACAATTAAACCAGACTATCTGGGAATGAGATTATGGTATTGGTGTTTTTAAAACAGCTAACTAGATCATTCTAATACGAGGTCAGATTGAAAAACCCCACTTAAGTTAAAACAGGGAATTTAATACGTGCGTGCATGAGAACATGCACCGAAAATATCAAAACAGGGAAAGGGTAGAGTTAAGTAATTAAACTTCAGTGGTTCTAGTTTCCTTATCTATTAAAAAAGGTGGCAAGGGCAGGAGAAAACATGTCATTGTGAGAGGAATCAGAAAACATTCGGTTTTTTGTCAATGAGCCTGTAACCTGATACCACTTTGACCTTAGATTAAAATGTCATTTGGTGGGAGGGGGGATGGGGGATGGGAGGGATACTGGGATTAGTGGTGGCGGAGAATGGGCACTGGTGGCGGGATGGGTACTCGATCACTGTAACCCAAGCACAAAAATGTGTAAGTCTACAACTGTACCTCATGGTGTTTCACTAATAAAAATTTAAAAGAAAAAAAAAGAACTGAAAAAAAACCTCATTTCTCTGAGACAGTAATACTGCCTTGTCTTCAGGACTGATGTTTCGCTCAACATAAATAAAACTTAAGAAAAACCGCTGGATAACTGCATTAATCAAAGAAATGACCACAGTCAAAGACACTTCTAAGCGTGCACAACTTTTAGGATCATACTTTCACCAGAGACAACATGTTTTATGAGGTTTAAACATTTCTTAAAGATAAAATATTTCATCTTTATAAATTTTCCCTTTACCAATTTTACAGTATGGGGTCATGATCAGCAGTGCTTGGGTGGTTGGGGCTATTCCGGGCAGAACCACATGGATCTGGCGCTGGCCAGTGGTGCAGAGAGGCCACTTGGTGGTACTAGAGGGCCTTACACGTGCTATATGCCACCTCAGCTGTACCCCTGGCCCCAAGACATATCATTTACAAGGATGGGGGTGGGGGTGTCGGTGTTTGAGGGTGGCAGTATCTGAAATCCAACTCAGGGCCTCAAATACGCAAGATACATCTTCTACCACTGCGCCACACCCCAACCCAACATCACATTTCTTTTGAAGACTCATTCTAAGAGCTGGAATAGTAGTACAGGGAGTAGGGCGCTTGCCATGAATGCCATCAAGCAAGGTTCCATGCTCGACATCCCCATAAGTTCCCCCAAGCTTCCCCAGGAGTGACCCCTGAGCACAGAGCCAGGAGTGACCCCTGAGCGCAGAGCCAGGTGTGTCCCAAAACCAACAACAAGAATAAAGACATTCCTGGGGCAGGCAACTGTAGCCTGGTAGCAGAGTTCAAGGCCCTGGACTCAGTTTCCCATACCAATCATTTCCACCTAGACCTTGGGATTCAAGACACAAAAGTAATATAACAGAGATCTCCTCATGTTAATGCTACTCTAGTTGCTAGAGAGATCCAGGAGGGTCAAGTGAGCCCCTTCGCAGTAAACAGGTCAACAGAGCAGACGTCTTTTACAAGAATAGCTAATACTGGAAAATCTTTAAGAAGGGGCCCAAATAAATAAGGAAAAGCTACCCACAAAGTCCATTTTTAGGGGGGAAAAATCATTGTGATGAAACTTCTTGAATAAGTATTTTATTTATAAATTTCGTTTTTTTAAAATGAGGTGAATACTTCTTTGGGGTGGAGAGAATCTTATCCTGACAGGAAGGAAACTCTGCTCCAGAAGGACTGTTCCACACGAAGTCAGGCAAAGCCAGGGCTCTTCAGTCTCCTATTGCGTGCACTAGACCCTGGAGAACACGCACTTTCATGAAGTCCGTTTGCAGTTGCCGCACAGTATTTGTATGCAGTGACATCTCTGTCTGGTGATGCTACATCCAATCAAAGTCAAAAACAACGTCCGAGAGAGAAAAAAGCACCTTTGTATTTGCATGAGGTTCACTTGTAGTTCTCCAACTAACACTGACGGCACTGCCTTCCAGACTTTGTACTTACTTTCAATGATAAAGATCCTAAGCCAACATTCACAGATCTTCTCGCTCTTCCCGCATACTGCTCTTAATTGTGACGTTCAATCACCTAGCTGGAGATGCTAGTGGAAAAGCACCCTCTTTTGCACCGACTGAAAAAAACTGAAGAAACCCTGGGGAAACGTTCTGCATGAAATGCCATCCCCATAAAGCGCCGCGTAAAGAAACGTAAAATAAAAACGAAAACAAGCCAGGACACCCTGCCCCCACCACGGCCGCCACACACACTACTGGGCTCTCTCCGGATCGTTCCGGTGGATGACACTGCAGAAGAGTCGATCTGATCATCAGAAACGTCCAGCACATGGGATGTTTCGGCCAAGACCTCTGCGCCAACCAGAATCCAGTTACCAGAAAAAGAAAGAAAAAACCCTTCAAACTTGAACACAAACACATCAACGTACCCTTCCGCTGCAAGCGCTTCCAGACCCGTCAGGGCAGGATCCCGGTTTCTCCCAAACAGACTGGAGTATTTTCCGGGTCGTTTCTTCCCGAACGCGACCCGGCCCCGACATGGTCTCGGCGCAGCGTCCGCCGCCGCCCAGAGCACCCGGGGCCGGGCAGGGAAACGTGCGGCCCTCGCGGGCGCGGGCAGGAGGGACCGGCCCGCCCGGCCCGCGCTCGCCGGAGCGTCCCCGCCCGCGCCCCCGGGTCTCCCCAGGCCGCGCCGGCGGGACCGAGACGCCGTCCCGAGAGCCAGAACCGGCGCCCGCATGGGCACAAAGGCGCGGGGCTGGCACGGGGAGGCGCCCCCACGCGGGGCCGCGACCGCGATCACCGGGCGCCACGCAGGCCGCTTCCTCCGGCGCCCCTCCGGCGGCGCCTCGGCCCCCTTACGTAACGGGGGAGCAGCGCCCCGACCGTGACACTCGGGAAGGGCTTTCGGTTTCCCGGCCGGGGCGCCCGCCGCGCCCCTGCCCCTCCGGCCTCCGAAACAGCCCGCCGGTCCCGGCCCGCGATCGGAGCCCCTCGGAGCGCCGGGCTTCCCGCAGGACGACTTTGTTTTCCCGGTACAGACACACGCACACACCCGCACACGCGCGCGCAGGCGGACGAGGCGCGCCCGCGAAGCGAGGACGGCGGCTCCGGGGCTATGAATGAACGGCTCGCGCGCCGCGGGGAAAACAAGCTCGCGAGCAAGGCGCGGGAGGGGCCCGCGGGCCGGCGGGGCGCGGTGGGGAGCCCCGGCCCGGCGCTCCCGGCCCGGCTCGCCGCGGGGCCCCGCGCCCGGTGACAGCGCGCCCGGCCGCGCGGGGCGGGGGCGGGGGGCGTGCGGGGCGCGGGGCCCCCGGCGCGGCGGCGGCGCTGGGCGGTGGCCGGCTCCGGCGCGCTTCCCCCGCGCGCAGCCGGCGAGGAAGGGGACCGCGAGGGGACCGCGGCCCCCGCCCCAGAGACAGCCAGCCAGCCAGCCAGCCCGCGCCGCCGCCCCCCGCCCCCCCGCCACACAGACAGACAGACAGACAGCGCGCGCCGTCCCCGCCGCCCCGCGCTACTCACTCTGGGCGCTCCTCCAGGCTCCGCGGCTCGCGCGAACCGCATCGGTCCCGGCCCCGCGGGCGGCGGCGGCGGCGGCCCCGCTCCCCGCCGCTCCGGGGCTGCCCGCCGGGCCCGCGCCCGCCTCGCCCGCGGCCCCCGCGCCCGCGGCCGGCGGCAGCAGCAGCCCGGACCGACCCTCGGCGGCGGCGGCGGCACCGGAACTGCCGCTCGCTCCTGGGGCTCCGGGCCCGCTCGCCCGGCCGCACGCCCCCGCCCCCGGCTCCGCTCGCCGTCGCCCCGGCTGCCGCTGGTGTTTTTTTTCCTTTTTTTTCGGCCTTTTGTTTCCAGAATAAACTTTATTGGTCTCTTTTTCCGCTCACATCGTGTAAACAAACAAGGGACTCTTCCCCACCCCCTCGGCTCCCCCTCCCTCCGCGGGCAGAGGCGGGGCCGGGCGCCGCCGGGCGGGGGGGCGAAGCCGAGCCCGGCGCGCCCCGGAAGCAGCCGCGCCGGGACCGGAAGGGAAAGCGGCCGGGCCGGCGGCGGAAGCGGGCGCGGAGCTTCGGCGGCCGCCGTGCGCCTGCGCCGCGCTCTTCCGCCCGCACTGCGGGCGCGCGCGTGCCCGACGGGAGCGGGGACGGGGGGCGGCGGAGGTCCCGCGCGTCCTCGGCCCGCGCGCACGGCGACCGGACGCTCCCGGGGCCAAGGAGGGGGGCGCGGCAGCCGGGGTCCGGTTCGGCGGCGGCCCGTCCCGAAAGAGGAATGCGCGGGCCCCAGCCCTCGGCGGCCCCTGGACTCGTTCCTTGTTTTTTCTCGTCGGTCTGGGGATTCGGTCCCGATCCTTCGCGCCTCCTGCCGCTTTTCCTTCTTCTCCGTGTCCTGCCCGAGGAAGCGTCCGGAACGCTGCCTCGATTCGAGGGGGACTGCGACGCCCCTCTTTCGTGGTCTGCGAGGGGGCGGTTTGCTCTTGAGGGCTCGACCCCGCAGGGCCCTCCGCGCGTTTCCCCCCATAGTGGTCGTTCGTTAAACCGAAAGGCCGGAGCCCCGATTCTGGGTGGAAAACTTGAGCTTTCACTCCGCGATCCCCTCCTCTCTCCCTGGGTTTTGTCGCACTGGACTTGGGAGTGACGGGCTCTGCCGAGCTGCTCTCGACCTTGCGATCCGGACTGAAACCCCCCAGTGAAAGCCAGTTTTTCCTGGAACGGGCGTGGGGAGGGGGAGAGGCAGAGAGGCTGGAGATGTGCATGTGGAAAACACTGCCTGGAACCCAAACAGACCCGCAGGCGTAGAGGACTTTGCAATATCAGACTTGAATATAAGGCTCCAAAATCTTGGAAGGTGGAGCTCGACCCCCAGGACGGCGCCGCCTTCCAAGCCCCGAGCAGGGATGCACCCCTGGGTAGGAGAACGCTGGGCCAAAGACTGTAACGAGAACCTGCGAGCGGACCACCCAAGTTCAATGACAGCTACTGCTTGGCCCCCGCCCCTAGCCCACCTTGCGGGAGGGAAAAAAGCCCACTGGACTCCTTGTTTGGAGAATTCCAGACTGGGGTCTGAGGGGCAGCATAGCTGGAGGAGCCCTAGGAGTCCAAACCAGGTCTCATCTTCAGGCATCCCTAGGGCCCCCAGAGCACTAACAAGGAGTAATCCCAGAGTCCAGAGAGAGGAGTAAACCCTGAGCACCACCGGGCGTGGCCTCAAAACAAACAAAATAGGAATTCCAGGCCAAGACAGGTATGGAACCTAGTCATATATAATCCCACCCCACGGTGATTAATAAGAAGCACCCTCACTCTTGAGTGCCAAGCCCTTTCTCTCTCCCCCCCGCACACAAATTAATTTATGCCACTTCACTATTCTTTTCTGACCTGAAATCCTTGGCTGTGAGAGAGGGTAATATTCCTGGAGAAGCTGGAGAGAAATCAGGACTGGTTGTCCTTCCTTGCAGAGAGGAATTCTTCTCTCCAGCCTGAATTCCAGAGCTGCTCGGAAAAAATCACACTGGGGTAGAACAAGCGTGGTGCTGGGACAATTTGACAACCACTCTGTGAACCTGGTGAGGTCTGTACGTGCAGTGCTCAGAGCAGATGTCCATCAGTCCTAAACCTCCCAGGGTAGCTAACCACGGTGGGAAGGAAGGGAAACTGGAAACCCCCCTACTTCACATAAGCCACCTCCAAAGCGCCCCCTACCCAACAGGAAATCAGATCCATTCCTCTGGGTAGTTTCTGGGATGTATTTCCTCTGTTAATTTTTTTTATATTCTGGTTTTTACGCGTCTGGATGTGCTATAAAAACATTTTATTTTGTTTGGGCCACAAACAAAATAAAATAGGAATTCCAGGCCAAGACAGGTATGGAACCTAGTCATATATAATCCCACCCCACGGTGATTATACGCAGCTATACGCAGGACTTATCCCTGACTCCGCTTTCAGGAGTCACTCCTGGCAGTGCTCAGGGGACCATATGGGGTGCTGGAGATCAAACCCCGATCTTTTGCATGCAAGGCAAGCGCTCTACCCGCTGTACTATGTCTATGGCCCCCATCTAAAAAATCATTTCTCGAACAAGCATTTTTCAGCAGTTTCAGAACACTGATTTTACCCCAGAATACAGAATTGAAAAAGAAGCAGTGACACTGAATTGCTAATTAGAATAAAACTTTAGGCAACTTTTTCCCAAATTGTATTATCAGAGTTCTGAGTTATTAATATAAGAAGTCCTCAGTGGGAAAAATTATGCCAGGTGTAATTTCCCTTCTAAAATTTATTTTTTTTGTCAGAAAGTGCTGATGCAATTATCAGTATTTTGATATAAAGATAATATCATTTCAGAAGGAGTTTGCCATTCACTGGTACAGGCATAACATTCATGGTCCAATTCACAATTGGTGGATTTGAATTAATTGGTGATTATTAATTCAAGCAGGATAATTGCTTTATCCTGCTTCCAAAGATATTTGCACTATCATTCAGTGTTTTGGAAATAAGAGTCAACTTAATTGGGGGCTGGAGCAATAGCACAGTGGGTAGGGCCTTTGCCTTGCACATGGCCGACCCGGTTTTGATTCCCAGCATCCCATATGGTCCCCTAAGCACTGCCAGGGATAATTCCTGAGTGCAGAGCCAGGAGTAACCCCTGTGCATCGCCAGGTGTGACCCAAAAAGCCAAAAAAAAAAAAAAAAGAGTCAACTTAATTGAAGAAATCTACTCAACATATAAAATTGTCAAATGAAACAGTGAAAATACATCAAGGGATAAACAAAGAGAGGTACTGTACAGTACTTTTTATACAGTTATGGCCAGAGAACACTCTTTTTAAGATTTCAGTTCTTTTCAATCTATTACGGTTTGGGGTCCAAATGTGGTGCTGAGGGATGAACCCAGGCAGACCATGTGCAAGACAATACCCAGGCCCTTACGCGCTCTTTGAGACCTTCTAACAATAGTCTAGCTATTTTGCAGACTTTCCCAAAATTTGTAATTGACTTATATTTCCACATGCCTAGGTCCAGATTATATATTTTTGACAGGAATACTGTATAAATATTAATTGGTTCTTTTTAATATATTCTATGAGAAGGCATGTGATAGTTTGCTTCATTATTTGTAATTTTAATTTTGTTTATTTGGTTAATATATACGGTGTACACCTAATGCACTCTAAATTACTATTCTTTTAGATAAATATAGTTGAATAAATTCTTTTGACTTGCATTCTTGATTTATTTGTTTGTTTTTGGGTCATACCTGGTGGTGCGTGAGGCTTAGTCCTGGCTCTGCACTCAGGGATCAGTTCTGGCAGCCTCCAGGGATCATATGTGGTCCTGGGAACCCAATGTGGGTTGGAGATGTATAAGGCAAGAGCCCTACCCTACTAACTCTCTCGCCCCAACCTATCACCTACTCTTAGATTACTTTGGTCTCCTAGTTTTAGGATTCTTTGATGATTTTTGCCAGAATCAGCTCATGTTATTTTGGTGTGAGGGCGAGGGGCTCCCATGCAGTGTTCAGGGGGTACCTGGTTTACTCTTCTCAGTACTGCAGCAATGGCAAGAAGGTTCACTGTTAGCCCAGCATTTCTGGGGGGCCCTCAGGGCTACTACACCCAATGGTCCTGGGGAAGGGGCATACAGCGCTGGGGTTCAAACAGCACCTGCAAAGTATGAGCCCCTGACTGCCTCCCTGGTCCCAATTGTCTGTACTTTAAAATGATATAAATCAGTGGTTTTATTTAACTCTAAGTGATTTGCCCCCACCTCTGGAATTTCCAGACTATCTATTGTTATTGTACCATAATTTTTGATTTTATATTTGGTTTTTGTTGTCATTTTTTTTCTTTTTTTCAGTTTTGGAGCTACACCCATCCGTGTTCGGCAGCAACTCTTGACTTCGTGCTCAGCATCAGTCCTATTGGTTTCCTGGGGACAATGTGGGACCGGGGATCAAACAAGAGCCTCCTGCCTGCAAAGCACGAGCCCGACCTGCTGAGTTCCCTCTCTCAGGCCCTTTCATCATCCTAATGCTAGAATTGAATGTGCGAGTGTAATTCTTAAACTCCAGTGCTGGGGGGTGGTATACGGGTTAGGACACTTGTATGAGTCCAACCCTGGATGGATCCCCAGAACTGTGTCTGGTCCCCCAAGCCCCGCCACGAATGATCCCTGCGTACAGATCTAAGAGTAAGCCCTGGGCACAGCCAGGTGTGGCCTCCAAGAAAACATTCGTTCTCCTGTGTACTCAGCAAAATATTTATTCATTATTCCTTTATGTAGGGCCACACCCAGTGATGCTCAGGGGCCCTGAGCCACTCCCACGATTGACAGGGATTGAATTCAAGGCTTCAAACATGCGAAGCTTCTGTGCTACCATTTGAGGGCCCTTTGGGGCCTCTTAATAGATTGCTTTGATCTGGAAACTCCTCTTCTGAAAAATTAATTTTGGTTCTCATTTCTAAAAAATGTTAGTAACCAAATAATACACCTTCAATATCATTCTTTTATTATCTTTGATAACTGCATTGCAGTCTTTCTCTTTAATCTTTTCTTTACCCAGTGGAATTTGAAAATCCAATATATTATTATATTTTACTTGTCCAATTTTTTTTGTCTGTTTTTGGACCACACTTGGTTGTGCTCAGGGCTTACTCTTGGCTCTCAGCTCAGGGGTCATTCCTCGAGGGCTCAGGGCACCATAGAAATGCTAAGGTTGAACCCATATCAGCTTTGTAAAAGGCAAGTGCTCTACCTGCTGCTGTATTACTCTGGCTCTACTTATTCAATGTCTGTACTGAATTTTAGAACTTTTATTATATTCTTATTTTCTTAGAGCTGTTTGTTAGTCTCTGCTTAGCACTTAAAAATAATATGGCGGGTACTTGATAGTACTTGCCTTGCATGTGGCTGGCCCACCACATATGGACCCCCAATACTGCCAAGGTTCACTCCTGAGCATAGCGCCAGGAATAGCTTCTGAGTGTCGCAGAGTGTTGTCCAACACCCTCCTCTCCAGTCACCCGCAGAAGGAACTGAGGATGGCTCTGCAGTAGATGCCTACCTCACAACAGGTGTGCGACCCCTAGAGAGCATCACAGGTAATAGTGTGCAAGCTCTTCAGCCAAGTGTGTAAGCACCACTGCCACGTTTGGGTACGCCCCAGTCATTGTAGGAGCCACAGTAAAAGGGAGAAGAGTGACATCTTTTTCATATATTATATATACAGTATCTTCTCTTTTCCCACCAAAGCGTATTACAAAACACCTGGACCATCTCTTTCGCTCACTTTACATCTTGTTTGAGAGCCCTCTCTCACATTTTGCTTGTTGGATTCACAGTACTTCATATTAGAAACTTTCCTCAAATGTTTGTCCTACAGTCGTTTATGTTTTACAGTAAAGTACTAAGACCTTTGATCAGAGCTATGACTAATAGGTTCCTTTTGAAGGATGACTCAGCTCCATATACATTAACCTCCCTAGATATGATTACTAGATTTTTGTAATAGTTTCTGTGAAATTTGCAAAGATGTGCCACATTTTATAATAAAAATATGAGATGGAAGATGTTTTACCAAGCTTGATAAATTTTGTTAATATCAATTTAATATTTTTACAGTAATTATTCTGAGACTTCTTTTTAATTTTTTTCCCTTTGTTTTGGAGCGATAGCATGGTGGTAGGGCATTTGCCTTGCGCGCAGCCAGCCCGGCCGAGCTAGGTTCGATTCCTCCGCCCCTCTCGGAGAGCCGGGCAAGCTACCGAGAGTATCTCGCCCACACAGCAAAGCCTGGCAAACTCCCCGTGACGTATTCAATATGCCAAACACAGTAACAACAAGTCTCAAAAAAAATAGAGATGTTTCTGGGCCCACTCGAGCAAATCGATGAACAACAGGAGGACAATGACAGTGACAGTTTTGTGGCGGACCACACCTACTATGCTCAGGGCTAACTCCTGGCTCTGCGTTCAGGGATCGCTTCTGGCAGGGCTCAAGGGACCATCTGGGGTGCCAGGGTTGAACCTGGGTTGACTGTGTGCAAGACACGCACCCTACTCGCTCCTGCCCCTTTTCTGTTTTTAAAATGCAAATAAATGTTCTACCTGAGAAGCTCCTCTGGAATTGATAACTATATTCACAGCTTTGGTTTGAGAAGCATTCTGTGATCAAATAAATGTGAAAAATGCTGTCCTATAATGCCTAGCCTATAGCACTGTATTGGCATTTAGCAATAGCTCAACAGGAACTTGTGAAATAAATGGAAGTATTCCACCTGGGATGGCCATCTTCTGTCCTTCAGGCTTAGCTGTCTAAGCTCAGACAGATAGGAAATGTTTTCTAAAAACTCTCCAAGGTGAATGTTTAATAACATCCCTGGAAACCCGTGTTAGTATTTAACAAATCTCAATGTCAGGAAGCTTCTTACCCTACGGCTATTTTGCGGTAGTTTAAGTCATTTCCTTTTATTCTTTCTTTAATGCTGCTAGAGAACAGGTTACTTGTTCTCTTGTATATAAATCTGAGAAGACAATTGCACAGAACTAAATTTTGGTTTAAGACTTTAGAAATTCTTTTTTTCTTCCTTCCATTATGATTCTGTCAGATGAGAATAATTCTGTCACCTATGGAAATAAATTGATCTATTTATAGCAGAATATTGGAGAAATATGTCCAACAATTTTAGAGAAAGCTGATGCTTAAGTACAAAACTATTTGGGCAGGAGAGATAGTTCAAAGATGGAGTACGTGTGGGACTGGACTGATAGCACAGCGGGTAGGGCGTTTGCCTTGCAGGGGGCCGACCCAGGTTCAATTCCCACGATCCCATATGGTCCCCTGAGCACCGCCAGGAGTAATTCCTGAGTACAGAACCAGGAGTAATCCCTGTGCACCTCTGGGTGTGACCCAAAAATAAAAACAAAAACAAAGATGGAGTACTTGATTTGCAGGTGTGAGGCCCAGAGTTCCTAAACACCACTGGAGAACCTTCTTCCGCCCTCCCCCCCATAAAGATGTCTCTCACTCTCCTCAGAACTCTGTAATTAATGGTATGCAAACTTTATTGATGTTTAAAAATACCCCGGAAATGTAATCAATATAAGTATGCTAAGTTCCCGGCTTAAGTGTTTTAAATTTGAGCACCAATGGACAATGCTTGGAAACTAGTAACTAAAGAAGCAGCACAGAGCAGATGCTGCCATGTGCTTCTTGTGCCCACGTGGCCGAGCACGTCGGTGCCTGAGCACAGGTGTCGCCAGCATCTCCCCTCTTGAGACGTGGACTTTCATGCTTTCCTATCCAATGCTGGGGTGTGTGTAGGGGCTCTCTCCGCCCTTGGAGAAGCCCGCATTCTCTCTTGAGCGCCTTACTCTGTCTCTCTTACTCTCCTCTCTCTACCACTTTCTCTTCCTCCTTCCCTTCAAAAGCCCTCCAGATAAAATCTGTTTTATTCACAAAAAAAAAAAAAAAAAGAGAAAGAAACAGCATAATTTTCTAGGCAAATAACATGGTTTACTGTGTCAAACATTTTTGTAGTCTGAATTAAACTTCCGGCTGCTGAAGGAGTCTGAAGGAGGAGCTGCTGGAGGAGCCCGTGGGACACTGGTGGGGGAGAAGTGGACGCTGGTGAGGTTGTGGTGTGGGAATGCTGGGTCATGAAAGAGAGGATTAACAGTACTAGAAATATCAGTACCTAAATGGACAAAAACTGTCCAGAGTCAGTGCAATATATAAAATTGTGTCAATTACTTAGTTTTTTTTAATTACTTATTACATATTGGCAGTAAGATAGCTCAAAGGGCTGGAGCACATATTTTGCATGTCTGAGGCTCCAGCCGTATATATTAAATGATACTAGGTAAAGGTAAAGGCCCTCCCGTTGTTCATCGATTTGTAACGTCTCCGTTGGAGACTTTGTTGTTACTGTGTTTGGCATATCGAATACATCACGGGTGGCTTGCCAGGCTCTGCCGTGTGGGCGAGATACTCTCAGTAGCTTGTCGGGCTCTCTGAGAGGGGCGGAGGAATCGAACTCGGGTTGGCCATGTTGGCTGTGTGCAAGGCAAACGCCCTACCGCTGTGCTATGCATTATTAATTTTAATTACAATTATTAACTGTAGACTGTATCATGTTTTTTCTCACACTTTTTTTCCTTGAAGTTAAAAATTATTCATGTTTTCCTGTCTCATTGCCTATGGGCCCACTGCAAGTTGTTTGGTGCGCCTCCCAGCTGGTCCCAGAGGACTCCTGCTGATACCTCACCACATTTGGCCACGCAGGCCTGTGGTTCAGGGTGAGGGCCTGAGGATGTGCTGCTGCGTGGGTGCTGTGAGGCCAAGGAATACCAGAGCCACCCCCAGTGATATCTGGGGGGCACCACGCTCCTCCTGATGATGCTTGGGAGACCATAGGGTGCTGGGTATCAACCCAGATCTGCTGTACTCTCTCCTGGTCCCATGGCGGCTAAATCTTGACGCATTGACTCAGCTACACATTGTCAGACCTACCAGATCATTGATCATTTTTCCTTCTTTCCTGGCAAACTCCAGTCCCCGCTTCCAGTTTGTGCTGTTTTCAGACTCAGGTAACGTAGATGCAGTTTTGCACGGAGCCTGGGCATCATGGTTTTCCTGTGTCAAATCCCTTGCGTTTTGGTTTTATTTCTCTCTTTGATCTCTCGTTTTAATGAACATGGGAGATAAATGGTTGAGAACTTACATGTCTGCAAATTTCTTATCCCCCAGAGTTAATGAGTAGTGTCTTAGTCATCTTCAGTTGCCATAACAAAAAATGTCGAGACTTGGTGACTTACCAGAAATTCATTTTCTCACGTTCTGGAGGGCGAAGGCTGAGCTTGGGGATCAGGGTGGTTAGTTTCTGGTGACTGTTCTCTTCCTGGTTCGTAGTTGGCCACTTTCCTGAATGTGATCACCCAATTGATTAGGAAAAAGAACAAGTTCCCTGATCTCTTTCTAGAAGGGCCCTAGAGCTCCACCTTGCTCACTTGATCCAACCCTTATTTCCCAAATGCCACCACGTCGGGGTTAGAGCTTCATTCGCCATGAGAATTTTAGAGAGACACAATTCAACCCTTAGTTGTGATCAGCATGTAATTAGCATGTGATTGGTATGTAATTAGCATGTAATCTGCATGTAATCAAGAAATTACATGAAAATTACATTCTCTCAGAATTTTGAAGACATTGTTTTTTTTAAATATTATTTCTAGGTACATTACTTCTGTTGAAAAGTAACACATCATTCTTGTCTATCTTTTTCAGATTTTATTTCATTTTTTTTTTTATTTTTGCTTTTTGGGTCACACCTGGTGATGCACTGTGGTTACTCTTGTCTCTGCACTCAGGAATTACTCCTGGCGGTGCTTGGGGGACCATATAGGATGCTGGGAATTGAACCCGGGTCGGCCATGTGCAAGACAAATGCCCTACCTGCTGTGCTATCACTCCAGCTCCCTCATTATTGTCTTGAGACTTTACATAGTGCTTGTCTTTACTCTGGAAGCTTCTGTGGTCTCTCTCTGCTATGGTTTGGTCTTGGTCACTTGCTCTACTTTGTTGGGGCTAGGAAAGAGATCTTTTATTTAGTTGATTTGTAACCTATCCCGGCCTTTCCCCCTCACACTTTTAGAACAGTGTTTCCCAAAGGGGGTTACACACTGTAACAATCCTTGGGGGCGCTGGGGGGGGAGGGGGGAGGGGGGTTGTTGTTTAGGAACCTCTGGGCCCAACTGAGGGAAAGGGGAGATCACTTTCTGTTTGCTTAAAGAAAGAAGAGTTCCAGGGAGGTGTTAAGTGGTTTTTTTTTTAATTCTTTAAAAAATGGAGTGGAAGTCCAGCCTCTGTTGTTCTAGAGTAAAGCTCTATTTTGCTTACCACTTTTCTCATAGTAACAAGCTTTGACTCTGTCAACTTTTCTCCACTTTACAATACTTCTATTGAAATTGTACTTTGATGACGATGCTTCGCCTACATTTCTAATTTCCTGGAGCCATTTTTCCTTTTGTGTGGTAGTTTAAGCATGTCTACAACTTCATCAAAGTTTTCATCAGGAAAAAACAAACTGCAGAGTCTAATGGCCATCTGTTTGGGGGAGGGCTGGACCGAGTGACTTTCTTTTAATGAATAGGGGGAAAAAAGCACAAATGATTGTGTGCAAGTTTGGATAGAAGATCAGAAAGGACACTATGGCTTTCTGATTGCTTTTTCTCTGGATTACTTGCTCTAGGGAAGCCAGTTGCCATGTTAATGAAAATTCAGTGATGAGAGAGAGAGAGAGAGAGAGAGAGAGAGAGAGAGAGAGAGAGAGAGATGCTTATAGTGAGATTCAAGGTCTCCTGCCAACAATCATGTAAAGAGCCATTTTAAAGAGGATCCTCAAGCCCCATTAGTCAAGTATTCTGAACACTGCACTCCTGGCTGAGAACTCCACCGCGGTCTGATGATGTACCTGGAGCTAGAATCGTCCAGCTAAGTTGCTACCACAGAATCTAGACCCGTGGAGATTATTGAGATAGCAAGTATTTGTTACAAATGAAGTTTGGGGACAACTTTTTATGCGATGATGATAGATCAGTAACTTCGACTTCTCATGTTTCTTATTTTTATTCCCTCCTACCACCTGCTTCCCCCCTCCATTGTTATTGTTGCACACGCACTGGCTCTGATGCGGGCACATTCTCACTCCAGTGCTTACCACAGGGAGGACATGGTGCTCACACACTTGTCTGTCGTGCTCAGCGAGTTTGCAGTCCATCAGCTGGAACCCATGGAGGCACAACATTTGCGGGTGTGGTGTTCACAGATAGATGCTCACTGGAAGTTGCACTTCCTGGCCATGTTGCTTGTGCTTTTGTTTAGATATACTGTTCCCCCTCCCTGCCCCGCCACACCTGTGTGCCCTTAATTTTTTTTTCTTTTTGGGTCACACCCAGCGATGCTCAGGGGTTACTCCTGGCTCTGCACTCAGGAATTACTCCTGGCGGTGCTCGGGGGACCATATGGGTTGCTGGGAACCAAACCTGTGCCAGCCGCGTGCAAGGCAAACACCCTACCCGCTGTACTATCACTCCAGCCCCTGCCCTTTATTTTTGTGGTTCTTACAAACACCTGGCTCTAGTGTGGCCAGAAATGGTGGCATCAGACATTGCCAACAACTGGTGCCAGGGCTATGCATGTTGCATGTGGGTCACTGTGGATTTGAACTTGTGACTGTATGATTGCAGAGCCATCATTTGAAGTCCCACACCGTTTCTCTAGGACTAAATGTTGCTTTTTTTTTCTGGTGGCAGTGTTGGGTTTGGGGCCACACCTGGCAGTGCTTTGGGCTTACTCTTATTTCTGCCCTCAGGGATCACTCGTGGCAGGGCTTGGAGATCATATGGGGTGCCAGGGGGTCAAACCCAGATCAGACCTGCAAGGTACACACCCTACCTTCTATGAAATCTCTCCAGCCCCCTAAATGTTGCTTTTTTAAAATATTATGTTTTTGTTTTATGGGTTCCCTATCGTGTTATTTCTGATTATTAATTTCGTGTTATTTTACAAAATGTTAAGCTTTCTCCTCCTTACTGCTTTCTCTCTAATTCATTTCGGATTCTGTTCCATTTCTTAGATTCAAAGCATCTAAGAAATGGAACAGAGATACAGAATCTGGCATGGTGTTCGGGAAGAAGACAGAGAAATTGTCAATGTGTCTCCTATAGAGATCAAGTCAACTAAAATATGTGGAAAGGATGAAATACCCCAAGATAAAAGAGCTATGAATATGATCCAGGGTGTTTGTTTGTAAATCAAAAAAGCACTAAATGTATAAAATTCTTTAACCTAATTTATTTAGCTATCATTAGCACTGAAATTCCTGAATTTATACTATCTTTTGCAAAGACTTTTAATATAGTATGCAAGAAGTGCTCAATGGTGAATTTACGATGTTCTTATCCTTTTTCTACAACTATATAAAGGAAACCAAGAAGGTGTAAGATTATATTAGAAAATAAGTTTAAAACTTTACATATTGTTTGTATGGCTGAGTGGAATATTGAAATATTGGGTGAGAGTTTTCAGAATAAACTCACAGTCACTGGAAACTTTGTAGACTCCATTGTCTGTATCTTTGAGTGTGCTTCTTAAAACTTTAAATCCTTTTTGTCAGCTGGTAACGTTTTATCTGCCAAGGAATAGTATCAACCTGCTATTACCTATCTAGAAATAGTATAAACCTACTTAATGAAATGTAGTGTTCAGAACAATGCTGGTGTGTTATCGGTGTATGTTCTTTTAATGTCTCTCTTCCCTTTTTCCTCCTTCTTTTCCTCCTTTTTAACTTTCCCTCATCCACTTCATGTTTCTACATTAATAGTACATATCTATGTATTATGGTGAACCTGGAGTTTTTCTCTGTGGTACTGCAGATTTGACCAGTTTCATTCATCATAATTCTTTACTACCACCCCAGAATATTAGATCCTGGCACCTTTCTATGTTGTGTGTGTGTCCGTGCATGACTGTGTGTGTGTGTGTATGAGAGAGAGAATGAGAGAGAGAGTCATGATTAAATCTCTCACAGACAAGTTTGACTTCTGATAACATACCCAAATCACTAAACAAAATTTTATGATGTCTACTTTTTTAAAATAAACGAGTCAAATATAACAAAGGGCTATCCTTTATTATGTGCATCTCACAGTGCTATTGGAACATAAAGAGGGAGCTTTGATTCCATTATGATGGTCACTGAAGGACTGAAAAAATAGAATTCACCTGAAAGGGTGTGTGTGTGTGTGTGTGTGTGTGTGTGTGTGTGTGTGTGTGTAAATAATTCCAGATTGAGGATGTGTATATAGTAGAATATTTATTTCCAGATTGAGGAACAATATTCAACATTCAAAACTATTGACAGATGACAGTGTATGATATGACTGAAAACTGCAAAATTGCTAAAAGCAAAATTTGAGCATAGTATATATTAAAATTATATTCTAGGAACCAGGAATGTATGTAAGAGGTAGAGCACTTGCCTTGAATGTTTTAGCCCCTGGGCTTGATTCCCAATAGCTAACCCTCATTCCCCATTATATTCTAATCATTGAATCTCCAAAGATCAAATTATGGGTCTGCAAAGATAGTACGGTAGGTAGGGTGCTTACCTGGCATGCAACTGACCTAGGGTTCAATATCTGGCACCCCATATGGTCCTCCAAGCTCCCCCAGAACTGATCCCTGAGCACAGAGCCAGAACTAAGCCCTGAGCACCACTGGGTGTGTTCCTAAAACAAATCAAAAACAAAAAGCTCAAAAAGTGTTGGAGAGACAGTACAGAGGGTAAGGACTTTGCCTTGCACATGCCAACTACACCTTGATTCCTGGCACCACGTGTGGTCCCCCAAGCACTGGCAGAAGCAACCTCTGAGCATAGAACCAAGAGTGATTACTGAGAACTTCCAGGTGTGCCCACTCCCAACCCACCTCAGGAAAAGAGCAACAAATTGAGTCCTCATGTGACATCTGAGAATAATAAAGAGGAAGTGTTCCTAATATTTTGTAATTGTCTAAGTATTTAATAATTTTTTTAGTGTTTACCGAATAAGTTATAAATCTTGAAGAAAGTTCAGCAGTCAGGAAGCAATAATTTCTTTCTCAAATATAAGCACTATCTCTACTGTGCTTCCCTTGAGTACTGTGTCACTCAAATGTTTTGCACTTGGTGCTTCCAATTGTTTGCTGCCACCTAGTGTAATACAGTTGATGTAACTGTTTCCAATTAACTTGCTCCTCTTGTTCGTTGAGAGTATTGCCATTCAGAATTCGCAAACTGAAGTCAATTCATATTTGGATAAAAATCAATAAGTATCATAAAGACGGTGCTACCTGATAGTGTACACTGATGCCTTTGTGACTAGAGTTTGTAGTAAAATTGCGTCTGTGAAAAATCTAGTAAAATTCAAGATCAAACACACAAAATAAATGATAATTAAAAATTTTAGAGCATTAGGGGCCAGAGAGATAGTATAGCAGTTTTCCTTGCATACAGTTGTTCCCAGTTAAATCCCCAACATCTTATCTGGTCCCCCATGCAGAGGCAGGAGTAAACCCTGAGCACCATCAGGTTTGGGCCAAAAATTTAAAAAAAAAAAGAGTATTGTAAGATGGTTCAATAGAGTGGGATGTAGTTTGGAGCATCTTCTGTCCTAAATTCCTTTATTTGAGGGAGTTGGATCATTCCCAGCTGTGCACATGACTGACTCTTGTTTCTGTGCTTAGGGGTAATTCCTGGTGGTGCTTGGGGCACCATATGTGATGCCAGGTATCAAACTGGGGTCAGTCACATGCCAGGTAAGCACTGTAACCTTTGTACTATGTCTCCATCCCCTGAGTTAATTATTCTCCCCATCCTTTCTATATGAAGCAATTTTTTTCTTGGTATTTACTTTATAAAATTGTAGCTTCCGGATTTAAGGGAAATACAAACCTTAGAAAAACAATTTCTGAAGCAGGAGACATAGTCATGAAAGAGTTATTAGAGCAATAAGGAAGTTTAACTGGCAGTCATTCATCTTTTAGATCCGTATGTATACGGTTACCCCGGTTATCTAGAAATAGTAGAATAATTTCAGACTCACAACTTAATAGACTGGTTAGATTAAATCTAAACTTGTGTTTCAGCTGATGAAAGGCACAATATTTACTATTGGGGAAGATGCAAGTCCAGAAGGTAATCTAGAGTTAGGGTGAGATCAAATGGAATGAAAGAATCTAGTACAAGAGGTTCACACTTTTGAATAAAAAAATACCACAGGAGGGGTTGGAGAGATTTCTCGAAAGGCTGAGTGCATGCTTCGCATGTGAGAGGTCTAGGTTTGACCCTCCAGGAGGGACCCCTAGGCGTAGTCCTGAAAGTAACCCCTGAGCACTGCCAAATTAAAATAAATCAATAATAAGTAATGAAAACACTGTAGGAGCTGCAGAATATTTGGACTTCTCATTGATTAGTTACATTGCTAGTAAAACTACAACTCTTTTTTTATGAGGTAATTAATGAATTTTGAGAGGGCTTATGAAAACCAAACTTATTAACTCATAAATAACAGTACATCTAATGAGTACATTCTTAGGATATCTGAAAGCAAGGAACTTATACTTTTTTTTTGGTTTGATTTTGAGTCCACACTCAGTGGTGCTCAAGGGCTATTCCTGACCGTGTGCTCAGAAGTAACCCCTGGCAGTGCTCAGTGAACCATATATGGTATCAAAAACTCAAACCATGGTCAGCCTCAATACTATTTTCTCAGCCCCAGAGGATTTCACCTTTAAACATTAGCTAACTTTACTTCATCTGGAGGTAGCAACAAGGAACTACCTAATCTTACTAAGAAAATTAATTTTTTTTTGCAAATTGAGAATCTATCATAATTTTAAACTCATGGGATTTTGCAGCATGGGAAAGAAGATTCAAGCCTTTCATCATTATTTTTTTTCTTTCTTCCCCCTGCCCCATTTTATATTTCCCCTATAATCTATCTAAATATATTTATTCAGTGCTAGTGATTTACCAACTTTCTCAAAGGCCTCTTATCAAAAACATAAAAGTATGGGTAATGTGCCTATATCATATTAAATATGTTTTTGTATCTAGTAACTCATATAGACCTCTTATGCATTCGGTGACTTTCAATGTGCTTGGATGAATGAGGCCTGGCAGCTCCGTACAGCTGATCCCTAGATCATATGTTGTCTGGGACTTTCCTTAGTCTATAATGTCAACTGAAACAAACATTAGGCCAGCCTCTTGGATCACTCCACAGTCCAGATGAGATCGGGCGCGTTCAGGGTGGTATGGCCATAGACTCCATCGTCCAAAGGTAGGAGGAAGTTCCTCTGAAATATTAAAACTCAACCAGACTGTGGAAGGAGCTCTCTCTTATGTAGTGTTATAGACAGACAGACAGACAGACAGATGTAAAAAAGCATATACTGAAAATACATGTAGTTCTCCCCCACCACAGATTCTGCTGCCTTGAGACTGTACTTCCCCTTCACCTCACTCACCTCAGTAGTTCTCTAGAAACAGTTCATGGTTCCATGGACAGGGAACAAGACTAGGACAAACCAGTCAAAAACTCCATGAATACTGGGAGGATTGTGTGATCAAGAATATGGATGGCCAAGAGATGGCTCAATGGCTGAAGGCCCTTACCTGACAAGTGCAAGGTGAGTTCAAACCCCAAGGCCAATGTATCTGCTGAGGTGATCAGAAGGGGCATTCCCACCATGTGGGACCCCTGGGAAGATCCCACAGAGAGGATCACTCAGGGGTTTAGGAAGCACCCAGGGAAATGTGAGGTTCAGTGCTTAATCCCTACTACTGTGCATACTTGAGCTGTTTTTGAGTGTCCCATAGTCTGGGGTTCCTGCTGAGGGAAGAAAACCAAAGAAATATATATATATTTAAATCTCATAACCATAATCATTATATTATAAAAGAATATAACATTATTAGAAAGAGCACAATTTCAACATTAAGTTAATTCTAAATTGAATAAATTTAACGAACAATTGCCTGGATTGTCCTTATTTTGTTATCTTTTTTTTGGTTAAGATTGGAGAGAGGAGGGTTGGGTCACACCAGCCTGTTCTGAGAACTTCTATCTCTACACTCAGGACTTATTTCTGGCTCTAGTAAATCTGAGTTATTTGGGGAGACCATCTGGGTTTCTTAGTAATAAAACTTGGATCAGCATCAGGCAAGCCAAATGCCCCACCAGTTCTTCTGTCTTTCTGGTCTTCCTCACCTTTTTGAAAAAATCATCCATACTTCTTATACCTGAGGATGTGTGTGTGTGTGTGTGTGTGTGTGTGTGTATGTGTGTACACGAGTGCGTATGTGTGTGCGTGACTCACCTATGCACACATAGTGTTGGGAAGGCTTCTCAAGGCTTTTCATGAAACTGAAGTTAAATTGTCAGCTGGGTCTGTAGTTGTCTAAAGGACTGACTAGGCCGCTGGAGCCACTTCCAAAATAAGTTTATCATGCAGTTGTGGGCGGAAGACTTTGATTCCTCACAGTGACTTTCCAGAGAGATGCCTTCGTATCCTGACAGGCTAGATTCTCTGAATGATTTTAATGAGAAGACAAAAGAAAAGCCATACTTTTTTTTTAAAGACACATTTTATTTTAGGATCTAGTTTTCCTTTTGTTGGGGAACTATACCTGATGATGCTTGGAGCTTACTCCTTCCTGGCTCTGTGTTTAGGGACCACTCCTGGCATTGCTCAGGAAGTCATAGGCAAATGCCAGGGATTAAACCAGAGTGAGCTGCAGGCAAGGCAAGTACCTTACCCCCTGTACTGTGACCCCACTCTTACTTCATTGTTATTGGTTTATTTGGGGTTGGGTGGTCGGGGGCACACCCAGCGATGCTCAGGGCTTACTCTAGCTATGCACTCAGGAATCATTCCTTGGTGATGCTCAAGGACTGTATGGATGCTGAGGATCAAACCTGGGCATGCAGCATGCAAGGCAAACTCCCTAGAGCACTGTATTATTGCCTCACACCCCTCCCACGCCCTTCCCTTTCACTTCTATGGTGACCAGAGACCAGACTAACTGACCATCACATGGACCAAGACTGCTACATGCTGGGAATTAACAACATTTAAAAAACTGGGCATCTAAACTTCACCTATCAATAACTTTGTCCATCACAGTTCTTTAATTAAATTTTTAAAAAGTTTCATTGTATTTTTAAAAACTGAATCATGGTGAGATATACACTGTTACAAAGCTGTTCATGATTGGGTTTCAGTCATACAATGTTTCAACACTTGTCTCTTCTCCAGTGCACATTTCCCACTACCAAGGTCTCCAGTTTCCCTCCTGCCTAAAAAAACCTTTTTAATTAAAAATTATTTTAAAAGATCCTTGGTCATCTTGGACAACCAAGGTTATCATAAACAATGACAATATTCAGTGTTAACAATTTAGAAAACAAAGCAGTTTTATGGAAAAGAAAAAAATCCTGGGTTCAGATATGGAAGAAATTTATATTATCATGAAACTGCATAAAAAGAGACTTAAGGAATTATAGAAAATGCTCCAAAAATATGCCTAAAAGTTATCAGATAAAAAAATCTGTTATGAAATAAATAATTGCATCCTTCCAAAGTTCACAGGTTAAGGTCTTACCCCCTGATAATGTGATGGTACCAGGAGATAAGAGACTGGGTATGAAATAAAGTTTATGCAACACCACGAGTGTGGGGTCCCCGAGATGTGAACAATGGCTCCCATACATGACGAGGCCAGACTCTCTCCCTGCTCCCATCCACTACCCCACCATGAGAAAAAAGAAAATGGCACCCGTCAACCAGCAAGTTCTAACTAGTGAATGTGCTGGTGCCATGATCTTGGACTTTCTACCCTTGTCTTCAGAGCTGTGAAAAATGAATGTCTGTTGTTCAAATATATGGTATTTCTCAGCAGCAAATAACTATCACAGTAAACTCAAATTAAGTTGCCCCATAAAGGAAACAGAGGGCTTAAAACAAAAAATCTAAGTTAAACCTTGGGTATGACAAATCTACAAAGTCAGGTGCTATCTTTCTGGCCCCAAGAAATGTTCAAATTTATTAGTTTAATACAAAGTTACTATCTCGGTAAGCTAGAGTGATGCTTCTCAAATTTGACTATTTTTAGCCCTGAGATTGCACATATAAGGATTCTCACATTTTAAAAGGCGCTAAATATGTGTGAATATTTTAGAGGAAAGTCGTGAATATTTTGCTACCTTTTTGTTTTACATTTATTAATTTTTTGTACATTTTAACGTTATTAGCAAGCTGGCCATAGAGGGGATCCCTTGCTTCACTCTCAAGGACAATCACAAGGGCCGGGGATGAAGCTCAGTGGAAAAGCAGTTGCCTTGCATGGAGGCACTGGATTTGATCCAGAAAGCAAGCACTGTCGCACTGTAGCACTGTCCTCCCGTTGTTCATTGATTTCTTGAGCAGACACCAGTACTGTCTCCATTGTGAGACTTTTTGTTGCTGTTTTTGGCATATCGAATATGCCACGGGGAGCTTGCCAGGCTCTGCCATGAGGGCGGGATACTTTTGGGATCTTGCCAGGCTCTCTGAGAGGAACGGAGGAATCGAACCTGGGTTGGCTGCATGCAAGGCAAACATCCCACCTGCTGTGCTATAGCTCCAGAACACAAGACAAAGCAATACAATGGTCCCCCCAAAACTCTCAATTAACTGGGAAGACAGGACACGGAAACAGCTTCCATAGCTCAGGATGAGACTGAGACCCCCCTTACCTGAGGAGGAGACTGCACCTTATTGGACAGGATGTGGGCGGAGAGAAACACGGGGGCTGCACGCTAGGTTGGGACATAGTTGATGGGGTAGCTGGGCCAGTAAGAGCCCTGGGGAGGGAAGAGTGGAAACAGTTTGGAGGCACGCACTGGGCCTAAGGGAACCCCGTTTAGAGTTGCTGAAGTGTTCCACTAGGTCAGGAACCCCATCAAGGAGAATAACACAGAAATTGTTCTAGACACATGCCTCTGCCTGTGCCCTCAGAACTTGCACTGGCATTATTGCAGACAGACTGCCAAGTCTTAGATCTTGAACCCTGGATAGAAAGAACATTGGTGGTGCCACAGCATGAACCAGTTCTCTGCAGTCTGTTTGCAACAGCAGTTGGGCCCCAGTGCTCCCTAAACTGATGAATCTGGAACCTTCTTTAAAGCACTTAGTACCAAGAGAAGCCAACAGTGGGAAAGAAAAGAAAAAAGGACCAGAGCAATAGGACAGCAGGTAGGGCGTTTGCCTTGCACACAGCCAGGGTTGATTCCAGAATCCCATAAGGTCCCTGGAGCACCACCAGAGTAATTTCTGAGTGCAGAGCCAGGAATAACCTCTGAGCATTGCCAGGTGTGACCAAAATACCAAAAAATAAGGTAAAAAGGGAAGGAAGAACGGAGAAGACTGAAGAAAGTATAGTGGGTAGGGTTCTAGCCTGCACAAGGTCAACCAGGTTCAATTCCCAGTTCCCCACACGGTCCCCCAGAGTCTGCCACGAGTGATTCCTGAGCGCAGAGTCAAGAGTTACTCCTGAGCATTACTGGGAGTGGCCCAAAACCCAAAAAGAAAAAAAATAATAAAGAGATACAAAAGTCACACATGAGCTTCTGGAAAAAGCAAGCTTGTTTAATTTTGTATATTTCTGATAAAGTTGGGAAAAAATAAAGCAACTCTTTATATGTGTGTGTGTGTGTGTGTACATGAGGTGCTTGGATCAAACCCAGGGCCTCACACATACAAGGCATGTCCTCTACCACTGTCACATCCTCAGCAAAATAGAAGAATCAGAAGCAACAAAATGGGAAGAGAAAAAATTGAAATATATGGAAAGTTAAGACCTCAAGAGAACATGAAATCAACAAGGAGAGACCTCTTCAAGACTGAGTTCAAAAACATGAACGATTACATCTCCCTATCATCAATAGAGTTCATAACAGTTTGGAGGCATGCACTAAGCCTCCAAAATATAGTAACAATAAAAAAAAACTCAACAAAGTGAAACAAGTAAATTCAGAAAAACTGATAATCAGAAGTGACTGAACTCACAAAAATAAATAACTCAGAAATAAAATCAATGAAGGTGGAAGAAATTAAAACTATAAATAAGAAAAACATGATACATGAGATAATAGTTAGAGAAAGCTATGAGAAAAAAAGGTAGTAATGAATCAGTGAGTTCAGAGATCACTTAATCACTTAATCACTTAATCCCCGTTATTCATCGATTTACTCGAGCAGGTGCCAGTAACATCTTCATTCATCCCGGTTGCGTGCTAGTGGAGCCCAATGGTATCTGTTCATTCTAGGAACATGCAGAGCCTCAAATCGATCATTCAGGGTCTTGACGAAAAGTCTGACCATCTTGTAGGTGGGCGTCCACATGATCTTTTGATGTCCCGTGGAATCCAATCAGTAATGGCTCTAGTTCAGCGGTTGTCTGTAAACCTCATTACGTGTCCAGCCCATCTGATTTTTGATGCCTTGGCAAATGAGACAGCGTCCCTGATTTTTGAGTGTTTACGAAGATGAGAACTCCAGATTCTATCTCTCATTTGAGTGAATCGTGATATTCCAAGCATAGCTCTTTCGATTCCTCTTTGAGAGACCCGAATAGCGTTCTCATCCTATTTTCGTAGGGCCCAGGTCTCTGAGGCATATGTTAATGCAGGAAGAACAGTGGAATCGAAGAGATGTGCTCGTAGCTGGAGTTTCTTTGTCCTCTTAGTTATTTCTTCAACGCTCTTGAAGGCATTCCAAGCCGCTCTCTTCCTCCTGCGCAACTCAGGTGCCAGGTCATTCATCATGTTGATTTCTCGACCTAGGTATATATAACTGTTGCATTTGGAGATGGTGGTTCTGTTGAGAGCGAATGGAGCGTCAGGAACAAGACTGTTTCTCATAAACATTGTCTTTGTAAGATTCAGCTGTAGTCCGACCTTTCCACATTCACGGTCAAAGTCGTTCAGCATTTGTGCCGCTTGGCTGATGTTTGGTGTTATTAGAACGATGTCATCAGCAAAGCGGAGGTGGTGTAGTTGCCGACCATCTATCTTCACTCCCATGCTTTCCCATTCCAGTTGTTGCATGATGTTCTCGAGGGTGGCACTGAAGAGTTTTGGTGAAATGGTATCACCCTGCCGAACCTCTCTCTTGACATGGATGATTACTTCTTTGTAGAATGGTGAGATCCTGGTAGTGAATCCGCAATAGAGCTCACGAAGGATCCTGATGTATTGAGTTTGTACACCCTGATTGGCTAGGGCTTCCATGACCGCTTCCGTCTCAACAGAATCAAAGGCCTTCTTTAAATCAGTGAACGTTAGACAGAGTGGCATCTTGAACTCCCGAGAAACCTCAATGAGCTTAGTAATCATGAGGGTATGGTCGATGGTACTGAATCCTTTCTGGAATCTGGCTTGTTCACACGGTTGTCCTTCATCTAGTGTTCTGCTAATCCTATTCAGAATGACTCTAGTGAACAGTTTGTAGATGACAGACAATAGGCAGATTGGGCGATAGTTGCCAATGTCGTGGATATCTCCCTTCTTGTATAGTAGTACAGTCCTGCTGGTTTTCCATTGGGATGGAACCTTGCATTCAGACAGGTAGCGTGTGAAGAGCCGAGCCAGTGTATTGATGAGTACTGATGGTAAGTTCTTCAGGTGTTCAGGTCTGATCTTGTCTAGGCCAGGTGCTCTTTGTTTCTTTACTGACAAGATGGCATGTTGGATTTCGGAAGGGAGAACATTGGGAACAACATATCCATCATGTGGAATGTGGTATGTGGGCAAGTGGACATGGCTATTAAAGAGATCTGAGTAGAAGTCATGAGTAATCTTCTCCATTGCCCTTCTGGAAGATGTGATAGATCCATCATGATGTCGGAGGGCAGTCATCTTGGTCTTGTAGTTGGTGAAGGACAGGCGGGCAATACGAATGCTTTTCCCAGCTTCTGCCGCATCTACCAGCACTGCTGCTCTCCTGTTTTTGAGGTCATCCTTGATGGCTTCTCTGCATTGTTTTTTTTTCTTTTTTTATTAGTGAAAAACCATGAGGTACAGTTATAGGCTTACAAATTTTGTGCTTGGGTTTCAGTTATACAATGATCAAGTGCCTATCCCTCCACCAGTGCCCGTCATCCATCCCCACGGGTCCCAGCATCTCCCCCCAACCCTCATCCCCCCCCGTCCCATCCTGCCTCTGTGGCAGGGTATTCCCCCTTGTTCTCTCTCTCTTCTTTTGGGTACTGTGTTTTGCAAGAGAGGCTTTGAGTGGCAATCATGTTTGGTCTATCGACTACTTTTAGCATGCTTCTCCCACCCTGGGAGGGCCCTCACAACACCCTTCATTTGGTACTCTCTTCTCTATCTGAGCTTCCTTTTCACCTAGAGCCTGTGGCTGGCCTTCCATTCATGGAGCAAAATTCCTGGTACTAATCTCAGCCATTCCTGGGTGTTACTCTCCCTTTTTGTTGCTTTATGTTCCCCAGATGAATGCAATCTTTCTGTATCTATCCCGCTCTTTCTGACTCATTTCGCTTAACATGATACTTTCCATGTAGTACCACTTGTATGTAAATTTCATAACTTCATCTTTTCTAACAGCTACATAGTACTCCATTGTGTAAATGTACCAAAGTTTCTTTAACCAGTCATCTGTTCTTGGGCACTCAGGTTTTTTCCAGATTCTGGCTATTGTAAAGAGTGCTGCAATGAACAAACAATTGCAGATGTCACTTCGACTATACCTTTTTGCCTCTCTGGGATATATTCCCAGGAGTGCTATAGCTGGGTCAAATGGCAGATCAAATTCTAATTTTTTGAGAGTCGTCCATACTGTTTTCCAAAAGGGTTGGACCAGCCGGCATTCCCACCAGCAGTGAAGGAGGGTCCATTTCTCGCCACATCTGCGCCAGCACCGGTTGCTTTTGTTCTTGTGGATGTGGGCCAGTCTCTGTGGTGTGAAATGATATCTCATTGTGGTTTTGATCTGCATCTCTCTGATGATTAGTGATGTAGAGCATTTTCTCATGTGCCTTTTTGCCATTCGAATTTCTTCTTTGCGAAAGTTTCTGTTCATTTCCTCACCCCATTTTTTGATGGGGTTGGGTGATTTCTTCTTGTGGAGTACAACCAGTACCTTGTATATCCTTGATATCAACCCCTTGTCGGATGTGTACTTGGTGAATATCCTTTCCCATTCTGTAGGCTGTCTTTGTATTTTGGTCAATGTTTCTTTTGAGGTGCAGAAGCTTCTTAGTTTAAGATAGTCCCATTTGTCTATCTCTGTTTTCACTTGCTTGGCCAGTGGCGTGACATCTTTGAAGATACCATTAGCTTCAATATCATGGAGAGTTTTGCCGACTTTGTCTTCAATAAACATTATGGATTCTGGTCTGATGTTGAGGTCATAAATCCATTTTGATCTTACTTTTGTGCATGGTGTTAGGCAGAGATCTGAGCCCACTTTTTTGCATGTAGCCGTCCAATTTTGCCAGCACAGTTTATTGAAGAGGCTTTCCCTGCTCCATTTCACTTTTCTTGCCCCCTTATCAAAAATTAGATGATTATATGTTTGGGAGGAAATGTCAGTGTATTCAACTCTGTTCCATTGGTCTGCAGCTCTGCTTTTGTTCCAGTACCATGCTGTTTTAATTATTACTGCCTTGTAGTAGAGTTTGAAGTTAGGGAGGTTGATTCCTCCCATTTTCTTTTTCCCAAGAATTGTTTTAGCTATTCGTGGGGGCTTATTGTTCCATATAAATTTCAGGAGTGTTTGCTCCATTTCTTTGAAGAATGTCATGGGTATCCTTATAGGGATTGCATTGAATTTGTACAGTGCTTTGGGAAGTATTGCCATTTTGATGATGTTGATTCTCCCGATCCATGAACAGGGGATATTTTTCCATTTCCTCGTGTCCTCTTTTATTTCCTGAAGTAGCGTTTTGTAGTTTTCTTTGTACAGGTCCTTTACTTCCTTAGTTAAGCTGATTCCTAGATACTTGATTTTCTGGGGCACAATTGTGAATGGGATTGTTTTCTTGATGTCACTTGCTTCTCTTTCACTATTTGCGTATAGGAATGCCATGGATTTTTGGGTATTGATTTTATAGCCTGCCACTTTACTGTACAAGCCTATTGTTTCTAGGAGTTTCTTGGTAGAGGTTTTAGGGTTCTCTAAGTATAGTATCATGTCATCTGCGAATAGTGAGAGCTTAATTTCTTCTTTCCCTATCTGGATGCCCTTAATATCTTTTTCTTGCCTAATCGCTATTGCAAGTACTTCCAGTACTATATTGAACAGTAGTGGAGAGAGTGGGCATCCTTGTCTCGTCCCTGACCTTAGGGGGAAGCGTCTCAGTTTTTCCCCATTGAGGATGATGTTTGCTGTAGGTTTGTGGTAGATGGCTTTAACTATATTGAGGAAAGTCCCCTCTATCCCCATTTTGGCAAGGGTTTTCATCATGAATGGGTGCTGGATCTTGTCAAAAGCTTTCTCTGCGTCTATTGATATGATCATATGATTTTTATCTTTTCTTTTGTTGATATGATGGATTATGTTGATTGATTTCCGAATGTTGAACCATCCTTGCATCCCTGGGATGAATCCCACTTGGTCATGATGTATGATCTTTTTGATGAGTTGTTGTATTCTATTGGCTAGTATTTTGTTGAGAATCTTCGCATCCGTGTTCATCAGGGATATTGGCCTGTAGGTGTCTTTGTTTCCTTTTGGTATTAGAGAGATATGGGCTTCATAGAAGCTGTTTGGGAGAGTTTCTGTTTTTTCAATTTCCTGGAAAAGCTTGAGAAGAATTGGCAATAGGTCCTCTTTAAATGTTTGGAAAAATTCACTAGTAAATCCGTCTGGGCCTGGGCTTTTGTTTTTGGGAAGACTTTTGATTACAGTTTCAATTTCCTTGATGTGAATAGGTCTATTCAGGTACTCTATATCTTCTTGATTCAGCTTTGGGAGATGGTAGGAATCCAGGAATTTATCCATTTCTTCCAGGTTCTCGTGTTTCGTGGCATAGAGACTTTCAAAGTAGTCTCTGATGATCTCTTGAATTTCTTTAGTTTCTTTTGTGATATCCCCATTCTTATTTCTGATTCGATTTATTAGGGTTCTCTCTCTCTGTTTCTTTGTGAGTGTTGCTAGTGGTTTATCTATCTTATTTATTTTCTCGAAGAACCAGCTCTTGGTTTTATTGATCTTTCGGATTGTTTCTTTGTTTTCCATGTCGTTGATTTCTGCTCTAAGTTTTATGATCTCTTTCCTTCTGCCTGATTTAGGCTCTTTGTGTTGATCCTTTTCTAAGGTCTTGAGCTGTGAGGTCAAATTGTTTATGTGCATCGTTTCTATCGACTTAAGATAGGCTTGCAGAGCTATAAATTTTCCCCTTAATACAGCTTTCGCTGCATCCCATAAGTTCTGGTAGTTTGTGTCTTCATTCTCATTTGTTTCCAGGTATCTTTTGATTTCATCCTTGACTTCGTTCCTGACCCACTCATTGTTCAGCATCGAGTTGTTTAATTTCCAGGTGTTTGATTTGGTTCTCCGTGTCTGTGTGTGATTCACTTCTATCCTCAGTGCATCATGGTCTGAAAAGATGGCTGATACTATTTCTATCTTCTTGATTCTGTTGAGGTATGTTTTGTGTCCTAGCACATGGTCTATTTTGGAAAATGTTCCGTGCGCACTGGAGAAGAATGTGTATTCTTTCTTTTGGGGGTGTAAAGCCCTGTATAAGTCCATAAGCCCTTTCTCTTCTATTACTTCTTTCAAAGCCAATAATTCCTTGCTGGGTTTTGTTCGTGTTGATCTATCCAGAGGTGATAAGGTGATGTTGAAGTCTCCAAGTACTATTGTGTTGGTAGTGATGTCCTCCTTAAAATCTGTTAGCAGTTGTTTTAAATATTTAGCTGTTCCCTCATTAGGTGCGTATACATTTAAGAGTGTGTTTTCTTCCTGTTGTACGTATCCCTTGATGAAGAGAAAATAGCCTTCACTGTCCCTTCTAATCTTTTTCAAGGTGAAATTAATGTTGTCGGATACTCGTATGGCCACCCCAGCTTTTTTGAGGGAGTTGTGTGCTTGCAGGATTGTTTTCCATCCTTTGACTTTGAGTCTGTGTTTGCTCTGGCTGTTGAGGTGAGTTTCTTGTAGGCAGCAGAATGTTGGGTTCTGTCTCTGTATCCATTTTGCCACTTTGTGTCTCTTAACTGGTGAATTTAGACCATTGACATTGAGAGAGAGAATGGTTATGGGGTTTTGTGTCATGTTTCTGTGTGGGTGTGTTGTGGTTGTAGGGTTTGTCTTTTCTTATAGTAGCCCCTTTAGGCCTTGCTTTAGGTTTGGTTTTGAGTCTATGAAGTTCCTGAGCTGCTGTTTATCTATAAAATAGTGTACTGTTCCTTCGATTTTGAGGGAGAGTTTAGCCGGGTAGAGTATTCTTGGGGAAGCATTCATTTCCATGAGTTTTTTGACTATATCTCGCCACTGCCTTCGGGCTTGTAGGGTTTCCTCTGAGAGGATGCTCCTTTGTATGTGATTTCCTTCTTTGCTCTTGCTGCTTGCAGTATTGTGTCTCAATCGGCAGTATCGATCATTCTAAGTATGATATGTCTTGTTTTGTTGGGGTCTCTTTTAGCTGGCACCCTTCGGGCTCCTTGAACCTGAATGGCTGCATTGTGCAGCTCTGGGAAGTTTTCAGCAATGATTTGTTTGACGGTGTTTTTTTCGTTGGGATTGTTTCCCTGAGGTTCAGGTAGTCCCATGATTGTAATATTGTTCCTCTTGGAATCATCTGCTAGGACTCTGATTCTCTGTAGAGCCATTTTGAGGTCCCTTGCCACTGTTTGTTGTTGCGTGTTGGCTTGTTGCAGCTGATCTTCCAGGTCACTGATTCTCTCTTCAGCTGTGGTCATTCTATTTTTAAGAGAAGAAACTGAGTTTCTCATTTCATCTATGGAATCTTTTAATCGTGACATTTCTGCCCTCATTTCTTCTTGTAATTTGTTGATTTTTTCTGTGGTGTTACTGGCTGTCTGTCTGACTGTTTCATTGAGTTGATTGAACATCTTGATGACTTCGTACCTGAATTCTATGTCAGAGAGATCCCTTAGGTGAGCTGTATTGACAGAATGGTCTAGATTGTTTTCGTTGTTCTCCCCTTGTGTTGGAGATTTTCTTTGTTTCTTCATATTGCTGAGTAGGTTGGGTTACTAGATTCCTTGGGGACTAGGTTCCTTAGTGTGGGAAAACAACCTGCGGCCATGTCAGCGTTGGCCCGCCGGAAATTAAGCCACGCCCACTTTTGAGGCCACGCCCACTTTTGAGGAGGCCACGCCTCTACAGAACCCTGGGTTTGGGATGAGATGGGCGCCGCCGTCAGGTCAGGAGTGAAGAGGGCAGGGCAGACGCTCAAAACTGCTCTTCTCTGCATTGTTTTGCCAGCTCGAACGTTCGCTTGTGGTTGCCTGAGGTATGTGCCAAGACACATTGGCGAATAAGTTCAAGAGTGTTCGAAGAAAGGCGTTTTTTTGTGGTTATCTCTCTCTTGGCATTCCTCGCACAATCATGGAGGTGCTGAATCATTTGATCATATTCCTCATTAATGTTGTCAATGACGGCATCTTCCCATGTTGCCGCAACAGAGCCAAAGAGCTCCCAGTTGCTGGTTGTTCTGGGAGTCCTCTTCTTAAACTTTGCATTCTTTTCTCCTTGTTCTGTGAGGTAGAATTTTGCACGAAGGAGACGATGGTCTGATCCCATTTGGAATTTTGGGACAACAGCAACATCGGTTAGGCAAAACCACCGATTGAATATGATGTGGTCTATTTCATTGTGGAACCGTCCATCGGGAGACTCCCATGTCCAACGTTTAGATTCAGCCTTTTGGAACTGTGAGTTACCATGGAAGGTCTTGGTTGACATGATGAACTCAGACAGTCTGTCACCCTGTTCGTTCCATTCCAGGCGATGGGTCCCGATGTGGAGTTCATCGGCTGATCTTCTTGGTCCTATCTTGGCATTAAAATCACCGACAATGATCTTGTAGAAGGTGTGATCTTCTTTATAGAACTTTCCCAGCTCCATGTAGAACTTTTCAATTTCTCTTTCACCATAACTGGATGTTGGTGCATAGACAACAAAGATAGAAACTGCCGGCAGTGAGATGTTCTATTCAAGTGTAATCGTCAGATTCGGATTGTTAGGCATTCGAATGAATCAATGCTCGTGGCTAAGTTTCTGTTGACAAGGATACTGACACCACCGATGCCTGTTTTACCACATGTTCCAAGGAACAGTTCTTCTCCAGTGTCAAAAACGGCGTGATGTGATTGATGTCTTCTCGTTTCGGTCAGACCAATGATGTCGTACTTGATCTTTCACGCCTGTACCATCAGGTCCTCAATGGATGTATCAGATGCCAGCGTACGAGCATTAAAAGTACAGACAATCATTTTTGTCTTTCTTCGTTTTGGCAGCCTATGTCTGCCTTGGGATTTTATCAGCCTCTCCTTCCACATCCTTCTTGACTCTGCCGTATTCAGGGTCAGGGGAATGAGATCCATTTTTTACTGGATTTGGCATATCAGAGTTCAGAGATAATAATGTTCAAATAATTCATATGGAAAAATAAGGGAAAAGGAGATGAAATAAAAGAAACACTCTGAGAACTAGATGGTGCAATTAGGAAAGACAACATAAGGATAATTAATGGATAGGAGAAGAAAAAAGGGAATAGAGAACTTATTCAAGTAAATGACAGTGGGAACTCCCTCAAACCTAGAAAAGAATGGACTGTACAAGTCTGGAAAGTTAACAGAACATCTTATCAATTTAGGTTTTGGCCACACACAGCAGAGCTCAGGTATATGTGCTCCGGGAGAACTCCTGGAAGTTTCTGGGGAGATATGTAGTAATGAGGAGTAAACCTGGGTCTCCTGCATGTGAAGTATGCACTCAGCCTGTTGAGCTATGTCTCTGGCTCATACGAGTTTATATAAATGCAAAGAGACTTATGTCTGCTAAAAGATGTTAAAGTGTTATGCATGAATCCTATCAGTATTGTACTGTAAAGCACAGTCACTATCACTGTCACTGTCACTCTCACTCCTGGTGTTCACCGATTTGCTCAAATGGGCACCAGTAACGTCTCCACGGTGAGACTTGTTGTTACTGTGTTTGGCATATCGAATACGTCACGGGTAGCTTGCCAGGCTTTGCTGTGCGGGCGAGATACTCTCGGTAGCTTGCTGAAAGTTATTTCTTTTTAAAAGTCCCTGTCTAGCAAGATGGCGGCTGCCTTGGAGCTTTTTGCAAAGCCAGGTATGAGCCGGTGGTGACAGGGCAACTGCGACCTCATGGGAAGGGGGGCATTCCTGGCTCGTCCTTCACGCCCTACTGAGGTCACGGGTTGGCCCTCACGAGTGGCTCTCCAGCACGGCATGGCTTCAGAGCCACAGAAACCAATCTCATAATTATCTGACTCTAGGCTGAAGTACTTCCAGGCTTAATAAGTAAAATATCAGAAATCCAAAATTGCGTGGCCGCTATTGCAGCCGTGCGACATCATTTGGTTCTTGTAACCAGCTGTAGAAATCAAATTATTTCACAATGCCTTTTCAGCAGGTCTGATTTGGGGGTGTAAACTCTAAATAATAATGGTGCATCTTTTGTCGAAACAATGAATCTAATCAAAGTAGATAGAGTGTTAACTAGAATTCATCTGCCTCACAAGGCATTGGGAGGGGTGGGACGTATATTGGGGTTCTTGGTGGTGAAAAAGTAGTACTGGTGAAGGGAAATGTGTTTGATGATTGCATGACCGAGACTTAAACCTGAAAGCTTTGTAACTTTTCCCACAGTGATTCAATAAATAAATTAAAATAAATAAATAAAAGCCCCTGTCGAGAAACACAAAAGAATCTCGGAACTGAGCAGTTCAATGCAGAGATGCCGCCAGACTTCACGTCAGGCCAATTTCACGGGTGCCTCAGATAGGAGCAGACGTCCCTCCACCTGCCCCCTAGGAACCCCAGCACCCTCCAACTTCCACAACCCAATGAAAAGCTCAGGTACTCAGAATTAGTGGCTGCAAACTCCAGGTCTCAAGGGACAGGGGATGGGCCACTCCTATCCATCTCCCCACCCACCATGGGACCCTGGATGTCACACCCACAAACTGCTTCCGGTGACTACTTGAACTCATGTGATGGCCATGATCCAGAGACACAAAAAAGACTCTCAGAACTGAGTAGCTCGCTGCAGATGTTTCTCCAGATCCTAATTACCTAAAATTTTAGATTTCTAGGAATACTAGAAATCTAAATATCCTATGTTATTCATAGCGGGCAATACAAATAAATTGTCTAGCCTCTGCCTGTTCAGCAGGTTTGAGTGGTGGTGAGAAATTCAAAATAAGAGTGGTGGGACTGGTGTCAAAATATTGACTGTAATCCATTGTTGTGAACAACTTTATGAAAATTAAAGTTAAATTAAACAGTCCCTGTCATATGAAGTCATGAAGCTTGCAGCTATGTGGACAGTGGATGGATCTGGAGAATGTTATGCTGAGTTTAACGAGACAGCGAGAGAGAGAAAGACACGGGATAATCTCACTCATATGCAGAATATAAAGAAACATAATAGGGGAATAAGAAATGCCCCAAAGAAATGGAAATAAAAGGCAGGAGAGCTGGTGTAAGGCATGAAACCATAAAATACATTAAAGGATACTGTATAGATGAGCCTGGAGATTTGACTTCAAAGACAAGAGAAACAACTGGAAGAAGCAACTGGAACTGCATCTAACTAAACTGCTTATGTACATTGAAAGAAATTTTTATTAAAAATGGAAAGATGGGGCTGGAGTGATAGCACAGCAGGTACGGCGTTTGCCTTGCATGCGGCTGACCTGGGTTTGATTCCCAGCATCCCATATGGTCCCCTGAGCACCGCCAGGAGTGATTCCTGAGTGCAGAGCCAGGAGTAACCCCTGTGCATCACCGGGTGTGACCCAAAAAGCAAAAAATAAAAAATAAAAAAAGAAATGACAAAAAATGGAAAGATGGAGCCAGAGCAATAGTATGGCGGGTATTGCACTTGCTCTGCATTTGGCTAACCTGGGTTCAATCCTCGGCACTCCATTTGGTCCCCTGATCCCTCCAGGAATGATCCCTGTGCACAGAGAGCATCAAACTGGGAGTAAGCACTAAGCACTGCTGGGTGTGGACCCTCCTCAAAAATAAAAACCCAAGCAAACAAAAACCATCCAAAAATCATAGAAAGACATCCTACAGAATGGGAGGGGATGTTGTGCATCAGATGTCGGATGAGGGGATGTATCTAAAATAAGAACTCTTAAAATGCAACAACAAAGAAACAGACCAATGAAATAGTGAGAAGCAGATATGACTAGACTTTTTTTGCCAAAGAAGGAATACTAAGGAGAGTAGGAGAATAAAAAATATTTATTGTATCTGTGGATTAGGGGAATTCAAGTTAAAATAATAATGAGCTTTCATCTCATACTGTGATAGCAACTATTAACCAAGAGATAAGAAATACAAGAATATTAATTCAAAGAGATCTGTATACTACTGTGTTTATTTCAAGTATTAAATGGTCCCCTGAACCCTGCCAGGAATGATCCCTGAGCACAGAAACAATAGTAAGCCTTGTGCACTGCTGGGTATAGCTCCCAAATAAAGCAAAACAAACAAATAAAGTAATAGAAGGCAACCCAAGTTCCCATTGGCTAATGAGTAAAGAAGAAGTGATAAACATTTACAATTAAATACTGCCAGCTGTATAAAAAAGAAGAAATACTGCTATTTGCAACAGTTGAGTAGACCTAAAGTTTTAATTTTCCATAATTACCACACCACATTTGATGGGGTTCAGAGAGTAGTAACAAATCAGAGAGGGAAATATATGCATTTTATATTTAAATATATGTATCAGAGGGAAATATACATATATATATGCCTCTTGGAGAGCCCAGAGGCTACCAAGAGTATCCCACCCACACAGCAGAGCCTGGCAAGCTACCCATGGCATATTCAGTATGCCAAAAACATTAACAATAACGGGTCTCATTCCACTGACCCTGAAAGAGCCTCAAATATGGCAGCGTTGGGAAAGACGAGTAAGGAGAGGCTACTAAAATCTCAGGGCTGGGATGAATGGAGATGTTACTGGCGCCCACTCGAGTAAATCGATGCACAACAGGATGACAGTGATACAGTGAAAGTTTGATGGTTGGTATTAGTGAAATCAGTCAGGAAAACACTGTATGTTATTACCCATTATGGCATATAAAGAAAAAGAAACAGATAATCTATTTTGATTTTGCTCTTTTTTTGGTGCTCTAAGCTTTCTTCTGGCTCTGCTTTCAGAGATCCCTCCTGGTGGTGCTGAGGGATCATATGTGGTATCAGGGATCAAACCCAGGTTAACTGCATGCAAGTCAAACTCCTTACCTGCTGTTTAATTAAATCATCTGCCTCTGTTCCAGTCCAGAGGCAGATCATTTAATTAAAACAAAACTAAATTTGGAGGTTAGGCATGTAGGTTCAATGGTAGAGTATATATCTCATATATGTGAGGTCTTTGGGTCAATTTCTGCCTCCATAAAAATAATATAAAACAAGCTTTTTGACTGATACCAATTGACGTTTACCAAAGGAGAAGAGCGAAATACAATCACAGTGGAACAAAGAGGTCAAATGTATACTGAAGGCCAGAGCTGAACTTTTAGAACTTTAATTAATATAGTATATGGCCATGTTTATTTTCAATGAGATAGCTTTAAAACACATAATATCTGATATAACATCAATATTCTATAAGTTTTCAATCATATATATTAATTTGAGACTTACATAATGCAATGTTATTTTAAATACATTTAGCATGGCTGGAGAGAAGGCATCGTGGGTAAAGCACTTGCCTTGCTTGCTCCTGATCCAGGTTCAACTCCTGGATCCTTATATGGTCCCCTGAGACCCACCAGGAGTGATCTTTGATCTTAGAGCTAAGAGTAAGCCCTGAGCATCTTAGGGTGTGGCTCAAAAACAAGAATAAAAACAAACAAAAAACAGCTACAAGAGCACAAGGAGCTCTTCACTAACAAGATTTAAGACATCAAAAAACTCCAAACAGGGAAACCGTGCATGAAGAGCATATTGAGTGAAATTCAATCTAACATGAAAAGCATAACTCAATTTTACAGAGGCAAGATGACCAGAAATCATAGATGAAATCACAGCAATGACTCAAATAGGAGAGGAGAAAAACAAGATAAAAAATGGAGATGTCATGGCACAAAACCCCATGACAATAATCTCTCTCAATGTCAACGGTCTAATGCACCAATCAAGAGGCACAGAATGGCAAAATGGATCCAAAAACTGAAACCAACATTCTGCTGTCTACAAGAAACTCATCTGAACAGTAAGAGCAAACAGACTCACAGACTCAAAGTTAAAGGATGGAAAACAATCCTGCAAGCAAACAGCTCCCTCAAAAAGGCCAGCGTGGCCATCCGACAATATAGATTTCAGGTTGAAAAAAGATTAGAAGGGACAGTGAAGGACATTTTCTATTTATCAAGGGATACGTACAACAGGAAGAAATTACACTCTTAAATATATATGCACCTAATAAGGGACCAGATAAATACTTGAAACAACTGCTAACAGATTTTAAGGAGGACATTGCTGGCAACACAATAGTAGTTGAAGACTTCAACAAAACCTTATCACTTCTGGATAGATCAACAAGAACAAAACTCAACAAGGAAACATCGGCTTTGAAGGAGAAATAGGAGAGGGCCAATAGACCTAGACAGGGCTTTACACCCCAAAAAGAAAGAATACACATTTTTCACCAGTGCACATGAAACATTTTCCAAAATAGACCACGTGCAAGGCCACAATACATATCTCAATAGAATCAGAAAGAAAGAAGTAGTATCAACAATCTTTTCAGACCACAATGTGCTGAAGATAGAAGCGAATCACACAAAAATACTGAGAAACAAATCAAACACCTGGAAATTAAACAACTCAATGTTGAACAACAAGTGGGTCAGGAAGGAAGTTAAGAACGAAATCAAAAGATACCTGGAAACAAATGAGAACGAAGAGATGAGCTACCAGAATCTATGGGACGCAGCTAAAGCCATGTTAAGAGGAAAATTTATAGCTTTGCGAACATTCCTAAGGAAGGAAGGAAGGGCCTACATAGATAACTTGACCTCACAGCTCAAGATCTTAGAAAAAGATCAACAAAAGGAACCGAAACTTGGCCGAAGGAAAGAAATAATAAAACTTTGAGCAGAAATTTCCGACATGGAAGCCTAAAAAACAATCTGAAAGGCCAATGAAACCAAGAGCTGGTTCTTTGAGAAAATAAACAGATTGATAAACCACTAGCAAGACTCACAAAGAATGAGAGAGAGAGAGAGAGAGAGAACCCTAATAAACCAAATCAGAAATGAAAAAGGGGACTGTTGTGAACAGAAACCAATGAAATCCAAAGGATCATCAGAGACTACTTTGAGCCTCTGTATGCCATGAAACAAGAGAACCTAGAAGAAATGGATAAATTCCTGGATTCCTATAACCTCCCAAGATTGAACCAAAAAGACCTGGGATACCTGAATAGACCAATTCATATCAAGGACATTGAAACTAATCAAAAGTCTTCCCAAAAACAAAAGCCCGGGCCCACTAATAAAAATTTTTTTAAAAATGAAGACATCAATTAGACAATATTCTATTAGAAGGACAAACAGAGGGTGCCAACAGCAAGGGATGTAAAGGTATAGAAATGAACATAAAATCACAAAAATTTACATAAAAGTAAAAATATTTGACAAGACAAAAGAGACTAGCATAAAAACAAAAATGCCGTCTACACATTGAGAGAAAATACCTGTACATCATACACCTAACAAGGGGTAGATATCCCAAATATATACACAACAGCAACAGCAAATCCCCAAATACCAAACAACTTTATCAAATAAAATGAGCAAAAATCCTTGGGTAGACACTTTGGAAAGAAGAATACAGGTGCCCACAGGCTTATGAAAAAAGGTCAATATCACTAATCAGAGAGAAATCATGATTTTACAGATTAAACAGCATCTCACCTTGTGAGACTGACATATTAAAAAACATGGAACGAGTGTTGGCAAGGGTGTGGATAAAAGGGGACTCTTATACGTTGTTGATAGAGATGTTGATTGGTAAAGCCTCTGTGGAAAGTGGTATGGAGAGTCCTTAAAAAAGTGAAAAACAATTATCTAGAGAGATAACTCAATGGGTTGAGTACATGCCTAGCATGCAGGAGGCCAGGGTTTGATCTGTGGCACCCACAGTTCCTGAGCACTGCCAAGAGTAACCCCTGAGCACAGAGCTGGGAATAGCCCCTGAGCATTGCTAGATGTGACTCCAAAGCAAAACAAAATGGGAAATACAGAAGCCAGGGAGATAAACAACAGACTAGAGAAGTCTGGGTTCAATCTCTGGCATTATAGGGTCTCTCTAAGCACAGAGCATGCAACTGGCATGGCCCCAAAACATGAAAAGCAAAAGTATATATATAACGAAAAACTACTTACCTGTTGTTTTTAAAAGATGATTTTGTGCTTTTCCAATAGCATGTACGGAATTGAAAGTAAGGATGTTGAGCAAAATAAGCAGAAAGTGAAAATGAATGACCAGGTTTTCCTTGTATGTGGAATAGAAATGACCAAAGCAGACAAACGGGCAGGACACGACCAAGAGAATGCCTCGCCTGAAAAATACATTTGCTGCCACAGGAAATGGAAAGGAGGTGAGGTGAAAGGGTAGGGGCTTCTTTTGACAAGTGACAGCTCTAGAACATGAATGGCAGGTGTGCGAAGCTAAAACTATCCCTGTGTGAAGTTGTACTCTCCCAATTTAATAGTACTGTCAACCGATGCTGAATCAGTAAAATATTCACTTTTGTTTTGGGACCACATCCTGTGATGCTCAGGGTTAATCCCGGTTTTGCATTCAGGAATCACTCCTGGTGGGGGCCTGGGGGCCCATATGGGATGCCAAAGATGGAACCCAGGTGGGCCAAAAGGAAAGCAAGTGACGTACTCACGTTGTACTATTGCTCTGGCCCCAAATTTTTGACTTTTATATCACTTGAGGAAACCCTATTATTTCCCCACCCCTCACACCAGTTGGCATTCTAGCTGTGAACCATTCCTTTCCCTTACTTACCTCTGCTCCTGTCTCTAAAGTCATACTCAGAACGTACAGTCTTTCCATGGAAGCTAAGGCCTTGAGCATTCTGAAATATGAGGTTGTTTTCTCAAACCTTTTTGTTTTGTGTATTTATCTGTGTTTTTGACGATCAAAAATAACTTGCTCACACACTACATCCACACAATTTCCCATAATCAAATCTTTCATTCCAAAATATGCAACTTTGAGAGGTGGGCCTGTGGCTCACCAGTAGAGCATTTGCCTTGTGTGTGTGAGGTCCCGGGCCTGATTTCTGGCACGGTCAAAAAACAAAGAAGTAGAACTTTGCTTTGTTCCATTTCAGTTGCCTTGCAAGGAAATTCTGCCTTAAAATTTATCGTTGAGACTCTCTTTGTCTTCCCAAAATGAAATACGATACCTCTAAAATTGTATTTTTAATTAGGGCACCATGGGTGAGTTGCAAAGGAAAAGTTTAATGTGTAAGCTTGAATTTGTGGATATGCTCACTACTCGTACTCAAACTAAAATGATAAAAAGCTGTCAGTGACACAGTTCTTGCAAACTCTAGTCTAGTTGAATCTAGCAAAATAAATAAAATAAAATAAAGTAGTGTTAGTCCGGTCATAGTGGTGACAGCGAGGACGAAGAATTGGCAACTAGGTAGAGTGGAGGTGACACTGTGGCATAGAAGAGTGTTTGAGGAAATTTGTTTTGTTTTATTTTAGGTGGGGGCACACCCATGGTTCTCAGGGACCGTTCCAGACCCTGGAACTCAGAGCCTGGACCTCTGTGATGCTCAGCAGACGTTAGGTGGTTGCAAGGACTCAAAACGGTGTTGGTTGCAAAGTCCATAGCTGCAGTCAAGGTGAGTGCTTTTCCTACTGTACTATCGCTCTGCCCTGGGGCACTTCGGATGTGATGAAGTGAGGTCACTGGACACCAAGACCATTGATGTCCACACCATTGTGAACAAAGTACCTTAACTACAATTAATTTTAAAAGTGCAACTCATTCAAAATGAGGAGTATATTCAGATGTAGATTGTATGTGGTAGAAAATTAGCTTAAGAACCTTAGTGATTTATGGAACTGGAGCAATAGTACAGCTGGTAGGGTGTTTTCCTTGCACACGGCCATCCAGGCTTTGATTCCAGATCCTGGCAGAGCCAGAGAGCTGCCAGCTGTGTCGACCCCCTTCCCAAGAAAAAAATCTTAGTTCTTTAACAGTACAATGAAAATTTCTTACATCACTTTTTGACTGCAAATCAGAGACTCCAGAGACGAGTCTGTGTTCATACTGTGGTTGTGATCTTAACCAGGGCTTCTAGATTTTCAGTGGCTCTGAATGGCTTTGGATTAGAAATGTCATATATTATTTTCTTTCAGAACCTCAAATGAGTCACACAGGCTTATCTAGTTGTATAAGGATGCAGAGAGGAACACACATATATTAGATGAGCAGAATCTGTCTCTGTCAGGGATGCTTCTTCAAGCATGAATCTTATTATTAGGAAGATGCAAAATTGCATAAGCAGTAAAGCTTATGGACATAAACTTGGAGGAACTAAATAAAATTACCCATCTTTCAGTGGCTCTTAAAAACTGAACACAAAAATCATACAGAAAAATTACTAAAATTTTACCATGAAGGCAAAATGACAATTTAAACAAGATGATTAAAAATCATCGGGCTCCAGAAATAGCACAGGAAGTAAGGTGTTGGCTTCGCAGCTGTTGAATCTTGTTTGATCTCCAGCAATGTACATGGTCCCCTGTACACCTTTGGAGTGATCCCTGAGCACAGGATGAGGAGTAAGCCCTAAGAACCACTAAGTGTGGCCAGAAACAAAAATATAAATGAATAGTGAAAAATTAAAAATCAAACCTTTAACATTGCCTTTAAAGTCAGTTTCAGCGTGAGATGTGAGACAGGAGTATGAGTTTTTTTTTTTTTAAAGGCTAATCAGTTGCTCAGCACCATTTGTTGAAGAGGTTTCCCTTGCTCCCTTCATATTCCTGGTTCCTCTGTCAAAGATTAGCTGTCCATATGCCTGCATGTCTGTCTCTGGGCTCTCAGTTCTATTCTTTTTGTTTTAGAAGAATTTTGTTTTGTTTTGGCGAACCACAACTGGTGGTGCTCAGGGCTTACTCCTGGCTCTGTGCAGAAGACTCACTCCTGGAGGTGTTCTGGGGACTGAAAGCAATTTCAGGGAACAAACAAAGGTCAGTCCTTTACAAGGCAAGTGCCCTAACCCCTGTACTATCTCTACAGCCCCCAGAGTCTTTATTTCAGTATTATACTGTCCTGATTACCATAGCTTAAAAATATAATTTACTGCTGAGCAATCCCTATTTCACATTTTACACAAAGTCAATTCAAAATGAATCAAATAGTTCAATATCAGACCTAATTCATAAATTATATTGTGCAAAACATAGGTAGAACCCTTTGTAAAATTTAATCTAGAGGCATCTCTGTGATCAACGCCATTGTCAACAAAACTTAAGAATGGACTACATCAAATTAAGAAGCTTCTGCAATGCAAAAGAAACAACAACTGGAATAAAAAAGACATCCCACCGATCTGGGGAAATCATTTGCTTACCACATACCTGACAAAGTGTTAATATCCAAAATTCATAATGTATTCATAAAACTTAACAACAAAAAACCCAAATAGCAGCATCAAAAAAGTGGGGAGAAGAGATGAACACTCTCTTATGGAACACATATAGATGACCAATAGGTACATGAAAAAATGCTTTACGCCACTTATCATCAGAGGAATGTAAATCTAAAGAGCAATGAGATACGCTTCACACCAGTGAGACTGGCACATTTCACAAAGAGAGAAAGACAGTGTTGGCGTGCATGTCAGGGAAAGGAACCCTCATCCATTGCTGGTGGGAATGTCGACTGGTTCAACTTCTTTGGAAAACAACACAGAAGCTTCCCAAAAACCCTAAGAATTGAACTTCCATATGATTCAGCATTCCACTTCTTGGTGCCTGGCAAGCTCCCCGTGGTGTATTCAATATGCCAAAAACAGTAACAATAACGGATCTCATTCCCCTGACTCTGAAAGAAACTCCAATGTGGCACCGTTGGGAAGGACGAGTAAGGAGAGGCTGCTAAAATCTCAGGGCTGGGATGAATAGAGACATTACTGGTGCATGCTCGAGCAAATCGATGAACAACGGGATGTTCATCATGGTGATCCAGTGATCCAGTAATGTCTACACAGAGGTCCCCCGAGCGGTATTTTGAAGACATTTGTGCTAGATTCATAGCAGTACTGTTCACAGTAGCCAAGAACAGGAAAGAACCAGAACAGAAGACTGCATGAAGACGTTGTGGCAAACTTGCCCCCAGTGTTTAGAGGGGAGAAGGACAGAGAAGAAAAGAAATTAAGGAAGAAAGAAGAGAAAGGGAAGCAATGGGTGACCAGGCATTAGGGCTGCAGTTACACTGATGATACGGGTGGGTGGTAGAACCCTATATCAGACAAAACACAGACTCAACAACACTGAAAACCCGAGATCTAAGTTGCAGCCACTGGAACTTTGTAATGTGCGAGTCAGATTTATAGGGGGGCAGGGAGGTGGTGGGGAGGGTGTTGGAGCGGAAATGGAATAGAACAACTCTGAGGAAGGGAAGTTGATACCGGTGGTGGAACTGGTGATGAAATATTGTATGCCTAAAACTCACTGTCAATAACTTTGTGAATCACTGATCTTTAATTAAATTAAAAATTATTTTAACAAAAGGAGTTGTGGTATATGCACATAATGGAATGTTATTCAGCTATAAGAAAAGATTGAAAGTCATGAAATTATCTCCACGTGGATGGAAGTAGGGGAAATCATCTTGAGTTAAGTCAATCAGAAGGAGAGGGAGAGATACAACATGATTTCTGTTAGATGTGGGATAGATAGAAATAAAGTAAGGGGATAAAACATGGCCAAATGCAACAGAACGTGAGAGTTGGTCTACAGAACTGATCTTACCAAGGGCTGGGGGTACTGGAGTGAATAGGAGAGAATGTTGCAACATTCTGGTGGGGAAGTGGACATTCTGGTGAAGGGGATGATGTTGGAACATTGTTTACAGAAAACTACCATTTACAGTATTTTAAATCATGGTGCTTCAACAAAAATCAAAGAAAAATGTCAGTTTCAGACTTCAAGATGTAATAAAATTTTATTCCAATAAAAAATGTTAAGATAATGAAATAAGTTTCAGAAATCTTTTGGACAAAAACTCTTTCTCCTACTGAAAAGGAGAATAACTGACAATAGGCTTGGTACTGTAGAGTTGGTAAATGTATCTTTTGTGTCAAAAATTGCACTTTGGACAAAGGAAATAAATAAAGTGACAGAGCAACTGTTCTGTGTGTATAAATCCTGGTTGTGATTCCTGGTAGTCCGGGTCCCTGAGTTTCACCAGAAGTGCCCCCCCCCCCCAACCACCACCAAATTGTAACTCAGGGTGAAATGATCTACCTTTTGAAATTATAACACCAAAAGAAACATTTTCATATGTTAAAAATGTGCTCAAATGTGTTATATCAGAGGCAAATATTGGATTGGAGAGATAGTACAGCAGATAAGATGCTTGTTCATACATGCTGATTCAGGCTTACTATCTGAACCCCATATAGTGTCCCAAACCCAGGAGTGATCATGATCCCTGAAACAGGGCCAGAAATAAGCCCTGAGCATCTCAGGGTGTGGTCCAAAAACAAACAAACAAAAAACCCCATGACAAATATTGATTTAGCCTCTCATTGATTATTGTTTACTATTACCTACAAGAAAATATCTATGAAGTCATCTATGTTTGCAAAGTATAAGCAAATATTTTTAACATTATGCATGAATTTTTAGTGAACAGAGCACTAAATTAGTTATTCTAAAACTAATAATTTAAAAATTAATTAAAATGTTGCTCGAGCGGGCCCAGTAACGTCTCCATTGGAGACTTTGTTGTTACTGTGTCTGGCATATCGAATACTCTTGGTAGCTTGCCGGGCTCTCCGAGAGGGGCGGAGGAATCGAACTCGGGTCAGCCATGTTGGCCGCTTGTAGGGCGGACGCCCTACCCGCTGTGCTATAAAAAGAGTGACATCTTTCACCTATGAAGCAGTGGGGTACTTGCTTTCTAAACTTATCAGTGAGTACAGAAAACAATTCATTTGAAAAAAAAAATGCCTCTTTAGTATGGTTAAAAACAATAAATTGTGAAGCCAGACAGATAGTACAGGGGTAAACATGCTTTGCATGCATCTTGCCCAAGTTTGATCCCAGACAGCACATGGTTCCTTGAGAATCACTGAAGGCTTGGAAGTCATCTGAGCACTACTGAGGTCACCTGAGTAATCTCCAGCATTAGAGGGCCTGAGCAGCACTGCATGTTTGGGCTGTTGCCTTGAATCTCCAGCCTGGACAGTCTCAGGGAAAATGAGAAATAAGAGTTGATTAAAAAGCTGATTATAAACATCATAAGCCATTTGAGACTTCTAAATTTGTATGTGGCAAAAATTGTAGTGTTGGTGATAAAAATCTTACTTTTTATTGAATTTTTTTCTAATATTAGATAAGATTGGACACATTCATGTTGGTATGACAACTGAAAATATCTGTTGGCAAGTAATCCCCAAAATATAAAATATATGGACCCTGGATGGGGGAGCCTATTGGTCTGTCTTAAAGTTCTAGTCACAGAATATCTGATATTAGCCTAAAAATTCTGCTTGCACCTTATTATTGTGTTGCTGCATTTTTCATTTTCCATTTTAGGTTTTGTTATAATAAAAATAAATAATTAAACCTCTTGTTATCTCTAAGTATTTATGGAATACTGTAATTATAATTGAAAGAAACATTTGCATCCTATACAAAATAAAGTCACTGTCACTGTCCTCCCGTTGTTCATCGATTTGCTCGAGCGGGCCCAGTAACGTCTCCATTGGAGACTTTGTTGTTACTGTGTCTGGCATATTGAATACGTCACGGGGAGCTTGCCAGGCTCTGCCGAGCGGGCGAGATACTCTCGGTAGCTTGCCGGGCTCTCCGAGAGGGGCGGAGGAATTGAACTCGGATTGGCCATGTTGGCTGCATGCAAGGCAAACGCCCTACCGCTGTGCTATCGCTCCAGCCCATACAAAATATATACTTTTATAATATTGTTACTACTTTGGACAAACTGGCAGGCTACCGAATGTAACCTGCCCACACAGCAGTCTGGCAAACTCCCCGTGGCGTACCCAATATGCCAAATACCAGTAATAATGATGGGTCTCATTCTCCTAACCCTGAAAAAGCCTTGAATATGGCACTTTTTAAAAAATCTCAGGGCTAGGACAAAGGAGACCTTACTGGGGCCTGCTCGAGGCAATCGACGAATAACAGGATGGTCGTGATTGTGATCGTGAATATTGTTAGCTTAAAAGGCAGGAAGTTAAAAATGATTCCTAGTATCCCATATGGTCCCCTGAGCACTGCCAGGAGTAATTCCTGAGTGCAAAGCCAGGAGTAACCCCTGTGCATCGCCGGGTATGACCCAAAAAAAACAAAAATCAAACAAACAAACCCTAATTATGTGAGCTACCTAACTTTCAAAACAATTGACCATCCCACTAAGGGATGACTGCTAAGGCAAGATCAGAGCTCTGGTAGGAAACAGGGAACCTGACACGCTAGAGGAGAGCATTTATGTTTGTAAAAACACAATATTTTAAACCTTTGACTCCACTGTAGGCTCATATTTTGCAGCTGGACTCTCCCTTTCCTACTAAAAGCAAGCATTCCTGTCTGCTCTTTGCAAATGGAGACACCACAAGGTCTGCCCTCCTCTGTAAGGTTACAGAGCACCCCAACATATGTTAATATTTATTCTTCTGGACTCCAGACAAATACTAAGAGTAAGTCACAGTATAACCTGAGCAAGTATATGCTGAATTGACATTGGAAAAAAAGAGATAATACTCCCAGGATGTTGTAAGAATTTATTGGAACATACTGGCAGGAGTCTAGGAAGTTTCTTGATCAATGTGGCTGAAATTTAAGAATAAGAAAAAGGTAATTGACTTAGGAGCTAATCTTTGGGATATAAAGTTTAACATCCTGACAGGGAACCCAAAGGTACAATCTTATTGCTAAAGTGATTCTTAGAAGAATATTTATACTATACACTATACTATATATAGTATATATACTATACACCATAATATTTATATACTATATATAAATACATACTATACACCAGAATATTTATACTATATACACCAGAATATTTATACTATACACTTCTAGAAAACCCAGAGGAGAATTGTGATTTCAATCCCAGAGGACACACCACTCACCAAGGCCACCATGAATTTGCAAATTAGAGAGAACTTGCTCACAGGGTCATTAGTAGCTCTCCTTTGCAGTCTATGATTGATGGTAAGAAAGGTTCTCTCAGAACTTATCTAAAGGTCAGTGGGGACAGTGAGGCTCTAACACTAGACAGGGCTTGCAATGATTGCATTACCTAGAAGTTGTCTTAGATTGGGCTACTACAACAAACGTCATACACTGTGTGACTTAAACAAGAGTCTGCTATTTCCTAGAGTTTTGCAGGCTAGAATTTAAAGATCCAGGTGAGAGCCTGGATGGTTATTTCTGCAAATAGATGATATAATGGTGACTCAGTCCTTGCCTGAAGAGCTCATGGTCATCCACTCATGTGACTTTTCACTAAAGGAAGGGATTATTACCTAAAACTTCCATTGTTGGAAGCCTGCCTCATGTGCTGGAGGAGAGGGCAATTGGGATAGAAAAGGGACCACTGTGACAATGATGGTGGAAGGGATCACTCTGGATGGGGGATGAGGATGAAAATTGGGTCAAGGACCAAGTTGACAACCTCTCGGTATTTGTATTGCAAACCACAATGCCCAAAAGGGGGAGAGAGAGAGAGAGAGAGAGAGAGAGAGAGAGAGAGAGAGAGAGAGAGAGAGAGAGAGAGAGAGAGAGAGATGTCTTCTGGAGAGGCAGGCTGAGGGAGGGGGAAGGTGGAGGGAGAGAAACTGGGGACTTGGTGGTGGGAAATGTACACTGGTGGAGGAAGTTGTATTGAGGGTGTTGGAACACTGTATGACTGAACCCCAATCATGAAAGATTTGTGATTGTGCAGCCCACAGTGATTCAATTTTTTTAAAAAAACCTCCATTGAAAAGAAATAAGTTGATGTTGATACCAAAAATCCAAAATGACATTTTGCCCCCTTTCTTGTCTTGGCTGAGCTGCCAGAAAATATCACAGACCAAAGAGTCTTAACAGAAACTTATTTCTAACCATTCTAGAGGCTGGGAAGCCAAAGACAAAGGTACTATCCAATTAGGTTCCATTTTGTTCAGAAGACTGTTATTAGGGGGAGGTGAGGCAGGGCAGTGGTCTACATCCAGTGATGCTCAGGGATTGCTCCTGGCTCTGTGCTCCGGAATCATACCTGGTGGTGTCTGAGGGACCATATGTGGTGCAGGGAATGAAACTGGGTCTGCCGCATGCCACGCACGTAATTTGACCATCTCTTGGCCCCAAGTGAGGCTCCATTTTGAAGCCACTTTCCTTGACATGCAGGGGGACACTATATTCCTGTGTGCTAATATCACGTCTTGAAGCACTGTCTTTCAAGGATACCGAATGAATATATAATTTAAAGTCTTCAACACATCACTATGTTCCCAATGGAAGAATAAATGGGTAAAAATATCAAAAGGCTGGGATAAGAAAAGTCTGTCATTGTACTTAATTCTCCATTTGAAGAAATAGTGCTTTCTTTCCCTAAAATACTAAAATACTCCTGCAGTTAGAAGAGAAGTTCTGCTTCGCTTTTTCTAGGAGGCACTTTGTCAATGAAGCACCGAGCAGCTGTATCACTGTATCACTAGGAGGCACTGTGTCACTGAACTAAAAGATAAGATTGCCCTAGGTGTGTTAGATTTCGTGTAGCTAGGAAGTTGTTAATCAGACGAGGAACCACTGTCTTGGCAGGGGTAATTGTCTTGGATCCGTAGGATGCTTTTATGAGGCCAGAACCCAACAACAGAGCATTTCTTAGTTCTTTGTTGTTCAGTTGGAATAATGAATGAAAGAAATACAGCAACCACAACCTGAAAAGTGGATAGTGGCCGGAAATGCCAAACCATTATGGGTTTTCAACCACACCTAAAGGCAAGCCATCCGCAGAGTGATAATAGCAGGCGGGGAATGTAGAGTGGATTGGCATTACTGGGAGAGGCTTGTGGGGATCAAACCTTGAGCCTTGCATATGCTAGGCGTGTGTTCTACAACTTGGCCACATCCTTGACCCCCTAGAAAAGAGAAACTGATTCATTTAAGGGATGGATTGTGACCAAAGATGTACTGGTCAGATTTTCCTTTAAAGAAAACCTGCCACTCAACTCTGAGGAACAGTTAATGGACACCATTCACCTCAGCACCATTAAAAGCCACTGCAGCATTTGAGTGAAATTTAGTCTTTAGCATATGATTGGCAGTGAGGGACATTATATCATGTTTTGTTTTACTCAACACGTCTGCTCAGCAGTTTCTGCCTTTGTGTTGTATGAGATTTGTTAGATCGTTATTACTTTCTTTTTAAACATTTTATGTATTTTGTCACTGTCACTGTCACCGTCCTCCCGTTGTTCATCGATTTGCTCGAGCGGGCCCAGTAACGTCTCCATTGGATACTTCGTTGTTACTGTGTCTGGCATATCGGATACGTCACGGGGAGCTTGCCAGGCTCTGCCGTGTGGGCGAGATCCTCTCGGTAGCTTGCCGGGCTCTCCGAGAGGGGCGGAGGAATCAAACTCGGGTCGGCCATGTTGGCTGCATGCAAGGCAAACGCCCTACCACTGTGCTATTTTATTGAAGTATAAGTGACATAGCATCATATTAGCTTTAGTTGTACAATCTAATGATCAGATATTTCATACATTGTGAAATGTTCATCACGATATATAACATATCTAGTTAGCATTCTGCAAACTACATTTGCCATTGACTTTGTTTACTTGCTTGCTTGTTTATTGAGCATAAAGCCCATGTTGTTTGGCTATGTTATTATAAATTGCAAGATCTCATTCTCTTTTTATGAGGGTGGACCACCTCCCAGGTGTTCCTAGACCATGTGGTACCTAGGATGGAACTCAGACCTCCTGCGTGCAAAACAGGAGCTGAGCCTGTGGAGTTCTCTCTCCTGCCCAAGATTTCATTATTTTCGACTGAAGAGTATAACACAACTCATCCATCCATCCATGCGTGGAAACTTAAGTTGTTCCCATATTTTAACTATTGTAAATAATGAGGCAATGAATATGAGTGAAGGGAGATGTGTAATTTTTTTAGTTAGTGTTTTGTTTTCTTTGGATAAGTATTCAAGATTGGTATTGCTGGGTCATATCTTTGTTCTAGTTTCCATTTTTTGAGGGATTTCTTTGTTATTTTTTTATAGTGGCTGCTCCAATCGACATTTCCTCCAATAATACACAAGTGTTCACCTTTATCTTTGCCAGCCCTTGTTATTTCTTGTTCTTAAAATTTATTTTTGTTTTTGTTTTGAGGCCACACGTGGCAATGCTCAGGGGTTATTCCTGACTCCACCCTCAGGAATTACTCCTGGCAGTGCTTGGGGAACCATATAGGATCCTGAGGATCGAACCCAGGTTGGCCACATGCAAGGCATGCACCCTACCAGCTGTACTACTGCTCTGGTTCATGTCTTGCCTTTTAAATAATAGACTTTTTGACAGGTATGAGATGATATATCAATATTGTTTTTATTTGCATTTCCTTAGTGATTAATGATGTTGAACACCTTTTCATTTGCTCTTTGACCTGCTGTATGACGTGTGTGTGTGTGGGGGGGGGGGGTGAAGGGGATGGTGTGGTGGTGAATGTTAGCCAGTTCTCAGGGCTTTCTCCTGACTCTGGGCTCAGAGTCACTCCTGGCTGTGCCTCAGTGGACTGTGTGTGAAGCTGAAAGCAAGCCAAGTAACTTAAATCCTGTACTATTTCTCCAGGTTCATCTATATGACTTTTTGAAAAAATGTCTGTCTAGATCATCTTGATTTTAAATTGGATCAACAAGTTTTAAACTATTTTTTATCGAGGTACTGGAATTTACAATACTGTTTAGCATACTTTTTCATGCATCTCTCCTTCTAACACCACAGCTATCACCAGGGTCCACTTCCCTCCACCAGTTTCCCAAAGGCCCCTCCTACCCTCCCCCACCACATAAACTCAAATCTATAGACCAAACCTCCAGTTCCAATAACTTTGACCATTTATTATTCCTTCACTATGTTTTTATAGTATTTTTTCATTTGTAACATATAGGTTATATAGTTTGGATATTACATAATTTGAATATATTTCCTATTTTGGCTATTACATAATAATATACTGTAGCACTGTCCTCCTGTTGTTCATTGATTTGCTCGAGCGGGCCCCAGTAACGTCTCCATTGTGAGACTTGTTGTTACTGTTTTTGGCATATCGAATACGCCACAGGGAGACTACCAGGCTCTGCCGTGTAGGCAGGATACTCTCAGTAGCTTGCTGGGCTTTCCGAGAGGGATGGAGGAATCGAACCCAGGTTGGCCGCGTGCAAGGCAAATGCCCTACCTGCTGTGCTATAGCTCCAGTCCATAAATAAATATGATTTGTAAATATTTTAATCCATACAGTAGGCTGCCTCTTCACTTGGTTGGTAGTTTCCTTACCTGTGTAGAAGCTTTTTAATTTTATGTGGTACCGTTATTGGTACCTGTCTCCACCAGGGCCCAACAGCTGAAGACCTCCGGGGCCCAGCCAAGGCCATGCTGGGACCACTCTCCACACACTTGGATGAGCCTCACGCATAAAAGAACTGGCAGAGGAACCCAGGTGTGTGGGACCCGGGGCTGAGATCTCCAAGCCTGCACGGTTTGGGACTGGACCTGCTGGACCTGCCAGTAACTAGACAGTTACACCCACCAACTGCCGTGTAACTCCAACAACGGCCAGGATCTAGAGATTATCACACTCAGCTCCTGGAAGCTTGACATCTTATCATCTAATTCCTACTTTGGACAAACTGGCAGGCTACCAAATGTAACCTGCCCACACGGCAGAGTCTGGCAAACTCCCCGTGGTATACCCAATATGCCAAATACCAATGATGGGTCTCATTCTCCTAACCCTGAAAAAGCCTTGAATATGGCACTTTAAAAAAAATCTCAGGGCTAGGACGAAGAAGACGTTACTGGCACCTGCTCGAGGCAATCGACGAACAACAGGGTGGTCGTGATCGTGATCGTGACCGTTATTTACCTTGATCTGTGTTGCTATGCATACAGTACTTTCTGCAGCTTTTCATGTTAACTCCCCCTTTTTTCTCTTTTATTTTTCATAGGTGTGTTTGCTGCAAAGACCATCTCTTATCTCCTGGAGATTATAAAGTGGAATAACTTGTCTCATAGCTTGAGGCATGACTTATAACTCTATGAGTACCAGGTTTTCATATTTTTTTAATTCCACAAGCTTTTATTTTTATTTTATTTTTATGTAGGAGTACTGCTATTTATTCAGCCACTGATTAGCTGATTGAACTGGGCATGAACTCCACCTTACTTTTTTTTATTCCATTTTTTATAATTTTATTTATTGGATCACCATGAGAGTAGTTACAAAGCTTTCGGGTTTAAGTCTTGGTCATACAATGAAACACCTGTACCTTCACCAGTGCCCATTCTCCACCAGGTTTTCATATTTAACTCAGATTTTTCTCAAACTTATCTACATGCTTGACATGTTTTATATATGCTTCAGGCAACAGAAAACTCATCCTTCCATTGTTCAGACAAGAAGTTTGGAATCATAGATTTTTCTCTCCACCAGATGGACTTGGACTGCTGTTCCCTATCCCTAGTGACACCATCCTTGGCTGAGCTATTGTGATCTCTCAACTGGATTTTTAAAATGGCCTCTGATCTAGTCTCCCTGCTTCACCTAAAAGAGTAGTTGGTCAACAGATGCCACAGGCCATGTTCTACCAACACAGATGGTTCTGCTTGTGCCATTGTACCTTTAAGCATTTGAATCTCATTTTTGCCTTGATTTCCTTCAGTCTTGTTTTAACACATTAATATAGTGACCTGGGCTGGAGCAATAGCACAGCAGGTAGGGTGTTTGCCTTGCATGTGGCTGACCCGGGTTCGATTCTTCCGTCCCTCTCGGAGAGCTCGGCAAGAGTATCGTGCCCACATGGAGCCTGGAAAGCTCCCTGTGGCCTATTCAATATGCCAAACACAGTAACAAAAAGTATCACAATGGAGATGGTACTGGTGCCCGCAATAGGATGACAGTGCTACAGTGCTACAATATAGTGACTTATGTTAGATCATGGGCTGGAGTGATAGCACAGCGAGTAGGGCATTCACCTTGCACGTGGCCAACATGGCCAACCCGAGCTCGATTCCTCCACCCCTCTCAGAGAGCCTGGCAAACTACTGAGAGTATCTTACCCGCATGGCAAAGCCTGGCAAGCTCCCCGTGATGTATTTGATATGCCAAACACAGTAACAAGTCTCACAATTTTACTGGGCCCGCTCGAGCAAATCGATGAACAACGGGAGGACAATGACAGAGACAGAGATGTTAGATCATGTTATTTCTCTGCTCAAACTACTGTGGTGACTTCCCTTCACGCTCATTAGTCTGGCCACTAGACTTGAACCTCATGCTCTCACTCTCTCCATTTCACTTACTTTACTCAAGCTGCATGGGCTGTTTTACCATTCCTTGAACACACCAAACATTGAACTTTACTTTTGCTATTTTTTTTTTGGAAAGTTGTCCCCAATGGTTTTCCTGGTGTCTCTCCTTTCAATTTTCTTCAAAGGTGATCAACATCACTTGATCTTTTCTCTTTCCATTTCCTCTGCTTAAATGTTCACCTCCAGAACTCTGTTTAGTTTATTAATTACTAACCTCCCACCAGCATTGGTCTACTTTTAAATCTTGTTAGATCATCATTATTCTTCTACAGTGATGGAATCCTGTGAGGTAAGAATGTATGCCTACTTCCTTCACAGTATTCCCAATGCCTGAAGGGAGACAGTTATGTACTAGGTTCTCAAAAAGAGTTCGCAGAGTAAATGAGGGCTCAATCTTGGGTCAGCATTGTCCAGAGTTTGTCTCCTTAAGGTTTTCCTGTGTCTCAGGGGTTCGAGCTCTGTTATTTAAGGGAGGGACATATAAGGCGAGTCTAATCTCCTTAGCTCTCTTCCTCCACCTCCAGCAATGCTTCCTCTCACATCCTCCAGCACAAGGGGTGATGGATGTCCCACAAAACGTTAGTAAACCTTCATATAGTTTTAAATATTCTTTTCAAAGGGTTTAATGTCATACGTTTAATTTTGTAATGAGTCAACTGGCATTCTTCCTCTAAAGACAGTAAGAAGAGGGCTTTTATTACATACCAGTGACATATTAATTTAATTTAATAGTTAACATGGGGAGGAGAGGGCTGGAGCGATAGCACAGTGGTAGGGCATTTGCCTTACAAGCGGCCAACATGGTCGACCCGAGTTCGATTCCTCTGCCCCTCTCGGAGAGCCCGGCAAGCTACCGAGAGTATCTCGCCCGCATGGCAGAGCCTGGCAAGCTACCCGTGACGTATTCAATACGCTAAACACAGTAACAACAAGTCTCATGATGGAGATGTTACTGGGCCCGCTCGAGCAAATTGATGAACAATGGGAGGACCGTGATGGGGAGGAGGATTCAGGCCACACCCAGTAATGTTCAGTGTCCAGGGATATGAACCACATTGGGTGGTGCACATGACTTACTCCTGGCTTTGCGCTCAGGGATTACATTGATGACAGATTGGTAAATAAACACAGAGGAGTTTGAATCAGAAAGATACTATAAGGGGTTAAGGCATTTTTCTTGTATACAGACAAGTCTGGTTGCATCCCTGGCACCTTATTTGGTCCTCTGGGCTCTTCTTGGAGTAATGCCTGAGCACAGACCCAGAAGCGAGTCCTGAGCACCAACCTAAGTGCTGTAGCTCCCCCTTCTCCCAAAAGAAGAGTTTGAATTATTGGAAAGTGCTTAATATTGATTTTTTTTCAGAGACGAGAAAAATAAACCCTGATCTCTCCAAATAAAAATCTATGAACCCATCACAGGATGAAAGATCAGACACAGTTATAAATAACACTGAGATAAACCAATAAGTAAGTAAGTAAGTAAAGGCCCTCCCGTTGATCATCGATTTGCTCTAGCGGGCCCAGTAACGTCTCCATTGGAGACTTTGTTGTTACTGTGTCTGGAAAGTTATATAGAAATCAGCTGAAACAACTAGAATTGTATTGTTAACAAAATCCTGACATTCTGAAATATTCCATTACCCTGCCATTCAAGTTGTTGTGTTTTTTTTTGTTTGTTTGTTTGTTTGCTTTTTGGATCATACCCGGCGATGCACAGGGGTTACTCCTGGCTCTGCACTCAGAAATTACTCCTGGTGGTGCTCAGGGGACCATATGGGATGCTGGGAATCGAACTTGGGTCGGCTGTGTGCAAGGCAAATGCCCTACCGGCTGTGCTATCACTCCAGCCCCTGCCATCCAGGTTTTTATAGAGATTGTTTAACACCTGATTCCAAAGAGGTTTGATCTGATGAAAGTACCAAATGAACAACTAACAAATATAACAAGTTAAAGAAATGATGTTTCCCTACCCACATCGCCAGTGGACAAGTTGGCTTGGGAGAATGAGACTGTTTTCTCAAATACTCAGACATATTGAGAGTTTTGATTAAGTAATAATAGCAAATGACTGCTTTTTACTCTTGAAAATCAAATGATAGCAAAAAAGGATATGAAAATAAGATCTAGCTTCTGAAGAAAAATGACTGTGAATTCCTGGATTTTATATCTGGGAAAGTTATAGTCTTCTCTTTCTAACTTTTTTTTTGGTTTTTGCCTTTTTTGTGTGCCATAGCTGGTGATATCAGAGCTTATTCCTGACTTGGTACTTGGAAATACTCCTAGCAGTGCTCAGTGGAGAATAAGGGTTGCTGGGGATCAATCCCAGGTCAGCTGCGTGCAAGAGAAGTGCCCTACCACTGTATTATCTCTGTGGCCCAATTCTGGCAATTTTAAGGAAAAGGATTACCAGATTGTTTTGGTAATAGTCACTGAATTCTAAATCTAGAATCATGAATAATACTATTATTACTATATTAATAACAATTATTATCATCAGTATTTAATTTATTGAGCTAGAGCTCTTTTTTAAAAATTTTTATTAGTGAAACACCATGAGGTACAGTTGTAGACTTATAATTTGTTGTGCTTGGGTTTCAGTTATGCAATGATTGAGTACCCAACCCTCCACCAGTGCCCATTCCCCACCTCCAATGCTCCCAGTATCTCTCCCACCCTCCCATCCCCCATCCCACCCCACCCCTGTGGCAGGGCATTCCCTTTTTTTCTCTCTCTCCTTTTGGGTGCTGTGGTTTGCAAAAGAGGCATTGAGTGGCTATCATGTTCGGTCTATAGTCTACTTTCAGCATGCATCTCTCATCCTGGGAGGGTCCTCCCAACACCCTTTACTTGGTGCTCTCCTCTCTATCTGAGTTGCCTTCTCCCTCAGCATGTGCGACTGGCCTCCAAGCCTTGGAGTGAACCTCCTGGTAATTATCTCGGCTATTCTTGGCTGTTAGTCTCCCAATTTGTTACTTTATATTCCCCAGATGAATGCAATCTTTTTATGTCTATCCTTGTCTTTCTGACTCATTTCGCTTAGCATGATACTTTCCATGTAGTACCACTTGTATGTAAATTTCATGACTTCATCTTTTCTAACAGCTGCATAGTACTCCGTTGTATAGATGTATCAAAGTTGCTAGAGCTCTTTTTTTAGAGCTCTTTTTGAGATGCTATAGTGAATATTCTACTTACATGTTTGATCTAATTTCATTTTTTCAACATTTTTGCATTGCTAGCTGTTAGAATTCTTTTTTTTTTTTTGCAGATAAGGAATTTAAAGTTCACAGAGTTATGTTGTTAACATTGCATCACTTGGCTATTATGTTGTATTTCTAGTTGTAAGTAGCAGAACCAATTCTAGTAACTCAGGCAAAATGAACAAGCTGGGGGCCAGAGTGGTAGTACAGTGGGTAGTTTGCTTTCCTTGTCAGAACATATCTGACCCGGGTTCAATCCCCTGCATTCCATATAGTCCCCTGAACACTGCCAGGAGTAATTCCTGAGTGGAGGGCCAGGAGTAACCCCTGAGCATCGCCTAGTGTGGCCCCCAAACAAACAAAATATAAAAACGTAAGTCAGGTTTTTCAGAGAAACAAGCAACAAACTAGATCAGTGTTCTTGAACTGCTGGTGCTTGTTCAATGACTTGGTGCCAGTTTGCAGATATAAAAAGTTTGAATAGCAGGAGCTGGAGCAATAGTACAGTGGGTAAAGCAACTGCCTTGTATGCAGCCCATCTGGGTTTAATCCCTGGCACCCCAGATGGCCCCCAAAGCTTGCCAGGAGTGATATCTAAGAACAGAGCCAGGAGTAAGCCTGAGTACCACCAAATGTAGTGCACAAACAAAAATAAAACAAAAAAAAAGTTTGAAAAGCAGTCTTCTGTCATAATTGTAGCTATAAGTCTGTTGTATGCAGGTAAGTGCCAGTCCTCTTATGTTAAAAGGTTTGAACACTGTGTCAGAGGGTCAGAGTGATAGTACATTGGGTAGAGCGTTTGCCTTGCATGTGGACCACACAAGTTTGATCCCCTGCATCTCATAAGTTCCCTTGAGCACCACCAAGACTAATTCCTGAGTATGGAGCCAGCAGGCACCCACGAGCATCACCAGCTATGACCCAACACGCTCTCTCCCTGAAAACAAAAAAAGAATTCTGGACTATTTAGAGATGTATAAGGTCACGGTCATGGTCCATCCATTGATCATCAATTTGCTCGAGCGGGCCCAGTAACGTCTCCATTGGAGACTTTGTTGTTACTGTGTTCGGCATATTGAATACGTCACGGGGAGCTTGCCAGGCTCTGCTGTGTGGACGAGATACACTCGGTAGCTTGCCGGGGTCTCCGAGAGGGGTGGAGGAATTGAACCTGGGTCGGCCATGTTTGCCACGTGCAAGGCAAATGCCTTACTCGATGTGCTATTGCTCTAGCCCATAAAGTTACAAAAATAGAAATCACAACAAGTATCTTCTCAGACCATAAAAGCATGAAGGTAGAAATTAACCATAAAAAGAAAGTGTGTGTGTGTGTGTGTGTGTGTGTGTGTGTGTGTGTGTGTGTTTGGGGGGTGGGAATTTCAACATTTGGAAGCTGAATAATATACTGTTGAAACGCAATGGGGTCAAAGTAGAAATCAAAGAAGAAATAAAAAAGAACCCTTGAAACAATTAATAACAAACTCCCAAAATTTATCAAACACAGCAAAAGCAGTACCAAGGAGAAAGTTAATAACAATACAGGCTTACAGAAGCAAGACTGACAAACTCTTCACTGCTGGGTCAAGTATAACCAGGAGTGGTTCTGGGGCACCCAAGCACCCCAGTGGAGCACCACAGTAAGTATTAAAAAATAATAGAGACCCAGATAGTTTCTCACTTTGATTTGAAATAGTGCTAATGAAATGTTCAGAAAAGCAACAGTTAAAAGAATTGATCACCATTAAATATCAACCATCTAGGGGCTGGAGCGATAGCACAGCGGGTAGGGCGTTTACCTTGCACGTGGCCGACCTGAGTTCGATTCCCAGCATCCCATATGGTCCCCTGAGCACCGCCAGGAGTCATTCCTGAGTGCATGAGCCAGGAATAACCCTTGTGCATTGCTGGGTGTGACCCAAAAAGCAAAATAAAATAAAATAAAATAAAAATAAAAAAAAATAAAGTCAACCATCTATGTGTCAGTTTTGGAAAATGCTGATTCAAATCTCTTGCTTTTTTATTGGCTTGTTTCTTGGTTGTTATTAAGTTTTATTAAAAAGTTTCTTTACCTTTACAAAGCTTTGCACACCTATGTGTCTTTAGCCCGTTACAAGGTGTATGACATGCAAGTATCTCCACCCCATTCAGTGCTTGGTTTTTGCTCTTTTTACATCTTATTCTATTTTGGTTTACATGTTTGTTTGGGGGGCCTCAGCTAGTGATGCTCAGGGGTTACTCCTGGCTCTGTATTCAGGAATTCATCCTGGTGGTGCTCAAGGGACTATATGGGATGCCGGGGATCAAACCTGGGTTGGCCATATGCAAGGCAAACACACTATCCACAGAACTATCTCTCCAGCCCCATCTGTTTACATTTTATTTCACTGTACAAAGCCTTTTCAATTTAATTAAGTCCCAATTTTCCAGTCTTATTATTCACTTCACAGGGCTTAATATGAAATGTGAGAATATAGTCCAGAGTTCCTGTTTATTAGCCAACTTACGAGAATCCTTGTCCCCAGTCCGGGTTTTCTACTCTGAAATATCTCTATTCATCTGCACTACTAATAATATGGCAAGACCAACCCATTTTCTTTGTTGTTCATGCAGTTTTATAGTCTTTTACCTCTGCGAGGAGCAGCACTTGAATTTTTATTAGGGGTTTCTCCTATCCAGATACAATGATTGTCATTCTGGGAGCTACCCAGTTCTAGCCAAGAGAAGGACTCATCAATCAACTTAATTTATCAGTCATGTCTCCTAGGAACTAAACTTATAAATCAAGCAGGTATGGCAACACTTGTAAATAATACATCTTGGTTATAGTAGCTTGAAGAGGCTTTGGTGGTATCTAGTAGCCCAAGGTGTTTGCTTGGCTTCTATCCTTTCTGTGAAGTTTGTTCAAGTGTTTCCTTCTTCCACTCACTTTCATTGGGTTAGTTTTATCTATATACTTTTTTTTTTATCTTGCGTTTATATGGGCTGGAGTGATAGCACAACGGGTAGGGCATTTGCCTTGCACATGGCCGACCTGGGTTTGATTTCTCCATCCCTCTTGGAGATCCCAGCAAGCTACTGAGAGTATTCCCCCTCATGGCAGAGTCTGGAAAGCTCCCTGTGGTGTATTTGATATGCCAAAAACAGTAACAAAAGGTCTCACAATGGATACTTTACTGGTGCCCACTTGAGCAAATCAATGAACAATGGGAGGACAGTGCTACAGTGCTACAGTGTATTTATATACTGTGATGGCTAAGTTTATGTGTAACTTGACTGGACTATGTATGGGATGACTTAATTGCCAATGAAACATTTCTGATGTGTTTCTGTGTGTCCAGAAAAGATCAGCATTTGAATCAGTGGAGCAGGTAAAGAGGTTTGCCACTCCTCAGTGTAGGCGGAGAAAGAAAATTGCTTTCTTTGGTTGAGCAGTCATCTATCTCTGCTGCCCTCCAGGAAATATCTAAGCTCCTAGATTTCAAACCGAATTAAAACACTGATATTCCTGGGTTTCCAGCTTTTAAATAGAACAATCAGGAACTTCTCACTCTCCATGACTGTGTGAGCAAATTTCATAACAAATACCTTATACATGGGCTGGAGCGATAGCACGTCGAGTAAGGCATTTGCCTTGCATGTGGCAAACGTGGCCGACCCAGGTTCAATTTCTCCGCCCCTCTCGGAGAGCCCTGCAAGCTACCAAGAGTATCTCGCCCACATGGCAAAGCCTGGCAAGCTCCCTGTGATGTATTCAATATGCCAAAAACAGTGACAACAAGTCTCACAATTTGTTGTGAGATGTTACAGTGCCTGCTCAAGCAAATCGATGAACGATGGGAGGACAGTGCTACAGTGCTATGAATACTGAACTATGTCCCAGCATGTAGTCTATCTATCCTGGAGAATGTTCCCTGCACACTGGAGAAGAATATGTGTTCGCTTTTTCTAGGGTGGAGGGTCCTATAATACCAGTTCTTCCATTTTTCTAGAGCTGGAGTGATAACAAAGCAGTAGAACATTTGCCTTGCACACGCCAACTTGGCCGACCTGAGTTTGATCCCTCAGCCCCTCTTGGAGAGCCTGGCAAGCTACCCCTGGCGTATTTGATATGCCAAACACAGTAACAAGTCTCACAACAGAGACGTTACTGGGCCCACTCAAGCAAATTGATGAACAATGGGAGGACAGTGCAGTGCTATAGTGCTACACATCTATTAATATTAGTTCTCCCATTTCCTTATTTAAACCTCCTGTCTACCTACTTACGTTCTGTCTGATTATCATGTCACCTTCAATGTATCTCTTCAGATTTGTTAGCAGTTTCTTTATAAACTTTTCTGCCTCATCATTTGGTATGTATATGTTGATAAGATTTAAATTTCTCTGTCTCTCTGTTTCTCTGTCTCTTTCTGTCTTTCTCTCTCTCTGTCTCTCTGTCTCTGTCTCTGTCTCTGTCTCTCTCTCTCTCTCTCTCTCCCCCTCTCCATCTGGCTCCCCCTCTCCATCTGGTGGTGCTCAGGGCTTACTCCTGGCTCTGTGTCAGGGACTGGGTCATGATATGTGGTCCTATGTTTTAAACTGGGCTCACTTGTGTGCAAGGCAAGCACTTTAAGCCTTAAGCCTGTACTTTCACACAGATCCCGAAGAGTGAAATTCTCTTGCCTAATGATACCTAAGCAGTACGCAACATCCATCTCTATCTCTTATTATCTTCTTTGAGTTAATGCAATTTAGTCTGATACCATGACCATCCCTGCTTTTTCAAATCCTACCATTAGCTTGCAGGATTGCTTTTCTATCCTTTCATTGTGAGTTTGCTTTTGTCATTTAAATTCTTGTGCTTCCTGTAAACAGCTGGATTTTTTCCCCCCAGTCACTCCAGTGCTTTTTGCTTTTTGTTCGTTTTTGTGTCATACCCAGAGGTGCTCAGGACTTACTTCTGGCTCTGTGCACAGAGATCATTCCTAAAAGGGTGGGACCCTATCATGAACCCAGCCTGGCTGTGTGCGAGGCAAGTGCCCACCTGCTTGTACTATTTCTCCAGTTCCTGCTCGGAGAGTTCAGCCCATTGGCATTTAAGGAGATTATTGATGTGAGGAAATTTGTTGCCATTTCTATGAGGATTTAAGTCACTTCTGTCTTTCAGCATCTGTGTTTTTAATGGAAGGCCATTCAGTATTTCTTTGCAATAAACTCCTTTGACTATTTGTCAGAAAATGGTTTTATTTCTTCTCATATCTGAGTGTCAGCTTTGCAGGATGTTGTACTCTCCAGTGAAGTTTCTTTTTAGTCAGTATTCTGAGTACATCATTCCATTTTCTTCTTGCGTGTCCAGCTTCATTTGCAATATCTGGTATGAATTTTATATCACTTCTGCTGTGTTTGAGACTCTACTGCTTAAAGCTGCCCCTTTACTTGGCTCTTGCCATTTTGGTTACAATATCCCTTGGTTTCCTTCCCTCTGAGTTTGGCATTCTTTGGACCTGTGCATAGGTCTGTCTCCCCAGAGGAGCAAGTTCTCAACTATTTTCTCTTTCACCATCACTCTTCTCCTTTCTTTCCTCCTCTGAAATTCCTATGATTAGGAAATTGTTCTTCTGGCTATTGTCCACTAAATTTTTCATTAAAAGATACTTGATCTCATTTTCCTCATTAAGAAAAAATTTTTTTCTAGTACTGTGTTTCCGGTGAGAGACATGACTTCCATTAGTGAAGGAATAGGGTGGAACCGTGGGAGTGGAAGGGTGGAGTACTAGGTGAACTGATGAACCCAATTGGTCATTTTATCCACTCAAAATAGATAAAGGGGGTGCAGGGGTGGGGGGGGTGAAGGGCTGGAGTAAGGGTAAGGCATATTGCACGTGGCTGAACTGGGTTTGATTCCCAGCATCCCATATGGTCTCCCGAGCAATGTCAGGAGTAATTCCTGAGTGCAGAGCCAGGAGCAACCCCTGTGTATGGCCAGGTGTGACCCAAAAAAGCAAAAAAAAAAAGAAGAAGATAATGGAGATGCTGGGGGTGGGAGGTAGCAGGAGATTAAAGGAAGCCCTCAGCTAGGAAGAGAGAGCTCATGGTTCTTTCTCCCAGTCCGTTTGGCAGGGCAGCAGGGAATCTCACTCATGCACATGTGACCATGGCCAGAGACTGAGATTACAGGGATAGCTGGTATCCTAGTTAACCGGTCCAAGAGGAGGCAGAGTGACATGCTCACTGACAGCAGACCCCAGCAACAGGATACAGGTGACAGGTTCCAGCCACAGATCCTAGATCAGGAACTCTTATATTGGGTAGAGAATGGCACAGGGAAAAGACCATCAGGTTATCATACACTGGAGGTGACCAGATGGCTAGAGACAGGGCAGTGATATACACACACAAAGGACCTGATCCATAAACTTGAACTTGGTGATAAACCTTCCTTCTTTTTTTTTTCTTTTGGGGCCATACCCGACATTGCACAGGGGTTACTCCTGGTTCATCCACTCAGGAATTACTCTTGGCGGTGCTTGGGGGACCATATGGGATGCTGGGAATCTAATCCACATCGGCCACATAGAAGGCAAACGCCCTACCCGCTATGCTATTGCTCCAGCCCCAAATTTCCCTTCTTAAGCATTTGAGTTTTGTAGGCAAATCTTAATCTTAATTTAATATGCAAATATTAATCTTAATTTTCAAAAACCCACAGGTCAGGAATAAATTCAGTTTCACACTAAGAGGGTGGCTAATGTGAAGCGGAAGGAGAGAGGTCCAGCTGGAAGAAGGGGAGTCTATCGGTTCCCTCTCTCCCCGCCTCGGCCTTCCCTCTCTCCCACAGACACCCAGGAACAGCCTGTGGAAATCTCCAGCTGATGAACCTTCTCTGAGCACCTGCTACAATACAGACATCTTGTCTCACCAGTTCCTCTAGGTGGTCATCCAACCACGCCTGGATTCCACTTCTTCTGCCCAATGTGGGAAATGGTTCTGGCCATTCGATTTCCTGGGGAGTGAAGGAACCCAGGATGGAGTGAGGAATTGCTCTTTGTAGTAAAGGAAAGTCAGCCCTAAATCTTACCCAGACTTTCCAGGCCTGGCACCTTCCTTCACAGAAAAGAATTGCAGGAACAACTTTGCACCTCTGTATCCCATGGCAATTCAACAACAACAACAACAAAAATTGCAGGAGGAGATGAATAACAAGTGTATCTGGGAAGTAAAGGGAGAGAAAGAGAGTGATACATGCTCAAGAGAAAACAGGGGCTTCTCCAGAGTGGAAAAGCCCAGGATAACTTTTGGGAAAGGTTGTCTACTTTGTTTTGTTTGGAGAGGTCATACCCAGCTGTGCTCAGGCTTACTACTGGTAGGCTCAGGGGACCTTATGTGGTGCTGGGGATCAAACCAGGGTCTTCTGCATGCAAGGCAAGTGCCCTACCTGCTGTACTGTCTCTCCAGCCTATGTATGGATATTTCCTTCATCCCAAATTCTTTATACAAGTTGGAGTTAATGGGACACTTTCTCGGGAAATGCACCGTACTTAAATTGGTTCTTTCTGGCCTTTGCATTCGGGGCCTCTCTCCTTTCAGGGATTAAATTTCAGGCTTTCCCTCTCAGGATCTGTTCTAGGGCTTCAAACTCTGCACCTCAATGCTTTTCTCAAGGCTTCTGCAGGGGATCTTTTGTTTCAAAGGCCTTCATGCCTTTGGGCTGTTTTTGGTTTCAGACAATGTTTTTTCTCAGCTTACGTTTCCATGGTCCCCAATTTCTCTGCCCGCAACAGCCTCTTATTTAATGATGATAATGTTCTGTGCCCTATTCTCAAGGTCACTGATTCAATTATTGGCGTTTTCCATTCTGCTCCTGAGACATGCTGCTACTGTATCTCTAACTTCTCCATTTCTGTTTAGATAAATCCTTTATTTTTTTCCCATCATTTTTCTTTCAATTTATTAAATTTCTTTTCCAATTGTCCAGTAGACATTGAGAAGTTTGTCGCTCTGAAACCATTGTTATGCAGAGTCAAAAGTTCTGATGCGGGCTGGAGTAAGTTGGGTGCTTGACTTGTGCGTGGCCAACCTGGGTTTAATTTCCGGAATCTCATAAGATCTCCCAAGCCTGTCAGGAGTAATTCCTGAGTGCAAAGCCAGGAGTAACCCCTTAGCATTATGGGTGTATTCTCCAAACCAAACCAAAAAGAAAAACAAAACAGAAGTTCTGCTATACTTGAGAACTTCCCTGGCCTTCAGTTCCCATCTCTTGTAGCAGCCGAGTTCCTTATTTTCATTATTCATGGTGCTTCTTTGGCGGTAAGGATGAAGCAACTAGTTTCAGGTATTCTGCTCAATGATCTGGTGCTCCTGTTCACATTATCAGTCTGATGCTTATGAGGATGGTCATTTCTGGCAGGATTTGTTACTCTGTGAGGATTTCATGCAGGAAACAGCAGAGGCAGAGCTAGGTACCAAACTATCAAACCAGTGGTGGGTTGTCCAGGGCCAGAGTGAGACCTAGCCAGACTTATAGCGTCAACAAAGAGCAAAACTGGCGTTCATAACAATCAGCAATTTGAAGAGAATGGAGAAGAGGAGGGACCAAGGGTGTGGGGCAGAGAACTTGGCTGTATGGTGGGAAAAGTGCTTGCTTTGTGAGGTCCAGCAGGAATGACCCCTGAGCACAGAGCCAGGAGTCAGCCCTGAGCACTGGCAGGTGTGTTCCCCCAAATCAGAGTAAATAAACAGATGAATAAACTGAGAACTTGGTTTGGATATGAGGTGAGACAGGGGAGGCCCAAGCACAGTTGGCATTGAGGATTTAGTGCTAGACAAGTGAGCAGCAGAAGTGTTGTAGCTTTTGTTTAAACTTGGAGTTCAAAATAAAGAGCACATAAACATTCTTAATGTGTTTATCAAATTTTACAAAATGAACTTATGGAGATTTTAGTTGAAATTACTTTAACCCATTCAGACTTATAGACCTGTATAGAAAAAAGAGGCATCTTGATGATAGTCTTATAATTCCTAAACACATTTACACATTTACATTTACTTTTAATTTAGATATTTTTAGTGACATTCAATCAAATCTATGCATTTGTTTTTTAAAAAATTATGATTATGTACATTTTGGTTTATGTGCAATAATGCGTATAATTGCGTTTCTCATGCGTATAATTCCAATACCACTTCCTGGCTCATAAAAGCACCTGGAACTCTTAGAATTGTTTCTAAAAGTTACTTTTTAAAGTTCTTTTCTTTTTCATTGCTACTTTTGACATTTTTCATTTCTTATATTTTATAAGTTTCCCTCTAAAAACTTCGCATTCTAACTGTTGAGATATAAAACTACTGATTTTTATTGTTGTCCCAGAACTTTGTCAAGCTGTTCTTAAATATTTGTGAATTACTTATCTTTAAATATATTAAATAATCTTTTGCAAAAGTGTTTTTTCCTTTATGTTGCATTGTAGCACTGTCCTCCCATTGTTCATTGATTTGCTCGAGCGGGCACCAGTAACATCTCCATGTGAGACTTGTTGTTACTGTTTTTTGGCATATTGAAAGCGCCATGGGGAGCTTGCCAGGCTCTGCTGTGCAGGTGGGATACGCTCGGTAACTTGCCGGGCCCTCTGAGAGGGACGGAGGAATCAAACCCAGGTCGGCCGCATGCAAGGCAAACACCGTCCCCACTGTACTATCACTCCAGTTAATCTTTAATTCTACTTTCTTCCTTTTTATGTCTTAATTGCATTTATTTTGTTATCCAATATTATGTTGTGAGACTAGATAATCTTCCATTGGTTCCAACTTTAAAATATATGTTTACAATATTTTATTATTTTATAAACAATATACAGTTTCTATGTGTATCTTAGTTATTGTTTTCGTTAAGAAAAATTTTAGTACTGGATGGCTATTTTTTCATTTGAAGTTCTAGATTCACAGGAAAATGGAGAGAGAAGGCCACACGTTCCCCTTTCTCAAGCTTCTTTACATGCAAAACCCTTCCCTTAATGAGCTGTTAATAAACCCTACCCATAATTAACACTCCCTACTAGCATAGTACACTTATTAATATTGATGACAATATTGACACACCATTGCCAAAACCTGTAGTTTATATTAGGCTTTACCTTTGTTAAAAGGTAAGCACATTTGGGCTCCCTAGTGGTGTTCAGAAGCAATTCTTGGTTGTGTGTGTGAGTGTCTGTCTCTGTGTGTGTGTGTGTGTGTGTGTGTGTGTGTGTGTTTGGGGGTTCAGGGGGCTGGGCCACACTCAGTAGTACTCAAGGCTTATTCCTGTCTCTGTGCTCAGGGATCACTCCTGCTGCATCTTGGGGGACAATATGGGATGCCAGGGACGGAACCCTGGGTAGCCTATGTGAAGGCAAATGCCTCACCCCTCAGTACTGTTGCTCTCGTCCCTCCTCCAAGCAATTCTTGAATGATCAGGCTGGGAGTTCAACACAAGGCCCTGAGGATGCAGTGATACTATGGCCTTGTGGTATTTCTGAGCACCTCAGGGGTGCTTAGGAATCTCTACGGTCATACCCACTGATATTTTTTTGCCAGAGTTGTGGGGGGTGTGGAACCAGAGTGAACAGGCCTGAAACAGGGAACTATGAGGATTAGGAAAAGAGACAGAAATAAGAGAGAAAAAATATGAGGTAAGGGGGCTTACAGCTCCTGGACTGGGAGCCCTAACTGTCCTCCACATACAGTATTTATTGCTTAGGACCAGTAATCCTCAGAAGGAGAACAACACCATTCTCTGGTCAAATATCTTAATCTTTTGGGTGTTGTGGTTTGCAAAAGAGGCATTGAGTGGCAATCGTGTTTGGTCCATAGTCTACTTTCAGCATGCTTCTCCCATCCTGGGAGGATCCTCCCAACTGTACCTCATGGTGTTTCACTAATAAAAATTAAATTAAAAAAATCTTATCATAAATGAGAGACTAACACCCAGGAGTGGCCGAGATTAGTACCAGGAATTTTGCTCCATGACTTGGAGGCCCGCCACATGTGCTAGGGAAAAAGGAAGCTCAGATAGAGAAGAGAGCACCAAATAAAGGATGTTGGGAGGATCCTCGCAGGGTGGGAGAAGCATGCTGAAAGTAGACTATAGACCAAACATGATTGCCACTCAATGCCTCTCTTGCAAACCACAGAACCCAAAAGGAGAGAGAGAGAACAAAAGGGAATGTCCTGCCACAGAGGCAGGGTGGGATGGGGGTGGATGGGGGGTGGGAGGGATGATGGGACCCATGGTGGTGGAGGATGGGCACTGGTGGAGGGATGGGTACTTGATCATTGTATAACTGAAACCCAAGCACAAAAATTTGTAAGTCTATAACTGTACCTCATGGTGTTTCACTAATAAAAAATAAATTAAAAAATCTTAATATATCCAGGCTACACTTTTATGTATCAAAGGGCCTTAGTTTGTCAGGATAACTAAGTTTCTTTGTCATGAACTTTCTCCAGGGTAGATTCTCCCAGGAGAGGGAGCAAAGATAGAGCAGTTGCAGGACTATGCTTGCCAGGGCAGCATTCTGCCTCTAGCACCAGCATTCTGGTTGAAAGTTCCCATAAACTACACATCCAGCTCTTTTTCTTTATCTGCCTAGTCCTCAGCAATGCTTAGAGGCCTTCAGGCTGCAACTGTTGATTCTTGGAAGACTATGGTGCTGGGAATTGAATCGAGTTGACTGTCTACAAGATATGCTCCTTAAACCTTGCAGTATCCTACTAATCCCTGAACTACACTTTATGATTTGGATGAATTCTAAGTGACATGTACCTACTATTACAGTGTTGTACAAAGTAGTTTCACACTTTAAAAAATCTTCTGGGGCTCGAGTGATAGCACAGCAGATAGGGCATTTGCCTTGCACGTGGCCAACCTGGGTTTGATTCCCAGCATCCCATCTGGTCCCCTGAGCACCGCTAGGAGTAATTCCTGAGTGCAGAGCCAGGAGTTAACCCCTGTGCATTGCCAGGTGTGACCAAAAAATAAAAAATAAAAAATCTTCTATATTCTGCCTACTCTTACCTTCCCATCACCTAAGTTCAGCAACCACTTATATCTTCCATTATGCCTTTTTATGCCATATGGTTTGAATCATATGGTATGTGTCTTTATCAGACTGGAATTTTTTCACTCAGTAATATGCATTTTTAGACCCCTTAAAGTTCTTCAGTGACTTTATAGTTCATTTCTTTCGTTTCGGGTTCCATAGTCAGGGATGTTCAGGGACTGAATTAAGGGTTTCTGCATGCAAAGCACCTGCTTCATCCTACTAAGCTATCTTCCCAGCCAAGTGAATTTCTTTTGATACAAAATAGCATTCCATTTGTCTACATGTACCAAAGTTTATTTATCCATTCACCTACCTCTCAAGCTCATTCACCAACGTGACTTGGCACAAGCCTCAGGCAACTGCAAGCGAATGTCCGAGCTTGCAAAGCAGTGCAGAGAAATGATAAAGGAAGACCTCAAAGAGAGAAGAGCAGCATTGCTGGCAGATGCAGTAGAAGCTGGGAAAAACATTTGCATCGCCTGCCTGTCCTTTGCCAACTACAAGACCAAGATGACTGCCCTCCTATGTCCTGATGGATCTATCACATTTCCAGAAGGGCAATGGAGAAGATTATTCAAGACTTCTACTTGGATCTCTTCGAGAGCCACATCCATCATGTGACGACTGGAATGTGAAGGAATGGGAGTGAAGATAGATGGTTGGCAACTACGCCACCTCCGCTTTGCTGATGACATTGTTCTAATAACACTAAACATTAGCCAAGTGGCACAAATGCTGACCGACTTTGACCGTAAGTGTGGAAAGGTCAGACTACAGCTGAATCTCATGAAGACAATACTTATGAGAAACAGTCTCGTTCCTGACTTTCCATTCGCTCTCAACAGAACAAACAACTCTGAATGCAACAGTTATGTGTACCTAGGTTGAGAAGTCCAACTATCGAATGTAGCCTGCCCACAGGGCAGAGTCTGGCAAACTCCCCGTGGCATACCAAATATGCCAAATACCAGTAACAATGATGGGTCTCACTCTCCTAAACAGCCTTGAATATAATCTCAGGGCTAGGATGAAAGAGACGTTACTGGGGCCTGCTCAAGGCAATCGACGAATAACAGGATGATGAAATGAATGAAATGAAATGAGGTTGAGAAGTCAACATGATGAATGACCTGGCACCTGAGTTGCGCAGGAGGAAGAGAGCAGCTTGGAATGCCTTCAAGAGCGTTGAAGAAATAGCTAAGAGGATGAAGAACCTCCGGCTCCGGGTACATCTCTTCGATTCCACTGTTCTTCCCGCATTAACATATGCCTCAGAGTCCTGGGCCCTATGAAAACAGGATGAGAATGCTATTCGGGTCTCCCAAAGAGGAATTGAAAGAGCTGTGCTTGGAGTATCACGATTCACTCAAATGAGAGCAAGAATCTGAATTTTCGACTTCCGTCGACGGTCAAGAATCAGGCACGCTGTTTCTTTTACTAAGGTATCAAAAATCAGATGGGCAGGTGATGTAATGAGATTTGGAGACCACCGCTGGACTAGAGCTATTACCGACTGGATTCCATGGAATGTCAAAAGACCGCATGGCCGTCCACCTATAAGATGGTCAGTCTTCTTCGTCAAGACCCTAAATGATCGGTTTGAGGCTCTTCGTGTTCCTAGAATGAACAGATACCATTGGGCTACACTAGCACGTGACAGGGATGAATGGAGACGTTACTGGCACCTGCTTGAGCAAATCAATGAGTAATGGGAAGTTAAATGATCAAGTGATTATTACAGGCTCGGTTCTCAGAGGAACATATGGGATGGTGGGATCGGACCCAGGTCAGAAGCATGAAGCAAAGGGTCATTACCCATCGTATTCTCTCTCCAGGCACCCCCTCCCATATTTCTTATTTTAATGATATTTGGAAGGGTTTAATACATATTTTAGTCATATTGTTTTGTTTCCCTCAATTTGCCATTCTTGGAATTCAGCCTAAGTGCCACTTTTCTTTCCTCTGTGAGATGGCACTTATTAAACTGTCTATGGGAATTTTCATTTCATTCACTGTGTTTTTCATTAAGCACCTTCGCTTGAATTTATTTGGTTTTTGGGCCACACCTGGCATTATTCAGGGGCTTACTCCTGGCTCTGTGCTTAGGGATCATGCCTGGCAGTGGTTGGGAGAATACATGTGGATCAAAACTGTCTTGGCTGCACACAAGTCAAGCAGCTTACCCCTGAGTCCAGGGGTCAATTCAATCCTCTGGGATTTTTTAGAGCTCCAATCTCTTAAATTTTTTTCTACTTCTGCAATTGTTTTCTTATTTTCTTGTTTTGTCTAGTGAGCATTTGAACCTCTCATTGAATTTCTTCATAATGGTTTCTTTTTTTTTTTGCCACACCAGAGATGCTCATGGGTTACTCCTAGCCTTGCACTTAGGAATTACTCCTGGCAGTGTTCAGGGTACCATACAGGATGCAGGGGTCAAACCCAGGTCATCACCGTGCAAGTACCAGGTCATCATTGTGCAAGTACCCTACCTGCTGTATTATTGTTCTGGCCCTGCTTTATAACAGTTTTTATTGAATTTCCTCCAACTCTATTTCTAGATCGTTACAATTTATTGGAGGCTTTTCTTTCTCACTCATTCTATTACAGGATTTAGCCTTTTTTGGCACTTTCTTTGTTTTACCCAGTACGTGATGCTGTGGCTCCCTAGAGGTCTGATTTGTTTTCCAAGATTTCAGCTGTGTGCGGGTGGAAGGCTGAAATTGTTGGGGGAACCTTTTCAGTCACTGACCTGGTTCCAGAGGATTAGCCTGGATATAAAATCCCTCAGTATCCCCCTTCTTCCCATGACTGGAGGGCTTTGTCGAGTTTAGATCTGTGGTCCCAGATACCTTCTCTAATTCCTTGTCTCAAGTATCTGTGACTGTAGGTGTCTTGTTCTGGAGCCCCAATTTCTTGTAGAACTCAGAACTAGGTGACTAAGTGAATCCATCCCTTTTCTCTGCAAGGGCTTCCTTGAGTCCTGAAGACTACCTACAGTAATATAGCACTGATAGAGATTTTCTTTCTCTCTTTCTTTCCCTCCCTCCCTCCCTCTCTCCCTCCCTCCCTCCCTTCCTAAATTGAGTCAGTGAGATAGAGTTACAAAGCTATTCAAGATCAGTTTTAGTCATACAATGTTTCAACACCCATCCCTCCAGCAGTGACCACTTCCCACCAATGACCTGTTTCCCTCTCCCCAGTCCCCACCCCAGCCTGCCTCTATGGCATACACTTCTCTCTCTCTCTCCTTGCAGGCATTATGGTTTGCAATACAGATACCGAGAGGTTATCATGTTTGTTACTTTACCTATTTTCAGCACACAGTTCTTGTCCTGAATGATCTGTTCCAGCTATCACTGCCATAGTGGTTCCTTCTCTATTCCAACCGCTTTCTCCTCCAGCACCTGAGGTAGGCTTTCAACTGTGGACCAATGCTCCTGGCCCATGTTTCTACTGTCTTTGGGTATTACTCTTATATATATTTTTTTGCCCCACAAATGAGTGCAATTATTCTATGTCTGTTCCTTTCCTTCTGATTTGTTTCACTTAACATGGTACTCTCTGTTATAATCCATTTATAAGAAAATTTTATTACCTCATTTTTCCTAACAGCTGTGTAGTACTTCACTGTGTAGAAGAACCATAGTTTCTTTTTCAGGTCATCTGTTCTTGGGCACTTGGGTTGTTTCCAGATTCTGGCTATTGTGAATAGTGTTGCAATGAACATACAACAAGTGCAGATAGCATTTCTGCTGTGTGTTTTTGTGCCCCCGAGACATAGTCCCAGAAGTTATATTGCTGAGTCATATGGAAGCTCAAGTTCTAGTTTTTTGAGGAATGCCCATATTGTTTTCCAAAATGGCTGGACCAGTTGGCATTCCTACCAACAATGAATGAGAGTCCCTTTCTCCTTGCATCTGCCAACACCAGTTGTTCTTGATTTCTTTGATGTGTGCCAGTCTCTGTGGTGTGAGATAGTATCTTGTTGTTGTTTTGATTTGTATCTTCCACATGATTAGTGATGAACATTTTTTATGTGCCTTTTGACCATTTGTATTTTTTCTTTGAGGATGTTTCTGTTCTTTTCTTTTCCTAATTTCTTGATGGGGTTAGATGTTTGTTTCTCTTAACGTTCTAATAGTGCCTTATATATCTTGAATATTAACCCCTTGGTATTGGGTAATATCAATGATAGTATTACTTTTTCCGGCTTCTGCCGCCTCTACCAGTACTTCTGCTCTTCTCTCTTTGAGGTCTTCTTTGATCGCATCTCTGCACTGCTTTGCAAGCTCGGACGTTAGCTTGCGGTTTCCTGAGGCATGCGCCAAACCACGCTGGCGAATTAGCTCAAGAGTTTTCGAAGATAGGCGACTTTTTGTGGCTATCTCTCTCTTGGCGTTCCTCGCACATTCATGGAGGTGCTGAACCAGTCGATCGTACTCCTCGTCAATGTTGTCAACAGTGGCATCTTCCCATGTTGCCGCAATAGTACCAAAGAGTTCCCAGTTGGTGGTCATTCTGGGAGTTCTCTTTTTGAACTTTGCAGCCCTTTCTCCCCGCTCCGTGAAGTAGAATTTTGCACGAAGGAGACGGTGGTCCGATCCCGTTCGAAATTTTGGGACAACAGCGACATCAGTCAGGCAAAACCGTCGATTGAATATGATGTGGTCTATTTTGTTGTGGAATCGTCCACCGGGAGACTCCCATGTCCATCGTTTAGATTCTGCCTTCTGGAACTGTGAGTTACCATGAATGGTCTTGGTCGACATGATGAACTCAGACAGTCTCTCACCCTGTTCGTTCCATTCTAGGCCATGGGTCCTGATGTGAAGTTCTTCAGCTGATCTTCTCGGTCCTATCTTGGCATTAAAATCGCCCACAATGATCTTGTAGAAGGTGTGGTCTTCTTTATAGAACTTCTCTAGCTCCATGTAGAACTTCTCGATTTCTCTTTCATCATAATGAGATGTTGGTGCGTAGACAACGAAGATAGAAACTGCAAGCAGTGAGCCACATCTATTCAAATGTAAACGTCCGATTCGGGTTGTTAGGCATTCGAATGAATCAATGCTCTTGGCCAAGTTTGTGTTGACAAGGACACCTACGCCTCCGACACCTCTTTTATCGCATGTTCCGAGGAACAATTCTTCTCCAGTGTCGAAAAGAGCATGGTGACGCCCGCCTGTCCTTCGCCAACTATAAGACCAAGATGACTGCCCTCCGACATCCTGATGGATCCATCACATCCTCCAGAACGGCAATGGAGAAGATTATCCATGACTTCTACTCAAATCTCTACGATAGCCATGTCCACTTGCCGACATACCAAATTCCACAGGATGGGTATGTCGTTCCCAACGTTCTCCCTTCCGAAATCCGACACGCCATTTCGTCGGTAAAGAAGCAAACAGCACCCGGCCCAGACAAGGTCAGACCTGAACACCTGAAGAACCTGCCGTCAGTACTCATCAATACACTGGCTCGGCTCTTCACTCGCTACCTGTCTGAATGCAAGGTTCCGTCCCAGTGGAAAACCAGCAGGACCGTACTACTGTTCAAGAAGGGAGACATCCATGACATTGGCAACTATCGCCCGATCTGCCTATTGTCTGTCATCTACAAGTTGTTCACTCGAGTCATCCTAAATAGGATTGGCAGAACACTAGATGAAGGACAACCATGCGAGCAAGCAGGGTTCCGCAAAGGATTCAGCACCATCGACCATATCCACACTATAACCAAGCTCATTGAGGTTTCTCGGGAGTTCAAGATGCCGCTCTGCTTAACGTTCATTGATTTAAAGAAGGCCTTTGATTCTGTTGAGACGGAAGCGGTCATTGAAGCCCTAGCCAATCAGGGCATTCAAGCCCAATACATCAGGATCCTCCGTGAGCTGTATTGCGGATTCACTACCAGGATCTCACCATTCTACAAAGAAGTGATCGTTGATGTCAAGAGAGGGGTGCGGCAGGGTGATACCATTTCACCAAAACTCTTCAGTGCCACCCTCGAGAACATCATGCGACGACTGGAATGGGAAGGAATGGGAGTGAAGATAGATGGTCGGCAACTACACCACCTCCGCTTTGCTGATGACATTGTTTTAATAACACCAAACATCAGCCAAGCGGCACAAATGCTGGCCGACTTTGACCGTGAGTGTGGAAAGGTAGGACTACAGCTGAATCTTACGAAGACAATGTTTATGAGAAACAGCCTTGTTCCTGACGCCCCATTCGCTCTCAATGGAACGACCATCTCCGAATGCAACAGCTATGTGTACCTAGGTCGAGAGGTCAACATGACAAATGACCTGGCACCCGAGCTGCGCAGGAGGAAGAGAGCGGCTTGGAACGCCTTCAAGAACGTCGAAGAAATAGCTAAGAGGACGAAGAACCTCCGGCTCCGGGCACATCTCTTTGATTCCACTGTTCTTCCTGCATTAACATATGCCTCAGAGACCTGGGTCCTTCGCAAACAAGATGAGAACGCCATTCAGGTCTCCCAAAGAAGAATAGAAGGAGCTATGCTTGGAATATCACGTTTCACTCAAATGAGAGAAGGAATCCGGAGTTCTGACATCCGTCGACGATCAAGGATCAGGGACGCTGTCTCATTTGCCAAGGTGTCGAAAATCAGATGGGCTGGTCACGTAATGAGATTTAAAGACGACCGTTGGACTAGAGCTGTTACTGATTGGATTCCACGGGATGTCAAGAGACCGCGTGGCCGCCCACCTACCAGATGGTCAGACTTCTTTGTCAAGATCATGAACGATCGGTTTGAGGCCCTTCATGTTCCCGGAGCGAACAGATGCCATTGGGCTACACTAGCACGCGACAGGGACAAATGGAGACGTTACTGGCGCCCGCTCGAGCAAATCGACGACTAACGGGAAGTTAAGTGATTAAGTGATTAATGATAGTATTGGGTAAATATTTTTTCCAATTATATGGGCTGTCTGTGTATCTTGGTCACCATTTATTTTGAGGTTCAGAAGCTGCTTCTTCTTCTTCTTCTTCTTCTTTCTTCATTTTTGCTTTTTGGGTTACACCCGGCCCTGCACAGGGATTACTTCTGGCTCATGCACTCAGGAATCAGGAATTACTCCTGGCAGTACTCCGGGGACCATATGGGATACTGGGAATCAAACCCAGGTGGGTCGTGTGCAAGGCAAATGCCCTACCCGCTGTGCTATCACTCCAGCCCCTCTTAATTTAATGTAGCCCCATTTGTTTATCTTTGCTTCCACTCGCTTGGTCAGTGGTGTTTCATCTCTAAAGATGCCTTTACCATCAATGTCATTGATGGTTTTGCCTATCTTTTCCTCTATGTACCTTATGGATTCAGATATGCTATTGAGGTATTTAATACATTTTTATCTGACTTTTGTGTCTGGCATTATTGTGAGATCTGAGTTCTTTTTTCCTTTCTTTCTTTCTTTCTTTCTTTCTGCATGTAGCTGTCCAGTTTTCCCAGCACCACTTGCTTAAGAGACTTTTCTTGTTCGCTCCACATTTCTTACTGCTTCATCAAATATCAAGTGGCCATATTTGGGGGTCTTTGTCAGGATATTATCCTCTGTTTCATTGGTCTCTATGTCTGTTTTAATTACTACTGCTTTGTAGTACAGTTTGAAGTTGGGGAAGGTGATGCGTCCTGTTTTCTTTTCCCCAATAATTTCTTTAGCTATTTGTGGGGACTTATTGTTCATATAAATTTCAGGAGTTTTTTTTTATCTATTTCTTTGAAAAAGTCATGCATATTATTATAGGGACTGCATTGAATTTGTATAATGCTTTGGGAAGAATTGCTATTTTGACAATATTAATCCTCCCAATCTATGAGCAGGGAATGTCTCTCCATTTCATTTTATCCCTTTTTATTTCTTGAAGTTGTATTTTGCAGTTTTCTTTGTCCTCCACCTCTTTAGTTAAGCTGACTCTGAGTTACTTGATTTTCTGAGGCACAATATCTCTTTCTTCTCTTTCATTATTTGTGTATAGGAAAGTCATGGACTTTTAGGTATTGATTTTATAAACCTATTGTTTTTAGGATCTTTTTTGCAGAGTCTTAAGGACTTTCTAAGTATAGTATCATGTCATCTGCAAATAGTGAGAGCTTGACTCCTTCCTTTCCTATCTGGCTGCCCTTGATTTTTTTTCTTGCCTAACTGTTATGGCAAGTACTTCTAGTACGATATTGAATAAGATTGGTGAGAGTGGGCAACCTTGTTTTTACCTGATCTTACAGGGAAGGCTCTTAGTTTTTCCCCGTTGAGAATAAAGCTGAGGGCTTGTGGTAGATGGCTTAGATTATAATAAGGAAGGTTCCTTCCACTCTCATTTTGTTGAGAGTTTTTTTTTATCATGAACTTGTACTGGACCTTATCAACTGCTTTCTCTGCATCTATTGATATGATCATTCATTCATTCATTCATCATCCTGTTATTCATCGATTGCCTCGAGCAGGCCCCAGTAACGTCTCTTTCATCCTAGCCCTGAGATTATATTTAAGGCTCTTTAGGAGAATGAGACCCATCATTGTTACTGGTATTTGGCATATTTGGTGCGCCACGGGGAGTTTGCCAGACTCTGCCCTGTGGGCAGGCTATATTCGATAGCCTGCAAGTTTGTCCAGAGTAGGAATGAGATAATAAGATATCACAAAAAGATGTCCTGATAAGATGTCGCGCGGCCACAAATGTGGCCGCGTGGTTCCGGGAGCTGGATTTTATAGTCTCTGAGTCTTGGCCGTTGATGGGATTACATGGTGCCAGGGGGCCAGGTGGTGGGTGTGACCCCCGCCTACTGGAATTTGGAGGATCTGGGTGGAGGATGCTCGACTCCAATTCGAGTAGGCTTGGAGATCTCGGCCCTGGAACCCGCGTGGCTTTGTCCCTCTGCCAGTACCTTCATGTGTGCGGAGAGTGGTCTCAGCATGGTGGTGGCTGGTCCTGGAGGTCTTCGGCTGCCAGAGCCATGGTCGGGGCGGGGAGGAAAGCTCAACCCGCTCCCTCCAAGGGACCCCAGTGAGGAACAGCCAGGCGCAGGGGCAGGAGACTGACTGCACTGGTCTCGTCCGGGAGTCGGGTTGCTTGGGAATGCAGCCCAAAGCGGGTGGTAAATTCCATCTAAGGCTAAATTGATATGATCATTTTCAAAATATTTTCTTTTATTGATATGGAGTATTATGTTGATCAACTTGCTAGTGTTAAACCATTCTTACATCCCCCAGATGAATTATTCTTGGTCATAGTATATGATCTTTTTGGTGAGTCATTGGATTCTATTTGCTAGTATTTTGTTGAGTATCTTTGTATCTGTTTTAATCAGGGATATTCACCTACAATTATCTTTTTTGGTGGTGTCTCTGCTTTGGTATCAGGGTGACATTTGCCTCATAAACTGTTTGGGTGTGTTTCTGTTTCTACAACTTCCTGGAAAAGCTTGAAAAGGATTGGGAGTGGGTCTAGAGAGTTACTTTTGAAGGTTTAAGGGGAGGGGGCTGGCTAAAATTACTTGAATTTTTGTCTGGTTATGGCACCCAGACTATGACAGCCTGCGGATCTGGCTGTCCTCTGTGAAGGAGCTCAGAGATCCTTGGAGACATGCATGTCTCCAAGGACCTATTCCTGCCAGGCCCAATATCTGTGCAGCTGAGTGTCTCTCAACTGGGAACACACTACAGGGCAGGGAATTTAGTCTGGGGGTATTGCATGCAGTTTCTCAAGAGAGGCAAATCTTCCTGAGACAGTAAGGGGGCTCATTCTGCTATGCTGCAATTGCTAAAATTGCTGCAAATTACTGGGGTTAAGAGTATGGTCACATGAGCAGTTTCAGACAGCCAGTGGGTCTTTCTTGACTCAGTCAAGGAGCTCCATTGAGTCCTGGAGACTGGAGTGTCTGAAGCCCAGCTTGACTAGCCTCCTGTTCCATCTGCCATTGTGCTACTTGCTGTAGCTCCCAGGGCTAAATTTTGCCGAAACTCTGACTGGAGGTCTAGCTGCCTTCTCCTGATTCTGTCAGCCTCATTGATTTGGGCCACTCACCTTGAAAAGTGCAGGTGGGCCAGAAATAGGGCGCTTACCTTGCATGTGGAATCCCCGTTTGGACCCCAGGAGCAACCCCAGGTGTGATGCTTGAGTACAGAGCCAGGATTCAATCCTGGGCACCGCCTGGAATGTAAAGTGATTGAAAGGAGACATTTAATTTATGTCCGTTTCACGGAAAAAAAGAAGAAACAGCAATTTTGTTTCGGAGAATGCACAAATGCAAAGAATCAGAGTTGGGGCTTCCTCTGCTCCTCGCTGTTCACCTTAAAGGTTGACCCCGAGAAGACAGACAGTGTCATCCTATTGGAGAAGGGCTGCGGGCAGAGAGTGAGTCCCAGAGAGACACACTGTAGCACTGTAGCACGGTCTCCCAGACAGATACACTGTAGCACTGTCTCCCAGTTATTCATCAATTTGCTCCAAAGGGCCCAGTAACATTGTGAGACTTGTTGCTACTGTGTTTGGCATACTGAATACATCACGGGTAGCTTGCCAGGCTTTGCCATGGGGTGGAGATACTCTCAGTAGCTTGCGGGGGCTCTCCGAGAGGGGTGCAGGAGTCGAACTGGGGTCGGCTAGGTACCCGCTTTAATATATTTAACTATAAGTACACAGAAGGAATTTCGGCTTCGGTCTTTAGTTGCCCTGAGGTTTGCCTCTCAGTGCCCGGAGACGAAAGTCACGAAAGTAGCATCTGCCCCCAATTCCACTCTAGGAGTGGTTGGCTGGGACTCGGGGGCGGTGTACCCTCCTGGGGACCCTGCCTTTGTCCCCGCCCAGCGCCAGGGCAGGGGCGATCCGACGCTCGGCCGGCGCGTGCCGCGTCCGTCTGGGATGCGGGAAGAGCCGCGGGGCATCCGCCTGGGATGCGGGAGGAGCCGCCGCAGCCGCCGCCGCCGCCGCCGCCGCCGCCGCGCACGCGCACGCGCAGTGGCCACGCCGGGCCGGCGCCGCCAGTCCCCTCCCCCGCCGCCGCCTCCCGGTTCCGCAGTCACTTCCTGCAGCTGTTTCCCCCGCGCTCGGGCCGGGCCGACTTTTGACAGCCGCGTTCTGCAGCCGGGAAGGTTCGGCTCGGGTCGGCGGGCGAAGTTGCGCCGGGCGCGGCGGAGCGCAGCGGAGCCGGGGGCGGCGAGATTCCCGGGCGCGCCCGGGGGGTCGTTCCGGTAAGTGCGGGCGAGCGGCAGCCTCGGGGGGCGCCGGGGGTCTCTCTGGGCTCCGCCGCCGCCGCCTCTCGGCCCCGGCCCCGCACGTGCCCGGCGCGGGAGCCGGTTCGGGTGGGTCCGGCTGGCCGGGACGCCGCGGCCCACGTGTCCCGGCCGACGTGCGGCCGCCCCGGCGCCGGCCCCGCCGCGTGGGTGCCCGGGGGTCCCGGGGGTCCCGGGGTCCGCGCGGGCTTCCTCCCCGGGGCGCCCCCCGCGCGCCCGTCCGTGCGCACGCACCGCGCAGGGATGCGGTGCCCGCGCGCGCGGGACGCCCGTCGCCGCAGCCGGGACCGTGCGAGCGTCACCCGGGCCTCCGGACGCCCGCGCTCCGCCCCGCAGGGTGGCCCTCGCCCCGGGTCCAGTGCCCAGCCCCCAGCCCCCTCCTTTTGCGCTTCTTTTTTCTTTTGGCTGGGTTCTCCCCCCCCCGTGCGCCTCGCCGCGCCCCAGCCCCCTCTGAATTAAAGCTCCCCGCGCCTGGCCCTGCCGTCCGAACGCCCCCGTGATAGACCGAGCCGGTGGGCGGAGGGGGCATCCCCTGGGCTCGCCTGGTTTCTCCAAACGGGAAAGTGATGGTCTGAAGCCCGTGCCGAGAAGCCTAGGCCCCGGCCCAGGCATGCAAGCGTGCTGGGATTGCAATGCTCATTCGCTTCCTTTCAATGAGACGCACCGCACCGTGGAGCTGTGGATTCTGGATTGTGCCCCGAGCCGCTGGCCAGGGCAGTTGGATTCATGATTTCTCTGTTTCTGCTGGTCCCTCCGTCAGATTTAATGGTGTCTCGGGCCTGAGAAATGTTTATTTGCACTAGCCAGTAAGTTAGACTCCATTTAATGCATTGCTTGAATGGACCTGGGTCACATTTGCCTTGGATTCTCTCTTTTGCTCCAGTTTTGTTTTCACTGGAGGCCTTGGCTTAACACTTGGCTTTTATTTTTATGCTAATCTTTTTGTTTTCAAGCAGAGTGCTGCCTGATATAGTTTTCATGCACAGATCCGTTTTGGGAGTTGACATTATCGATTTGAATGTTAACTAGAACAGGAACAAACTTTTGGATGTTCTGTGAAAATTATAATGATAAAAATCATAAAGATAAAATACAGTCACGAGTCTATCTAGACTAGGGAGGATTTTGCTTGAATTCAGGAAATTTTACCGCATTTTGATGGGGACCGTTTGTACTCTGAGAAGGGTCATTATTTTGATGGAGACCCTTAACACTGGGGATCGGGACACACACATACAACACACAAACACACACACACACACACACACACACACACTCACTCTGTTTCCTCAAAGTGAAGTATCAGGGAGCTCAGAAACAAGTCCAGACATGTTGTAGGCAATTGGTAACTCTTGATTTTCAGTTCTTGGTTTTGTTGCTGATTTCCTTGATGCAGGTGTTTTGATACCCTCCTTCATCATTTGTCCTCTGAGCTTGCAAAGCACATGGCTGTGTGGCACCTTGGATGGGTGGTTTGTGTAGTTTTTTACATTCTGAATTATAATTAAGGTTATGGTTAAGTTTTTTTAAAAATCTGTTTTTTGTGTACTTGATCTTTTATTTAAAAATATCCTCAGCTGTCTGCTTTGAATGTTTGATTTAATGGAAAGGATGCACCAAGATTTCAGAGAATCCCAGTTTCTAAAAATGTCTAAATCTCTGTTGCTTTTCTTTGTGTTCTCAGAGATACGGACAACCTTGGCACAGGACAGTACGTCTATGTCAGAATAAAAAAAAACGGCTTTTCTAAAATGATAAGATTCATGGGCAGTATCGTTAGCTGCTGTGATTAATACTTCGTGTAGTTTGCTCTTTACTGCTCCACTGTACTGATAGTGCTGTCCCCAAACCTTAAATTTTAAAATTGAACTTGATGACAGTTCCCACTGTGGGCTCTTTTACCCATATTGGAAAAGTGACTTGTAACTTTTCAAAATTTATTTGGTTGATTTTCGTGAACTACTTCGTGGATAGAATATATACTTTGCTACCAGAAGTAAATTGCAGCAGCTTCAAATGACTTTATCCTAATGACAACAGAAAGGTTTTGTTTTTGTTTTTGCGATTGCTTTTGACCCTGACCTCGTGATGCTTGGGGTTACTTCTGGTTCTGCTCTCAGGAATTACTCCTGGCGGTGCTCCAGGGATCATGTGGGATGCTGGGGGATCAAACCCAGCTGGACTATGTGCGAGGCATTCGAGATACCTGCTGTGCTTTTCCTCCAGCCCTGAGAAGCTTGAATAGTATTGCAAGAGAGGTGTGAACTAGTAGGTTTTGAAACAGAATTTGAACTTGGATTAATTTGGGCCTTGGAAATTCCAAGTGTGTATGGTGGTTTATTTTGAGATGTTTTAGGTTAGAAGACGCCATCTGGGTGGGTATCAGAGGAACTAATGATAAAGATTGAAGAGGGACAGGGACATGCTGGGTTTATCTTGAGGAAACAGAATCGTGACACTCAGCTATCAATTTTTTTGTTTTTAATTTTGCTGGGGCGGTATTGGGCCACGCCAGCTATGTTCCACTCCTGGTGCTCTGCATGGGGATCTTTCCTGGTGCAGCTTTGAGGACCCAGATGGATGTTGGGGATCACACTTAGGTCAGCTGCATGCAAGGCAAGCACCCTGCCTGCTATACTGTGTCTCCTGCCCTTGGCATCTAATTTTAAGGGGGAAAGAAATAGCAGGTAGATTGAGGGACTGGAATCATACTGGGGCTTAACGTCGTGATCTATGGCCCCATTGAACGTTAATTGGAACCTTATTTTGTTTAGACAGTTTTCCTTGGGTGAGAAAAAATACTCCGATATTTTTAGGGAATTCATTACTATAATTAAAGCTCTATGATGTGCTGAAGTGAAAGGCCCATAGGGACAAAGACAGCAGGGTGGAGAGGAGACCTAGGCTGACTGGTCAGGCAGGCTTGGTTCCTTGGTTGAGTCGTCTCTTAACACGAATTCCTGCCCACATCGGACCATAGGCCACGTCTTGCTGAATCATCCTTCTGTCTGAATTAATTAGTTATTGGTTTGGGGACCACAGCCAGCTGTGCTCAATGTTTACCCTTGATTCTGTGTTCAGGGATCACTCCCCTGGGGCTTGGTGGAACCCCAGGGTTGGGATGGAACCCAGGTCAGCTGTGCACAAGGCCTTGTTCACTGTACTACCTCTCCAGCCCCTGGGTCTTCCTTTAATCAAGAGAAGCCACTTGTCTTCTGGCTTTAAAATACGGTCTCATTGACTTTAAATCCAAAAGCAAAAAGAACAGAGTGTATATTTGAAACAGGGCACTTCTATGGCTGCCAACTTCTATCATGAAAATTCGTTGACTCAACTCTTGGAAAATTTTTACTTTTTTATAGGGGGGAGGTCAGATTATAACTTTCTCTCGGGGAGGGGTTTGGGACACATTCAGCAGTGCTCAGTGCCTATTCCTGGCTCCAGACTTGGAGAATTGTTTGTGGTGCCAGGGATAGAACTAGAGTTGGCTACTTGCAAGGCAGGTGCCTTACTTTACTATTTTTTGGGCCCTGGATTATAATTTTATTCTCGTACTAGTTATTCCTTAAATCTTTAATATTTTACCATTTTTTGGGCCCTGGATTATAATTTTATTCTCGTACTAGTTATTCCTTAAATCTTTAATATTTTACCATTTTTTGGGCCCTGGATTATAACTTTTATTCTGACATACTAGTTATTCCGGAAGTCTTTAATATTTTACCTTATTCTAGTAGTGCTTTAAGGAGTCCACGAAAGGACGTCCTTTTTCATTCTATTTGATGCCATTTGGGTAGGAAGGAAAGCGAGCTAGGATGCAAAGGAGACATTGCAAGGGCTTCTCTACATTGGTATTTATATCTGTAGAGAGTTGTCATTACGATGATTTAAATGTAAGTATGTCTAAAGGAAGGATCTGGCCAAGGTGACCTTTGATGTCCATTGGAGCCACGTGACTTTTAGATTTAATTAGCCATGGATGCAATACTATAAATGTTCATGGGCTGGAGGGACCGCTGGGCGCAGTGCCAGGCAAAAGACAGCCAAACCCATGGAGTGGTTCTCGCCGGAAGGGCATGATGTCAGTGTGGATAAAGAGACACGGGGAGATTGTTAGATGAGGCCCGATGAAAGAAGACCCAAAGATGTCTTTGGTGAAGGGGTCAAGAGGTGCGCTCGTTTGCCTGTCATCTTGCTGTGCATCCCATTTTAAATATCGTTTTGTTGTTGTTGCTGATTCAGATTTGAAGACTCAACTTTTCATCGCCCATTGGATTATGCCCAAGACTTTCCTACCCAATGATCCTCTTGCAACACTCAGCACTTCCTCCACCTAAGCAGCCCTCATCCTCTCCTCCTATGTCAGTAGCCACCAGGTCTACAGGGACTTTGCAGCTTCCACCACAGAAGCCTTTTGGGCCGGAGGCTTCTCTGCCTCTGGCGGGAGAAGAAGAGTCACCCAAGGGCGGGGAGCAAGACTCGGCTCTGGAGGAGCTATGTAAGCCCTTATACTGTAAGCTCTGCAATGTCACCTTGAATTCTGCACAGCAAGCCCAGGCTCATTATCAGGTAAGGAGATAAGAGAATTTGGGGGCATTTGCGTTATCTGTCCTGATGTGTCTGATTTTGCCTGGATAGCTTAGTGCATTCTCAGGTGTTTATTTGACTGAAAACATTAGGTTCCTACTGTAAGTTAAAGTACCATTTGTGATTAAGTGGGCACCTTGCCTCTTACACTTAGACTGTGGGGCATTTGTCCTTTAGCAGTCCTTCTAAGACAAGTCATCCGTGTTGAGCGTAAGGAGAACAGGTATTTAGAACATGATGTACTGATGCCAAAGTTGGCTTAGTATTAAAATTATTATTACATTATTTAGAACTATGCCTTTCTTGCTAATATTGTATGCATCAGTGGAAGATTGTTTCTATGAGTCTTAGGCTTTTCCATTTTGACCTCTAATTTAATTACCTGTTACTCCAAGGGAAACTACAAGTATCTTTCTGCAATGAGATTAAAATGACTTGTCCTTCATTTTCTAATACACAAACTCTGATTTCTTCTAGACCGTCAATGTAAACTGGTACTTATTTCTGATATTTAAAGCTTTTATTCCCATATAAAAAATGAGTAGTAAGGGAAGTTGTAAAGGGTGTTATTACCAAGTACAAATAGAGAATTAAATTTTGACCAGGAAGAGAGTGCTCACTTCCCTCCTCGATTATTTTCTGTATAAAATCTCTAAAGTGTCTTTTTGGGGGTAAAGAAATCCTAGAGCAGTTGAGACCAAATCCTATTGAAAGGAAGACTTTTTAGGTCATGATTGATGTGTCTACTTTTTTTTTTTTGGCATGAATATCTACAATAATTAAACTGTGATCGGAAGATAAAGTACAGGGGTTAGAGACATAGTACAGGAGTTAAAGCACTTACCTTGTACATGGTTGACTTGGATTCCAACTCTGACATGATAAAGGATCCCTTGAGCACTGTTAGATGTGATGTCTGAGCACAGAGCTGGGAATAAGCCCTTACTCCTGCTGGACATGGCTTAAAAAAAAAAGAAAAAAGGAAACAACAAAAATTAGGAAAGAAAGATAAATTGCAAAGGCTTTTTCTCTATTGTGTCACTCTTAACTCTTCTACCAGAAGTTTTTATTTACTTTGTTTTGACCTTAAAGAATGAAAATTGTGTAACTTGGTGATGGTACATCAGAAGTATTTGGGTGGTGTGTTGTTTATTCTGGGATTTGGGAAAAGTCAGAATATATTGTTGCCCTGGAGTTTTTTTTTGTTTGTGTTTGTTTTGCCCTCAGGTACAGACTTGAGTTCACTGTCACAGATCTTGGCATCTGTTATCATTGGTTCTTGCAGCATCCGCTGGTTGTCTTCATTCCCTCCTTCCTCCCCATCCCCTCTTCCTCCCAACTGCGCCTTCCTCCGTGTACTGCTTCTCACTACGGTGGATGGATATAGCTCAGCGCTCCTGTATGCTGGTGGCCTGTTCGCCCATTGTGTTGGTGTCTGTTAGGGTGGTTCATCTCAGACCCACAACTCAGTGCTAGCTTCCTTCCTCATGGGTTCCTATGGAATGTTCAGTTTTGTAGTCTTGTAAGATTCACTTTGAAAAATACAGTCTGGGTTCTAAAGCTTTGACTCTAAGCTGTATAAAGCCCCTAATAAGTCCTTAACTAGGGAGCTAACCTTTTTTTCTGTCATAAACATATAATGGCGTTTTAAAGAAAAAGTAATTTACTTTTGTGGGAGAGCATTTTAATACGTGTGCATGGATAATGCACAGGGTTCTTGCCTTTCTCCCCGGCCCTAGAGGGTAGAGCCTGTGCTGCCTCTGTAGACAGTGATGGATGCTTCTGGTTATACGCAAAGAGAATTCAATTTGAGCAAGGTCACTGGAAAATAACTCTTAAACTAGATAGGAAATAGAAGCAGCATTTTATTTAGGTTTTTTCTCTTTTTTTGCATTTGTGTTTGTGTGTGTGTGCACTCTGAACTTCTTAGGTAATGTTACTCATATCTAATTTCAGCTCCCCAGTATCACAATGAGTATATATAGTAGAAAAATATTTATACTTGTATATGAAATATATGTGAATATACATAAATATGAAATATATATATGAAAAGGGCAATAAAATTAAGGAACATTTTTCAATATTCAGAATTTTTCAGTACAAGAGTTATAGTAAGATTACTTCATAAGGGACAACTTAAGCAGCCAAAATCTTGAGTAAAGATAGGGTAAAGAAGCAAGTAGATGAAAGTAGAACCGAATAGAAAAATGTAAAGTTTGGGTGTAATTTAAAGCATGTTCATAAGGGCTTGGAAACAAAGATTTGAACGAAACCATTGTCACTGGTGACTCTTAAAGAAGTTTCTTCCGCAGAAAAGAAGGCAAGGGTTTGATGCTTTAAAATGTACCTGGCAGTTTGACTGAAGAGCATAGAAGAAAGTTAATCTTAGAAGTGAAATCTAAGGGCTGAAGCCATAGTACAACGGGTAGGGCATTTGCCTTGCACACGGCCAATCTGGGTTTGATCCCAGCACCCCATATGGTCCCCCGAGCACCGCCAGGAGTAATTCCTGAGTGCAAAGGAGTGCCAGGAGGAACCCCTGTGTATCACCAGGTGTGACTCAAAGGAAAAAAAAGAAGAAGTGAGATCTAAAAAAATTGAAATAATCAAGATGAAGTTAAATTAGAGTGTAAGTCAAAAATCAGAGGCCAGAGCAGTAGTGCAGTGGGAAGGGCATTTATGGTGCATGCAACTGATCTGAATTTGATCCTCTGCATCCCATATGTTCCCCTGAGCATAGTGAGGAGTATTTCCTGAGTATAGACCCAGGAGTAATCCCTGAGCATTGCTGAGTGTCACCTTACCCCCGGAGAAAGGAACCAAAAAGACTCTCAAAAAACCCAAACACACAAAAAGTCGACCACAATATTGAAAAGTACATGACAGCCTGAACATAACCAGTTGGTGGGTGAATCAACAGAAGACAAGCACACGGATGCTCACCTGAAAGGTGTCAAAAGCACCCAAAGGATACAGCAGTAGGGAGTAATTGGAAGCGGTGACTCACGACAGAGGGAAGAACAGTGAGCGAGACTTACCAAGCATCAGAAAAAGGCAGCATGCAGGGAGGGAGAGCTGACCATTCAGACACCGTGGTTAATGAGGTGCCGGTTGCCAAGTTTTACTTCCATACAGAAACCTGCTTTGTATCTTTGTTTCGTTTTGGGTCCATTCCTAGCACGACTCAGGGGTGCTCCTGGCTCTGTGCTCAAGGATCACTCTTGGGGGACCCAGGGGAACATATGTGGTACCAGGCATCAGGAACTGGTTGGTTGGCACAGGGTAAGTGCCCTACCTGCTGAACCATTTCTCCAGCCCCCGCTTTGCAGTTTTTAATACTGGGATACCAGTGCCTCAAGTTCATTATTTTGAGATAATAATAAGTATGAGATTAAAGGGGTCAGTGGTATCCTATTTGTAAGCTGGAAACATACCCTGCTGAAGTTATAAATCACTGATTGTTTGAGTCAGTTAATGCTGCTATTGAAATCACAAAAGTTTCAAATTGCCCAGGGTATTGGAAGCAGCCTTGGGCAGGTTTGAGCTGTGTGACACTGGAGTCTAACTGTATCATGTTCCCCTAATCCAGGACACAATGCCGGCTGCTTAATAAACAGTCTGGAAGCTCACTTCCTCCTTTGCCCTGCCGTGCTGCTGTTCCCAGGCAGGGGGTGCATAGCAGTGATCCAGGTCTGTCTATGGTTGCTTGCAGATTTAGTTCTATTTCTAGGGCTTCTAGATTGGTCAGACTATTTCAGAATACCCGTAGCTGGTTGTTTCATTTTTCAATGAATTTACCGATTTTTGCAGTCTCAAAATCGTGGCATTCAGTAGATCTTTTTTTTATTCCTCCTCTCTTCCCCCTTCCCTACCCTTTGTTCTTACTGTGATGACTGGGCGCATCTCTCTCCCTCCCTCTCTGCCTCCCTCTCCGCTCTCTCTTTTTCTCTTTCTCTCGCTCTGCTTCTCTCTCCCTCCCTTTCTCTCCCCCCCCCTCTCTCTCTCACACACACACACACACACACACACACACACACACACACACCACACCCCATATATTTGTCGATATTGTTCTTGGTGGGGTTGCACACTTTAGCTATGATACCGGCAACTATCTGACTGTGCTGAGTCAGAGACTGAAGTAGCAGAGCTGTCGGGACCTTCCTTAGGGAATGGGCATCACGGGTGATTGAACTCCTGGTCTCAAGCTTGGGAAGCCTGCACTCTGCCATCCACCCATCCCCAGATTCTCTATTTCATTATTTCCCAAAGTGGGCAGTACTTTCAGTACTTCTTACGGGAGCGGGGGCGCTGGAATGATCCAGGGGGCTGGAAATAACCTCAGGTTCAGTTGGGGTGGGAGTTTACATTCGGTTTGCTTAAAGAAGTATATTGTCATGAGGAATGTTGAGTGATTCTTTTTTTTTTTCCTTGAAAAGGGGGGCTGCGGGCCAAAGCAGTTTAGAAACCTCTGTCGTAGCTATATCTTAATTTAGAATAAAACTGTGGGAGCTGGAGTGATAGCACAATGAATAGGGCATTTGCCTTGCACACGGCCGACCTGGGTTCGATTCATAGCATCCCGTATGGTCCCCGGAGCACCGCCAGGAGTAATTCCTGAGTGCAGAGCCAGGAGTAGCCCCTGTGCATCGCCGGGTATGACCCAAAAAGAAAAAAAAAATAAAATCTTGGATGGAAATCATGTCTTTATTTTAGTCAAGTCTTTATGCAGGTTGTTGGTTACTTAGGGCAAAAACGGCATGGAGTAATGAAAAACTTGTGGAAGCATCAATGTCTAAAGGAAGAACCACTTTAGGAAGGAAGATTATTAATAGAAACCAAAAGAACAGAAAGCATGAATAAATTCTGCGAAGGCATCCACAGCTTAAAATAAAATTAACTGATTTGCATACCCATTTGAAAAAGATCTGGTTGCTCAAAGTACATTTCTAACATGTTACGAACATAGATTTCTATTTATAATATTCAGTAGCCAAGTGAGAATGTTAATTAGATTAATTTGAAAGAGGACTAGAACACCGATCATAAAAAACGTGTGCTAAAATTATGCTGAATGACATGGCCTTAATTCATAACGCTGCTGATGTGGCTGACACGCTGAAATTTCATACCAATTTTAGCACACGCATTTTGACGCTGATCACTCAAGTTCGGATGGCAGTATCAATCCCTTTAATCTCACCTAATTTTTCTGCCTTCAGAATTCTGCCTGATTATTTTCTGAATGAACTCGCCATGGAACTTGTGCAAGGAATGTTCAGAACACACCCCAGCAGGGGACAGGAACGCTCCATGACAGCTCCACTGTCCCATGGGGCTCCCCAGGCCTCTGTTTCCCATCAAGTTCACCCCTGTATGGTCTTCTTTTTTTCAGAAGATTAGAAGCTCTTTTTGTGCAGCTGTTACTACTTACCCTCTACTCTGGGGTTTATTTCCTCATTAGGGTGAAACGAGAAACGTGCTCCAGGCTTTTTCATATAAATAGACACAGTACTCTTCTCTTTCTTTACTTTTTTTTTTTTTTTGTGGTTTTTAGGTCACAACACCGGTAATGCCCAGGGGTTACTCTTGGTACATGCACTCAGGAATTACTCGTGGCGGTGCTCGGGAGAACCATAGGGGATGCTGGGAATCGAACCCAAGTGGGCTGCATGCAAGGCAAACTCCCTACCCGCTGTGCTATCACTCCAGCCCCTCTTCTTTACTTTTATAATCTCTCTTGTTAGCAACTATTGAATTCTTTCTTGCTTTTAGAGTTGAGTCTAGAGTTGTCCTCTTAAGGTCTTCATTTCTATTTCCTTTCCAGCTACTCCTAGCATGCTGTTTTTTTATTCCAATATGCTATTGGAACGAATGATTTAAGGTCACCTGTAATCTGATGGACAATTCCAGCTCTTACTCCCTGCATTTCTTCGTAGCATTTGCTGCTCAACGTGATTCTTAAAACATTCAGGGAATTTTTTTTTAACTCAAAATAATGCCTTTAGAACAAAGGTTTTATTTTTTCCCCAATTCTTTAAAAAGCTTTTGAGCCACATCTGGTGATGCTTAGGGATTACTGCTGGCTCTGTGCCCAAGAATCACTCCTGGTGGGCTCTGGGGTTCCTATGGGATGCTGGGGATCGAACCTAGGTTGGCCTGTGCAAGGCAAGCACCCTATCCACTATACTATCACTCAACTCCCCTGTAGAATAAAGGTTTTAAAGTAAAGGCAGCATATTTTCACACAGTTCACCTTCCTTATCCGTTCCATATCTTTTCTTTCTTCTCCCTTCACTGTGTTCCATCTTCCCTTGGGTATAGTTTCCTTTTTTTTTTTTTTTTTGGGTCACACCTGGCGTTGCACAGGGGTTACTCCTGGCTCATGCACTCAGGAATTACTCCTGGTGCTGCTCGGGGGACCATATGGGATGCTGGGAATCGAACCTGGGTCGGCCGCGTGCAAGGCAAACGCCCCACCCGCTGTGCTATTGCTCTCACCCCTAGAGTTTTACTTTGACTCCTACATAGTTGTTTACTTTTCCCTCCTAGGGCGTAGGGTGGTGGTGGTGGTGTGCCTCCCAGGTGGGGCTGTGGAGGCCTGGGTCTCCTCCTGGTGATTCTCAGCCAACCAGGCTATGGTGGGCCAGTGTGAGGGGCCGCGGATGTAGGGCTGGGGGATTGATGACTTGGATAGCAGCTCAGTGGGCTTTCAGGCCTGTATGCAGCAAAGCGTGGGAGACCATGAGGCACCGGCAGATGCGGGGTTCAGCTGCAAGCAAGGTGTATGCCTTATTCCCTTACTATTTTTCTGGCCCCAGGTTGGTCACATTTTGTGTATGATTGAATTACATCTGCCTTGCTCTTTTTCCAGGTTGATTCCATTTATTGAAAATTGAGAGTCTGTTTTTTTTTTTTTATGCTATGGGTGGGGAAATACTGTTAATTAAAACCTGTTTGCTTCTCTCTCTTCCCACTGTCATGGTCTTTTGCTAGTCAAAGGAGATGTTTGAATGACCCTTTTTGAATGCCAGTTCAAATGCATGTCCTTTTTATTTGGCTTCATGTGTGGATATGAACTTTAAAATTACGCTCCCCTGAATTTTTGAAAAGTAACCTTGGGATTTAAAACACACACACACACACACACACACACACCCACCCCAAAAATCAGGGAGGAAAATCTTAGACATTAAAAAACAACTGCCCATCTACTAGCTTCTTAATCTTTTTTGTTTGTTTGTTTGGCCGTACTGCTTGGTACTCAGTGCTTATTCCTGGCTCTGTGCTCAGGAATCACTCTAGGTGGGGCTCAGGGGACCACAGGGGGTGCCAGCGATTGAACTTGGGCCAGCAGATGCCCTGTCTCTGTACTGTGTAATTCTGGCCCTGTCATCTTGATCTTTTTATTGTTACAATTGGTTTTACTTATCCTCATGCACCTGACAGATTTCTAGTTGTTTCATATTTGGGTCATGATCTCATTATGTAGAAGTTTCGTTTTGTCTTTTCCAATTTCCTCGCGCTTTTGACTTTCTTCTTTTTCATAATGAACCGTGATCGTTTCCTTCCTTTCACCTCCAAACTCAGTCACACGATATTTATTGTGTGGAATCCCTTTTGTCCTAGATCCCTCTATCTTCCTACTACATTTTCAGATGGTTGGCTTTTGGATTTTCTGCACAGCTGTTAATTTTGGACTTCTCTTCGTTGCTCTTTGGTTTGGACTACTCTTTTCTAAATATACTTGTTTTCTTTTTGTGTCTTGCTTTTTGGGGAGTACATCTTCATATTACTTGAAGGATGACAGAATATAAATGCATTTATCATAGGCCTCTTTGTATAAAATAAGGTAATTATGCACACTTGTATATACATATACATATGTTTATTTTTTCTCTAAATCCTGTATGTCTAAAACTGTACTGTGCCTTCCTCATTAATTTAGTTCCAGTTTGAAAATGGTTCTTTTGTGAGGTTCTATTGTGTGTACGTATTTCATCGTCTGGTGTTGCTGAGAGGATTCTGATTCCAGTTCTTTTGTGGGTGACCTATTTTATACTTTTTTTTCCCTCTGAAAGCTTTTAGACTCTCTTTTATATTCTGTTATCTGAAATTTCACAGTGATGAATGTGTCTAGCTTTGGCTCTTTTTTTTCATTTGTCTGGTCAGTTCTAGTAGATCCTTTCATTTTGCATACTCCTGCTTCACTTGAGCTCTGGGGAATTTCCTTTGATACTATTTCCTTGATATATTATTGTTTTTCTTTTGTCTTTCTCTCTTTTTGCTAATCTTCTTAACCCTATCTTGGACTTTGCTTGCTTGTTTTTTTTTAATACTGTTTATCTCTTTTCTTTTTCTTTTTTTTTTTGTCTTATTCTTTAATTTTGGAAAAGGTGTTCTAGAGTTCTACTGTTTAATATTTAAAAAATGTTTTTATATTTTAAATAGTATCTGGATCAAGCCTTACATATATAGAGCATGTATTCTACTACTGAGTTGCATCCCCTGCCCTTGCCTTTTTTTTTTTTTTTTTTCTTTTTGGGTCACACCCGGCATTGCACAGGAGTTACTCCTGGCTCTGCACTCAGGAATTACTCCTGGCAGTGCTAGGGGGACCATATGGAATGCTTGGAATTGAACCTGGGTCAGCCGCGTGCAAGGCAAATGCCCTACCCGCTGTGCTATCGCTCCAGCCCCTGCTCTTCAGTTTTGTGACAGTCATAATTAATTCTAAAAGCCTCCTTGATTTCTTATTCTTCTCTTTATTATATCTGATTTATAAATGGATATCAGTTAAAAACATGTAATCATGGACTTTGGGGTGAGATAGGAGTTCAAATTTTAGCCTTACTACTTATTGGAGGTTTAATATTGGGGAATTTTTTTGTTTGTTTTTGGCCACAGCTGGTAGTACTCTGGGCTTGCTCTTGTCTCTGTCCTCAGGCATCACTCCTGACAGGCTTCAGAGACCATAGGTATGCTGGGGATTGAACTTGGATCAGGACCATGCAAGGCAAGTGCCTTACCTGCTGTACTGGAGCTCTGGTCCTGGAGGATAGCGTGGGGGGGGGGGGTTGCCTTGCACGTGACTGAGTTCGATTCCTCCGCCTGCCGCCCCTCTTGGAGAGCCTGGCAAGCTCCCCGTGACATATTCGATATGCCAAACACAGTAACAAGTCTCACAATGTCACTGGGCCCGCTCGAGCAAATCGATGAACAACGGAGGACAGTGCTACAGTGCTACAGTGCTTGTTACAACTAAATAGCAAAAGGAATCATTACAAAAAAAATTGCAGTAAAAAAAATTTGTAAAAATTGTTATCTCTCTGTGTAGCACGCATGCAGCCCCGGACATCTAAGGGCATCACAGACCCGTTATTGCTCAGTCTTGGGTGGCTGAACGCCACTTGTCCCTCTAAGAAGTTGGGGGACGCCGACCGCTCAGGGTCGCGTAACTAGTTAGCATGCCAGGGGCTTGTTTGTTATCGGAATCAGCTAGACAAATCGCTCCACCAACTAAGAACGGCCATGTACCACCACCCACAGAATTAAGAAAGAGCTATCAATCTGTCAATCCTGTCCAGCCCTGCGCAGCCAGCCTGGCCGAGCAGGGTTCGATTCCTCCGCCCCTCTCGGAGAGCCCGGCAAGCTACCGAGAGTATCTCGTCTTCATGGCAAAGCCTGGCAAGCTCCCTGTGACGTATTCGATATGCCACAGTAACAACAAGTCTCAAAATGGAGACATTACTGGGCCCGCTCGAGCAAATCCATGAACAATGGGAGGACAGTGCTACAGTGTTATCTCTCACCAGGGGGTGTCATCAAGTTCTTCTCTGAGAGTTTAGTAAATTGTTTGCTGCTAGTTGAGCCTTCTGTGTGATTGTTTTTATTTACTGAACTCAGTTGGGTTCTGTCTCTAGCTTCTAAAGATGCTCCTTTCCCATCTTATTTGGTGTGCTCCTCCTGGAATGTCATTATTGTGGAACTTGAAGGTGTTGCTCCCAGAGCTCTAGGATCTGTAGAACTGGGAGGGGTGGGTGAATGGGAGAGGTAGGGTGGGCTTTCTGCCCCCACTCCAAGAAGACCCCAGAGTTCTCAACCTAAAAACTAGTATACCTGGATTTTTCTGCAGAGACTAGTTGTGAAGCAGCGGAGTTGTCCATTGGCCTGGCCGCGGTGTGGGGAGTGTGTGGAGTTGCTGGGGATTCAGCAGGCTGGGGACTCGGCCTCCCCCGCTCCCAAGGGTGCCCCGGAGTTTGCAGCCGGGAGACCGCTGTGCCCATGAATTTTAGCGGCTTGCCTTGCATCTCTTCCAGATTCAGTTGTGAAACTGTGAAGCTGGGCCAGTGGCTGGTTTACATGGAGGTGGCCGCAGAGTGTGGGCTCAGCTGACATTTTTAGTTGGTTGCTCTTTGTGAAATCAGTCCCTTTAAGCAAAAAACCAATTTCTATAAACCGAGGTAAAGTTCTATGTGGTATTTCAACTCTCACTCTTGATTGGGTTCTTGCAACTTTGTTATTCTGAGCAGAGGGCTGGAGTGGAATCCGATTCACCTGTATCCAAGAGGGCAATTTGTTGAAAAACTGTTACTTTTTTTTTTTTAGCTATTCCTTGTGTATTTTTGACATATTCCCATCGCTTTTGCATACTTCCATTCTTGCAGAATCAAATGATCCAGGCGTTTCTTGTATTTTCACAAGCCAGCTTTTTCTTCAGGTGCTGGGTGTCTTTTATTAGAGAGTGGTGGGTACTTAGAAACCAAAGTGAGAGTGGAAGATGGGCTCTTTGTTACTTGGGGTGAAAGGGCTCATTATTTCTTTGTCTTCTCAGTGACAGAGTTAGTTAGACATAACTATGTAGATTCATGTATGAATGTGTTTGCATGCGATTAACTTTCCCCCATACATTAATAGTTCTCTTGTGTCCTTATATTGAAAAAGTTCAAGCCTACACTTCCAAGTTTAGGACATGATCTTTTTTGCATTCCATCTTTGCATCTTTTCTAAACCATTTACTCCTTTTGGGGGAAGGGGAATAAAAGATGGTTTATTCACTTTAGGGGGAAAAATAAAGTTTCTCAGAAATTTAAATGTACATTTACAACATGATATAGAAATTCAAGTCCTAGAATTTTTTTTATGTTTTTTACAAGTGAAGCAAAACTTTTTTAATTAGTGAAACGCCAAGAGGTACAGTTGTAGACTTACAAGTTGTGGTGCTTGGGTTTCAGTTATACAATGATCGAGTACCCATCCCACCACCAGTGCCCATTCTCTACCCCCACCAATCCCAGTATCCCTCCCACCCCTCCCATCCCCCATCCCACCCTGCCTCTGTGGCAGGGCACTCCCTTTTGTTCTATCTCTCCTTTTGGGTGCTGTGGTCTGCAGAAGAGACATTGGGTGGCAATCATGTTCTGTCTATAGACTACTTTCAGCATGCATCTCACATCCTGGGCGGATCTTCCCAGCACCCTTTATTTGGTGCTCCCTTCTCTATCTGAGCTGCCTTTGCCCCTACAGTGTGTGGCTGGCTTCTAAGCTGTGGAGTGAACAACCTTAAACCATGAACTCCTTTAACAGTGAGAAACCAGGGCTTTTGTAGTCCCGAAAGTGCAGACGTATATATGTATCGCATGTGGGTACACAGACACAGGTATGCTCATTGCTCAGAAGGCAATTTGGGGGTAGATAAGCTGTTTCCTTGTGAAAAGGCAGCCGTCTGCCTAGAGGGAATGATATTTATACATTGTTCTTTCAGTCTTCACCATTAGAGTAGCAAACACACTGAGACGCACTTTGTTTTACTAAGTTACAAAGGTGCGGATGCCTGGGTTCTGTGGTCATTAACGCTTTGCTCTCTGGACAGTAAGTACTGATGTGGAGATGCTAGATTGTGGCTATGTGAATAGTACTTTTTCTCCCTCTCCCCAGAAGTGTGGCTTTGTTACCATGTTTTCCCTCTTGGGCAGTTGGTCTTGCTTTTGTGTTTGATTTGTCTTCTGCATCCCCCTCAGTTCCTGTTGACTTTCATCCATTTTCCGAGTTTTTGTGAAGTCTCATGAAAATTTAAATAGTTCAAAAGTCCTGTTATTCGTCGATTGCCTCGAGCAGGCCCCAGTAACGTCTCTTTCATCCTAGCCCTGAGATTATATTCAAGGCTATTTAGGAGAGTGAGACCCATCATTGTTACTGGTATTTGGCATATTTGGTACGCCACGGGGAGTTTGCCAGACTCTGCTCTGTGGGCAGGCTACATTCGATAGCCTGCAAGTTTGTCCAAAGTAGAAATAAGACAATAAGATGTCATTAAAAAAAAGTTCTGTTAAGATGTTCCGGGATCTGGATTTTATAGTCTCTGAGTCTTGGCCGCTGATGGGATTACACGGCGCCAGGGGGCCAGGTGGTGGGTGTGACCCCCGCCTACTGGAATGTGGAGGATCTGGGTGGAAGATGCTCGACTCCAATTCGAGTAGGCTTGGAGGTCTCGGCCCTGGAACCCGCGTGGCTTTGTCCCTCTGCCAGTACCTTCATGTGTGCGGAGAGTGGTCTCAGCATGGTGGTGGCTGGTCCTGGAGGTCTTCGGCTGCCGTAGCCCTGGTCGGGGCGGGGAGGAAAGCTCAACCCGCTCCCCTCCAAGGGACTCCAGGAAGGAACACCCAGGCGCGGGGGCAGAGACTGCACTGTTCTCGTCCAGGATCTGGATTTTATAGTCTCTGAGTCTTGGCCGCTGGGATTACACGGCGCCAGGGGGCCAGGTGGTGGGTGTGACCCTCGCCTACTGGAATTTGGAGGATCTGGGTGGAAGATGCTCGACTCCAATTCGAGTAGGCTTGGAGGTCTCGGGCCCGGAACCCGCGTGGCTTTGTCCCTCTGCCAGTACCTTCATGTGTGCGGAGAGTGGTCTCAGCATGGTGGTGTCTGGTCCTGGAGGTCTTCGGCTGCCGTAGCCCTGGTCGGGGCGGGGAGGAAAGCTCAACCCGCTCCCCTCCAAGGGACTCCGGGAAGGAACACCCAGGCGCGGGGGCAGAGACTGCACTGTTCTCGTCCAGGATCTGGATTTTATAGTCTCTGAGTCTTGGCTGCTGATGGGATTACACGGCGCCAGGGGGCCAGGTGGTGGGTGTGACCCCCGCCTACTGGAATGTGGAGGATCTGGGTGGAAGATGCTCGACTCCAATTCGAGTAGGCTTGGAGGTCTCGGCCCCGGAACCCGCGTGGCTTTGTCCCTCTGCCAGTACCTTCATGTGTGCGGAGAGTGGTCTCAGCATGGTGGTGTCTGGTCCTGGAGGTCTTCGGCTGCCGTAGCCCTGGTCGGGGCGGGGAGGAAAGCTCAACCCGCTCCCCTCCAAGGGACTCCGGGAAGGAACACCCAGGCGCGGGGGCAGAGACTGCACTGTTCTCGTCCAGGATCTGGATTTTATAGTCTCTGAGTCTTGGCTGCTGATGGGATTACACGGCGCCAGGGGGCCAGGTGGTGGGTGTGACCCCCGCCTACTGGAATGTGGAGGATCTGGGTGGAAGATGCTCGACTCCAATTCGAGTAGGCTTGGAGGTCTCGGCCCCGGAACCCGCGTGGCTTTGTCCCTCTGCCAGTACCTTCATGTGTGCGGAGAGCATGGTGGTGGCTGGTCCTGGAGGTCTTCGGCTGCCGTAGCCCTGGTCGGGGTGGGGAGGAAAGCTCAACCCGCTCCCCTCCAAGGGACTCCGGGAAGGAACACCCAGGCGCGGGGGCAGAGACTGCACTGGTCTCGTCCGGGATCTGGATTTTATAGTCTCTGAGTCTTGGCCACTGATGGGATTACACGGCGCCAGGGGGCCAGGTGGTGGGTGTGAACCCCGCCTACTGGAATTTGGAGGATCTGGGTGGAAGATGCTCGACTCCAATTCGAGTAGGCTTGGAGGTCTCGGCCCTGAAACCCGCGTGGCTTTGTCCCTCTGCCAGTACCTTCATGTGTGCGGAGAGTGGTCTCAGCATGGTGGTGGCTGGTCCTGGAGGTCTTCGGCTGCCATAGCCCTGGTCGGGGCGGGGAGGAAAGCTCAACCCGCTCCCCTCCAAGGGACTCCGGGAAGGAACACCCAGGCGCGGGGGGAGAGACTGCACTGGTCTCGTCGACGAGATCAAAAGTCAGAACTGTTAAAAAATGCGTACTCATGACTCATGAAAATAGCCTTTATAATCCATTCTCATTTCCCCATTGTTCATACATTTAAAAATCTTTGTACTTTCATTTGGTCAGTTTGTCAGTTTCGACTTATTTTGCTACCCTGTTACTTCACATCTCTCTGAATTTTTTGCCCTCTTATACTTTGTCATGAGTTAAGATAATTGAGCAGTCAAATAATTTGAACCCCTGAAAAAGTGGTTTATCAAATATTAATGGTATTTCAGCTATTCTCTATTGAAGAATCAATAACCTGGTCTGCTTTACAGATACATGCACACACGTACGCACACATACATGCAAACACACACACACATCATTTAGTTTTGGGCCACACCTGGCTGTGCTCAGGGATCACTCCTGGTGGTGCTCAGCGGACTGTAGTTGGTGCCAGGGATCAAACCTGAGTGGGTCACCTACCTGCAAGGCAAGTACCCAACCTACTGTACTATATATGTTATATGTCCAGCCCCAACATGTTTTCTAAAACTTTTTTTTAATTGCCCTTTTTAAGTTGAATCACTGCAAGATACACAGCTACAAAGTCGGGTTTCAGTCATACAATGTTCTAACGCCCATCCCTTCACCAGTGCACATTTGCCACCATCAGTGTCTTAAGGTGACCCCCACTCCCACCCAGCCTGCCTCTGTAGCAGACACCTCTGCCCCCCGCCCTTTTAGGCACTGTGGTTTGCAGTACAGGTACTAAAAGGTTATCTTGTATATTACTTCGCCTCCTTTCAGCGCCCAGTTCTTGTCCAGAGTGATCATCAGGTTCTTATCTTGAAGGGGCTTACATTCCGTAGGACATTAAAGAGAAAAATCAAACCATCAAGCATTATTTTAGATGGCAGCTAGTGGTACTAAGAAAACCTTGCACCAGACATTGTGGTAATGTGGTAGGTGTGTGTGTGTGTGTGTGTGTGTGTGTGTGTGTGTGTGTGTGTGTTTTGGGGGTGGGGTTAAGGAGTAAATGGAGGTGGCACTTTAGTTTGGGTGAGATACTGGTAGTTGAAACCTGTGCAGTAAGAAGGAACCAGCTCTGCAGAGATCTGAGGGAACATTTTAGGTAGAAGAAAGACTAAAATGGTATTGAGGTAGGAGGTTAATATTTGGGGAAGAGAACTGTATGAAGAAAATAATCTGAGCAGTAGACAAGACCAGATCGAGTAGTAACTCTTCTAGATAACATTTATTTGTGTACTGGGATTTTTTTCTTTTTTTTTTTTCTTTTTGCAGCCACACCCAGTGGTGCTCAGAGCTTACATCCTGACTTTGTGCTCAGGGTTCACTGCTGACCAGTTGGCGTGTTGGGGATGGACTCTGGGTCAGCCACATGTTAGGCATGCACCTTCCCTTCTATACTATCTCTGCCCCGTGGGAAGTCTTTGTTAGGCGAGAAGAGAGGGACATGATTGGATTACATCTTGAATTGTCCCTCTGACAACATGACATAATACCATAGGAACCGCCGGGGGAAAGCACTCTGTCTCAGAGCTGCTACCTCCATTCATGACGGATGTTGATAGCTTCTTTTCCCATACTGTGTCCATGAACATAAACAGAATGACCTAGGATGTATGTTGGAGGTAGGCTGTCAAGACTTGCTGATGGATTGGATGTGTTGGTTTTAAGAAAGGATGGAATGAAGAAAGGACCCTTGAGCTTTTCTTGAGTAACTGGGTGAAGATAGTGTCATTTAGTGGTTGAGGCAGAGATGAAAAAGTCCTGAGGGGAGGAATCAGAAGTCACATATTAGATCTTTTAAGTTGGATGATAGTTTATCACCACAAATGCACATAGTGAAAGCACAGTTGGATATCTGGCTTTGAGTGGTTTGCCTTGTGATAGAACTGCTGTCACAAATAACCATAAACTGGGCCAGAGAAAGTATACAGCAGACAGGGTGTTTGATTCCCAGCATCCCCTATGGTCCCCTGAACCCGCCAGGAGTGATTTCTGAGTGCAGAGCCAGGAGTAACCCCTGAGCACCGCTGCGTGTGGCCCCAAACCAAAACAAACTCTCCCCTTCTCCCCCCAATAACCATAAACTGGGTGACTTAAATAACAAAACATCTACCTTTCACAGTTCAGGAAGCTGGAAATCAGAAATTCGCGGGCCAGAGTGGTTGGGTTTTGATGAGAGTCCTGTTGCTCTTAAACAGAAATAGTTATTTCAACAAGGGCTTGAAGTCTTCAGAAGCCAGCTGACAGAAGAGAGTGCAGACTGGAGAGAGCCAGGTGGTGAGCGCACCCTCTTCCCGTAATCTGAGGCAACCAACCTCCTGCTTCCATTACCTGTGGGGGAGACCTCCCTTTGGTCAGCAGACAGGCACACAGTGTCCGTGTGCAGGGGAGATGCAAGGCATGTTGGAGTGTGTGGTCTGCTCAGGCACACGGGTATAATCTAGCCCAGTGCTTTTCGACCTTTTTACCACTGTGGAATGGTGGCTGGAAACCATGGCTCTAGCCTCCTGGTTACATTGAAATAGACTTCCCACATACCACGTTTCCCCTGTTCATCTAGATTGTTCTCTAGAAGCGTTATGGAGTTGTGTAGTTAGGGATCTGTGCCCGAAAGGGCCTTCCAGGGTCTCCTGTCTACAATCTGTTTCTCCACAGTCATTGGCAGTGGGGATCTTTTCCAAGCGCTGGTTTGGCCTCATCCCTCCAGGCATGCTATTTCTACAGTTTTCTTGACAGTAAGAGTAGAATTTAGCAATATGGGTGCAAAGGCAGAATCAAGCAATGTTAATAAGTCCAGTTTGTAATAAAGATGTTGAACCAGAAACCAAATCTGAGAATCAGGCTAACTATATCAAACGATAAAGGATTATTTGGTGCAGCTTGCTTCAGTCAGTTATTTTATGTAAATTCTTTATTTTACGTAATTTTATTTCTGATTTTTTTCTCAAGGCATCTATCTTTATGTAACTGTTGGTATTGCCATCAGACAGATGGAATTGCCACACTGACAGAGTGCCTTGCTTAGCAAGTAGATGATCAGGGATGGTTCTTCAAAATTCTTTCAGCCCTTGAGTTAAAATTGTTGAGCTGAAGCAGTTTTTATGTTGGGGGCCATACCCTGCAGTGCCCAGAGGCATTCTGGTGGGGCTGAGGGACCTTTGGTGCTGGGATCCCACATGTAAGGGTGAGCTCTGACTCTTTGAGGCATTTCCCAGGCCCCTGAAGCAGTTTGGATTGTGGAATTTGTTTAGCTCACCCAAGTTAAAGATTCAAATAATAATAATAGTAATAGTAAATCCCCTTCCCCTGCTTTTTTTTTTTGCAATAGATGGAAAGATGGATATAAGAGCTTCATCCATATTTGGGAAATACTGAGAAAAGAAAATAGGGCAAAAACAACAATGAGAAAAAAACAAAACCATTTCCACTCTTGGTTTAGTAATTTTGGGAAGATCCTATTCTCCGACACTGTCAGCCTTAATTTCCCGAAAACCTTTATTTTTTCAGGTCACCAGAGGGCATGAAGGGCCGGTGAGGCTGCATAGTGTTTGTTCTGGTGTGTCACATCAACCTAAGAATCTTCCCTTTGAAGCTGGGTGCACTAGAATTCTTTCTCAGAGACTTGTAGAGAGTTTATCTGAAGGTGTCTTGTCTTAGAGAGGACATGCCGAGACAATAGAGTGTGTGGCATGTGGCCATCATTTCCCTGGAGTGGGCTATGGGAGTCTAATTCTATTATTCCCTGAGGACATGGTTACTGTTGATCAAAATAATTAGGCACTAACAATACTGAGTTATATCTCCTTTGACCAACTGTGGAGTCTCAGGGGCAGAAACTAAGTGATTGAGTGTCCTGGCCAAAAAGGGAGTTAATGAGTTCTAAAAGATTGAGATTTAGAAGATCAAAGTATTTGTGGTTTCTACAAATCTGGTCAGTTTCTCTGCCACACCTGGTTGGTGCCAGGGATGGGATTCAGGGTCTTGTACATGTGTGTGATCTGCTAGTGGGCTGCATCCATAATGGGTTTTAATAGTACCATTGGTGCTTTGGACTCAGATGATTAAGGAAGAGAGACACAGTGAAAATGACGCAAAGCTGGCAAGTAGCATAAACCCTTTGGAGAGCCTCACCAGTAAAATGTGTCCTCTCTTGCCTTTTCAGTCTAGGTATTCCCCAGGTAGGTATGGTCTTCTCCAAGAGGACTTTAGTCACTGCTTGCCCGAAGAGGCAGTAGTTTGTTTACAAAGGCAAACTGCATTCCAGTGAGAAAATAAGCATGAGTACCTTGAATTAACCATTTTTTATTCAAGAGATTGGCTAACTAGGACGTTTAATGGCCAGACCTCTCGTGGCTATTAGGAAACTTAAAGTGCCCAGAAACGATGAGACTAGCTGTCCCAGATTGTGTTTTGGACAGGTGGGACAAGGGAAGTAGCCACTTGCTGTGATCTTTGTATTTTCCCAAACCCATTTTGATCCACGAATCTCCTTTATCAGTGGAACAATGGTTTAGTACATGTACAGTGATTAGATGGACATTTTTAGCCTCACTGGTTGGACTTTGTTGTTCTCTGGTCCAAACCAAAGCTTCTGTTTATTGTCATACCAATGGTTACTTAGATTCTAATTCTGTTTCTCTTTTTCTGGGGTAAATCATTAGGCTTCTCTGGTCAGTTTTTCTGAGTCTTCAACCTTCCTACACCTGTGGATTGGGGAAAGTAAATATTTTGTGGATCAGCTGATGCCTCAGACAAAACCTGCCTAAGACAAAATTCCAAACTAATGTAGATCTTATTTATTAATGTACTCTTATTTATTAAATTCAGTGTGTTGATATTACTATTTTTATCTATCTGGCTCTGACATCTGCAGGTGTCTAGCTCGCCCCACAACCAAGTAGCACCCAAATCATGTAGCTGTTCCGTCTACATGATTGAGGGGAGGGAGACATTTTGTGCTCGTCCACAAGCTGTAGGTTGAAGAACAGAGTTTTAAGCTATCAGTTGGAGAAATGTTCTTTTAAATCATGACTGAGGTCCTTTAAAAGCAACATTGCCTGTGAAATAATCAGCATGATAATTCCCTAGACATTGGATTTCAGAGTGCCCTGGGGTTTTTCTCACAGGTAAGGCAGCAAGTAAAAGTATAGTTTGGGCGAGTTGGGGAGATAGCTCAGTATTAAAGGGTGTGTGATTTGTTTTCTCTGGGACCGAAGTTGGAACGTTGGCACCACATGGTCCCTCTGACACTACCAGGTGTAGTAGCCCCAAAGGCCTCCAGACTCTGCCGGGGTGACCTTGGTCATCCATGAAAGCCCAGGGCCCAAGCAGCCCTGCATCCTTGTCACTGAAGTTTCCCCCAGATGTGTGAGACTTGTGAGCTCTCTGTTCTTAGCCTCACCCAAAAGTGTGACTTTTTTTTGACAATTCCTGAACATAAGAACCATTTTACATTTTATCTCAACTTGACGTAAGGAAGGTATTTTGCTTCTACAGCGTTGCAAAATTATGAGGTACTCTGATGGCATATATATCTGTTGTCTGTGTCAATGTGGGCAGTTTTGAGCCTTGATTGGGCGGTAGGCTTCTGTGGGCAGGTATATTTTGGCCACAGGGAGGACAAAGGAGCCTTCAATGCACGTTCAGCACCACCTTAACTATTTTCACCTTTCAAATATGAACAATAAGTGACTCATGAGATGTCAGCATTTTACCCAAAAGAAAGCCTTACAGATTATCACAAAGATTCAGCAGGTAAAACCAAATGGTCATGAGTACACTCTTTGGGATTTATCAGGAAGAGGATTCCTGGTTAAGGGTAATGTAATGTGAGACAGTTCAATGGGAAGAGTCAGCAAAAGATTTTCATAGGTCAAGAGGGACAGGCACGCCAAGTGATATTTCAGGAGGGCTTCTATTGCAAGTGCTGCAAAAATTGCTGAAACTGATCCACTGGGACAACCCAACCCCTTAAAGGAGGACCGTGAGTATGACAGGTACCATCTGACAAATAGACTTGAAGTCAACAGTAAATTTTTTATTTTTGAATAAAGCCCTGAAGAGATTAATGCCAAATTGGGGGGAATCTTCAGTGCAGAGGAAAACTTACCCGCAACTCCAGGGTGGCTGAGAGGGCTCACCAGCCCTGACTTTTCCACCAGTTTAGGAGAGGTGGGAGATTGGTCTACTTGTGTGGGACACCAAATATGTTGACCTCAAGGGAAAGCATTCAGTGATTCCAGTAACAAGCAGGGTTTATTCATAAGCAGAACAAAAGACAGTGTGTTCCTGGTAAGATCCAAATGCAAGTCCCTGAATCCAAGGTTAACAGGCCTCTCTCTAACCTTTGGAGAACCACCCCTTTAGTTCCTTCTGAGTGGGACACGGCATCCTTTCTTGCGGGAGATGAAGGCATGCCAGGTCTTCTAGTTTTTTGGCTGACACGTTGTTGGTCACTCTCTAGCTGCCCAGCCTAATTTAAATAGGCTTTCTTCACAGCACCCTTCTGGGTTGCAGACAGCCATTTTTTTGCATCCACCAGAAAAGAGAGCAAGGGAACTCTCTGCTCTCTTCTTAGAAGGAGAAAATAGTAGGCTCCATTTTCATCTCTCGTGATCTCCCCAAAAAAGCAGTTATCATACTGGGATTAGAGTTCAACATGAAAATTTTTGCAGGACACCAGCATTTGTCCATAACAGTGATCACTGTATCACCATCATCCCATTGTTCATCAGTTTCCTCGAGCAGGCACCAGTAACGTCTCCATTCTTCCTAGTCCTGAGATTTTCGCAAGTGCCACATTGGAGGCTCTTTTAGGGTCAGGGGAATGGGACCATCATTGTTACTGGGTTTTGGCATATCGAATGTGCCACAGGAGCTTGCCAGACTCTACCATGTGGGCAGGATACTCTCGGTAGCCTGCCAGGTTCTCTGAGAGCGAGAACTAGGCAATAATCATAACAATCATAACTAGGTAATAATCATAACAGGGATGGAGCTAGATAATCTGGGGCAGCTTTCATTTATTGCTTGTGTTTTAAAGATGCGAGACCAGGCAGAATAACCTAGAGTTTGCTTAGAAATGGAGAGAAGAGGAAGGGAGAATTACAGACCAGGTAGTATCTGGGGAACAAAAGGTAAGATGCCAGAGGGAATCATGAAAGGCGAAGAAGAGAATGTCAATTGTGACCGTCTGTTTAGAGTTACAGTACACTCAAGTACAGATCTACCCACTGGACTACCATCGAGCAGTGCTCTTTAGCCTTTTGACACTGGCTGGCACCTGTCCTTCCTACCAATTCATGGACTGACACTTATGACTGCTATGGAAGACCAGTAGTTTTCAGCCTTTCCATTCCTGCAAACCACTGTCTGAAGACCACTGCTTTATTTTTTTAAATTTTTTAATTTTTAATGAATCATCATGGGATACAGTTACAGACTTACAAACTTCCGTGCTTACATTTCAGTCATGCAATGATCCAGTACCCGTCCCTCCACCAGTGCCCATGCTCCACCTCCAATGTTCCCAGTATCCCTCCCACATCACCCCCCATCTCCTCTGTGTCAGGCGGATTCCCTTTTAACTCTCTCCTTTAGGACGTTGTGGTCTGCAGTGCAGGTGTTAAGTGGCCATCATGTTCCGTCTGTAGTCTACTTTCAGTACACGTCTCCCATCCCGAGTGGGTCCTCCAAGCATCCTTTACTTGACGTGACTGCATTAGAACACGGCTTTAGAACAGTGTTCCCCAAACTTTTTCTGTCAGTGGCCCGTTTCCAGCCTTTTTTTCTTCTTGCGGTCATCCCCTGCCCCCTACCTTGTTTTGCCCTTGTTCCCCTAGTCTTGTGCCTTGGCCAAATGTTCATGCAGTTTTTACCTGTGGCTTCCTTGGAATGTCAGGGATGGAGGGCAGGCGGTGAGGGGGGCTTCCAGGACATCATGTGCTTCCCTGTTGGGAAATGCTGCCCTAAACATAGATTCCCAAACTTATTTGACTTCCCTGCCAAAAAAGTTACCCAGATTTCCCTGGATTTAGTTAAGAAAACAAACAGAAAGCACCCTCATTGTCCCTACGGGGACCTTTCCAGCTGCTTGGTGTGGGGGAGTGGGGAGGAAGGGTGTGCAGTTCAGGTACCACGCGCATGGTAGAAACGTCGTCGAAATCAGTGGTCACAGGGCAGAACTGAGTTCACTGCTTGATCAGCTTTTATTTATTTTATTTTTTGCTTTTTGGGTCACACCCGGCGATGCTCAGGGGTTCCTCCTGGCTCTGCATTCAGGAATTACTCCTGGCGGTGCTCAGGGGACCCTATGGGATGCTGAGAATTGAACCCGGGTCAGCCACATGCAAGGCAAACGCCCTACCTGCTGTGCTATTGCTCCAGCCCCTTGATCAGCCTTTTGTACCTGTCACTGGGCTAGTCTTCCAGTTTATTTATTCAGTTGAGCTTAAGTCCAGAGATTTCCAAACTTGTTTGGCCCTCACCCCATTTTCATGAAAAATAATTCGCTCAGGGCCTCTCTGTGGTAACCCTAGGGGGTGTCATCCACTTTGTGAAAGCCTGACACAGTGGAATGTTGCTCAGGTGTTGGCCTTTCAGGTTTGAATTCTCTCGGGTTCACTTTTGAGAATAACGCACTGCCTGAGTGTCCTTTGGCTGCTTTTAGATTCCAACCCGTCCCCGTTTGTGTCAGGGAAGGGAAGGGAGCCCCGGGAAGCACAGGTTCCCATGGTGGGCTGCTCTGCCTCTGCTTGGCCAGACAAGGGTGGGACCCTCTGACTGACATTATCAGTAAATTAAATAAACATAACGGGACACAGTGCCACTTCCAGGGGCTTCAGAGCGGGTCCTTGGAGCCACTTGGTTGTGGACGGCTTGTGTCTAGGCACGTCCTGTTCCCTAGTATGAAGGTACTGGCACAAAGTACCACCTCCGCCCCCATCCCCTCCCCGACACACAACTGTCCATGCTCTGGATCACAGCTTCTCCACTGCCACGTATCGATAATATTAATACAGGGGATCTCTGTGAGCAGCCGATGTACATGAGACTCCTCTGTGAATGAGAAGGGGATTTATTTATTTTTATAGTCTTTTTTTTTGTTTAAATGAATTACTGTGAGATACACAGTTACAAAGTTGTCTATGATTGGGTTTTTGTCATTCTATATTCCAACACCCATCCCTTCACCAGTGTACCTTTCTCAGTTTCCCTCCCACTTCCCACTGACTCCTCCCTTCCCCTTCCCTTCCTTCCCCTCCCCTCCCCTCCTCTCCCCTCCCGTCCCCTCCCCCAGACTGCCTCTAGAGCAGACACTTTTCTTCTCTCTCTCTCTCTCTTTCTCTCTCTCTCTTCCCCCCTCTCTCTCTTCCCCCTCTCTCTCTTCCTCCCTCTCCTTCCCTCTTCCCTCTCCCCTTCCCCCACTTCTGGGCATTGCGGTCTCCAATAGTTTCCAATACAGGCGCTGAAAGGATGTCATGTGTATCCCTTTACCTCTTTTCAGCATTCAGTTCCTGTCCAGTGATCATTTCCAGCCATCACTGACATGGTGGGCTTTACAAGGGCCGCTTTTGTAAGAATTACTGGTTTATCTGTTTCATGACTGACTCGTAAGGTAGAGGAATCAGAGTGTCCTGGAATTCATATTTAGGCAGTGAATGTGAGTGTATGAATGGATGCGGGCTGGAAATTGTGCTGCTTTTCTAGAAATTAGAGGAAATTCTTTCCATTTATTTTGGGGGGGGGTGGTTGTTCCCTTATTGCTTCCACATTAGAATTTAATCATTCTTGCGAGAACCAGCATATACGTTCCTTTCTTTAAAATCTGAAAATCATCTCCTACGAGCATTCACATATCTACAGTCTTTCGTTTATACTTTTATGTATATCCATATCTGAGAGAGAGTAGATGTACTTAGTAGTGCTTTGTGGCTCCTCCCCCTCCCCCCCCCCACCACTCCCCAGCATTTTTATTTTAGCAAATGCATCAATGGACAGTGGTGTGGCAGTTTCCGTGGCATGGTGATTACTCATTTCTTTTTCTTTCTAGGGAAAAAATCATGGTAAGAAACTCCGAAATTACTATGCAGCCAACAGCTGCCCTCCTCCTGCCAGAGTGAACAGCGTGGCGGAGCCCGTGGCGACTCCCGGGGTCCCAGGCCCCCCGCAGGTGAGCAGGGTCAGCTGGCGGCTTGCCCAGGCCCAGGGGATCTGGGGTGAAGTTTGTCATCCAGGTGACCTTCAGGGTATAGGTGGGCCAATATTCCTGGAAGGGCTCATTTTTAACCCCTTAAACTACAGCGCTGGATCTGACACATGCCCAGATTTCACTGGCTTTGGTCGTGAGGCATGAAACGGTAAAAGCAATTTTTCTGAATCTGTCTTTCAGTTAAGAGACCAAGGATGTCTAGACTAACCCCCTGAATGTGAAGCAAAGATGTTTCAAACATTTATGTCTGTATTTCAGCGAATCAATTTGTTGTTGTTTTGGGTTTTTTGCCTCCCTCCTCGCAAACTGTGCTCAGGTTATTCCTGGCGGGTCCCATGTATGGTGTTGGAATGAGTCCCAGGGTAGCCGGGTGCAAGGTATGCACGCTGCCCACTGGACTCTCTCTCCAGCCCCAAGACAGTTTTTTAACTTTTTTCTTCCCTCCCCTCTGTGCAGAGAGCCTGTATCAGGTCTTTCAGGACTTTGCCCGAAAGCAAGTTCCTTTCCCCTTTGGAGGATACACTAGGTGTTTCAAGGAAGATACTCCTGTGCTTGGATGACCCTTGGTATCGGAATGTTCCTTAATCTTAGTCTGGAGCATGATGTGCACATAGACACGTGCTGCGGTTCTAAGTCAGAACCCACGGAAGCACTTTCTGTGCATTATCTCACAGGCGGGTCCTATGATGAGGGTGATCACTTGATTCGGACACAGTTTAAGAGGGAGCACAAAGAGATCAAGACACACGTTCTAATGCAGTGTTTCAAAAGATTCAAAACTAATGTGGAAAAAGCCTGTGGTGAACAGAACATCAGAAACTTAAAGACAGAATGAGCATTTTTACTGATTTTTCTTTGCCTTTACTTGTAGTTTGGTATGAGAGCGATCACACCTTTATTTTAAATGTTGGCACTTGGCTCTTTTTTTGCATTAGGTTTGATTGGAAAAAGCATCCTCTTAAATTATTTTTTATTTTGCTCACGGCATGTACCTTCTGCCTACTCCTGAGGCTTGGCTTGATTTCCTGCTGGCAGTAACTTGGGCATATTTGTCTTATTATTTGAAGTGGAATGTGCAGACCATAAGCATTGGTCTCTCAGAAATTTATGATAAGCTTGGACAAGCTAAGGAACTCATCCACTAGGTTTCATGGTTTGTAAAGTAATCAAGGATTTTAATCTTCGATCTGTGCTCTTTGCTCTGATGGTAGAATTTTACTTGCCCGAAAGCCAGTTTGCTAGTTAAAATGGATGGAAAAATCAGCTGCGCTTGCAGCGGCCTGAAGTTGTGAGGAAAATGAAGTATGTTAAAAACAGAATCAGACGGGGCCAGAGAGGGCGTCTAGCAGGGCGCTTGCCTTGCACGCAGCTGGCCCGGATTCCATCCCCAGCACCACCTGGTCCCCAGCGCACAGCAGGAGTGCTCCCTGGGTGTGGAGCCAGGAGTAAGCTCTGAGCACCACCCTGCACAGCTCGTCCCTCCAAACTGAAAATCAGAGGATGGCAGGAGACCACCTCGAGACCTTCAGGCAAAGTCGTTCTGGTTCTCCAAGTGCAGCTTCCCCAGGGCCGCTCTGGAATCTGAGAACCACCACCAGTTGGGAATTGTTTTTCACTGGCTTCACCCACCTGGGCCGAGTTTTCGCTTTCTCTCGTGGCTTCTTCCTTTGTGAGTTGTGAAAGCAGCTGTCTTATCCCCAGAAAAATCTCTCTTCAGTGAAACTTGGGCTGTTTGTGAGGAGCGCTCGGCCTTCCTGATTTCTTCCTTTGCTTCTGGTAACTGTGCTTTCCAGACGCGGCACTGAATACTTATCCTTTCGCTGAAATCCGGGCTGTCGTTCTGTGCTGCCCGCCCAGTGATGTGCACGGAGCACACGCCGCCTTCCACGTGCCGCAGCAGAGGGCCAGTAGCTCGTTCCACAGCCTCTAAGCAGTTGTTTGGATTTTCTGGTTATTTTCACCCACTTATGACTGGAGTTAATTTGTGGGCTCCTTGAGGGTCTGACTTATTTTTTAAAATAGATCTTTATAGCCTTCCTGGATTTGGCAGTAAGTCTGATTTAGTCCTTAAGTAAAATGCTCGTAGATGACTTGTGGGTAGATTTTACTCTTCTGGCAGTATAATCTTACACCTTACCCATGCGGCCCGAGTTACCCATGATCTTTAAAATTTTATTTTAAACAATTAATTAGGGCCAGAGAGATAGTACAGCAGGTAGGGCACTTGGCTTGATTTGATCTAGGTTTAAGCTAGGTTTGATCCCTGACACTACATCTGGTCCCCTGAACATTGCCAAGAGTGGACTATGTCAAGTGTCCTGAACACTGCCAGGAGTGATCCCTGAGCGTAGAGCTGGAAGTGAGCCCTGAGCACAGCCGGGAGTGGCCCAACCCCCCGCCCCCCCCAAAGGAAAAAGAAATATTATCGATGGAAATAACTATGCTGTTCACCGCTTTGACTCACAGAAGACTGTCATGCAAAATATGATTATCTTTCGGCCTCCCAACCCCCAAAAAAACCCCTGTGCCCCCATGAATTACTTCCTTTCCTTATAATACCGAGTATTTGTGTTATACTCTAACCTCAGTTCTTTTTCCGAGTCTTAGAAGGAATTTGAAGAGAAGTTGGGAATGCACGCTTCATGTTTCAGCCTTGTTTTTTGTGTCTTGGATGTTAGATGGGCTCCTTTAAGCCTGGAGGCCGAGTGATCCTGGCCACTGAGAACGATTACTGTAAGCTCTGTGACGCCGCCTTTAGCTCCCCGGCCGTGGCTCAGGCTCACTACCAAGGGAAGAACCACGCCAAGAGGCTGCGGCTGGCAGAAGCCCAGAGTAACTCATTCTCGTAGGTATTGCCCTTTGCTCCGAGGCCAGAGTGTTGTGTGAAAGCATCCTTAAAGCTAGGCAGAGTTGAAACGGACCCTCGTCTGCAAGTCTGACTCATAAAATTGTTTGAATTTCTTTCCTCCAGGGAGTCCTCAGAGATTGGGCCACGGAGGAGCCGGAAAGAAGGGAATGACTATAAAATGATGCCGAACCGGAGAAATATGTATGCAGTCCAGAATAATTCAGGTATATCCTGAGGATGCCCACATACTTTGGTTGTATTCCGCAAATAGTCGCCTTTGTTTTTATTCCTTTAAGGGCAATAAGAGAGCCCTGGGAATTTGGGGTTAGCTGGTGCTTTTTTTTTTGTTTTTTATTGGTCTAGTGGCTTTTCAAGCTGCTGTTTATTTCAGGTCGTACCGATTTCCTTCTTAGTGGACTATTTACTTGCATTTATTTCTTGCAGTCCTGGGGATCAAACCCAGGGTCTCACACCTGCAAATCAAACACTGTCCTGCTGTGTTAAATCTCTGGCCCTTTTGGTTTTTGGGCCACACCTGGCGATGCTCGGGGTTACTCCTGGCTAGCAAGTCCTAGTGGAGCTGGGGGATCTATGACATGCTGGGGATTGAACCCGGGCTGGCCTCATGCAAGGCAAGCACCCCACCCACTGTGCTGTCTCTGGCCCCACCTGCCCCTCTCCTTTGATGGGATTCTTTTGAGGGGGTGGAGCCACATCTGACTGTTCAGTGCGTACTCCTGGCTTTGTGCTCAGCGATCACTCCTAGCACTCCTAGCAGGGCTTAAGGAACAAACCTGGGACAGCCACATGCAAGGCGAGCACCTCAGCTGCTTGCTACACACTCTCTCTCAGGTCCCTTGTTGGAGTGGTTTGAACCAGGGTAGTAACAAGAATTGCCTGGGGAGTTTGTATAAAATTCACACTCCTGAACTAGGACTTAAAGCTTCTCAGGCAGTAAATCTGGGATGGAACCCAGGCATTTGTGTGGGCTTTGTGTGTGTGTGTGTGTGTGTGTGTGTGTTGTTGTTGTTGTGCTCAGGGCTTATGCCTGGCTTTGCTTGGTGGAGCTTGGAGGACCTAATGGGTTGTCAGGAATCAAAGTCAGCCAGCTGCGAGCAAGGCAGATGCCGCACCCCCTGCGTTATCTCACAGGCGCTGGTGTGTGTTTTGAAGTGGGCTGCACGGTGGTTCTGCTTTGCTCCTCCAGTTCAGAGCCACCAGTTTAGAAAGGCGTTCTGCATTTACTGTTTTCCTGAGTGGTGGGCATAGTACTGAGGGTCAGCTCCCTACTCCAGCAAGTGAGACAAACAATACATCAATACACCCAAGTATCAATACATCCACAGTGGTCATTTACATGAAACAGTAAAAATCATAAAAATCAGTGAAAGGTAAAGGCAAGAGAAGCACCTCAAGAAGGACTCGTAGAACATACAGTGTAATATGATTAGTAAAAGTCCTAACGCATATCAGTTACAGTAATGCCAATTTATTTAACTAATTAAAAGACGGGCTGGAGCAATAGCACAGCGGTAGGGCGTTTGCCTTGCACGCAGCCAACATGGCCAGCCTGAGTTCGATTCCTCCGCCCCTCTCGGAGAGCCTGGCAAGCTCCCCGTGTTGTATTTGATATGCCAAACACAGTAACAACAAAGTCTCCAATGAAGACGTTACTGGGCCCGCTCAAGCAAATCGATGAACAACGGGAGGACAATGACATTATGACAATGACAGTTAAAAGACAAGAATTGCAAGATTAGAACAGTTATCTGAATTGTGGAAAACTGAAATGGCTATATTAATGTTAGATAAACAACAGAAAATGGTTTAAACCTTTTTTCAAATTTTCAAACAAGAATACAAATTAGATGATCTCTCAGTATGAAAATAAAAGAACACAACAACCAACCAAAAATTGTATCTGTGGAGAAATTTTAAAAAACTCATAAGTGACTCATGAGTCAAATAAACCATTTGGACATCAGAAATCCTTTGAACTAAGTTGTAAATGCAAAGATAAGAAAATGTATAGGTTGCAGTAAAAATAATGTTTTGGTAAAAATCAAGATACTGGAAAGGCAACGTAGAAAATTGGGCTCAATTTAAGTCATTTAAGTAAAATTAATGGAATAAAATTGGCATTAATCCCAGTGTTTTTGTATATGTCATTCTAATCTCTTTATGCACATTCCTTAAAATAGAAATGGGACCATATTTTATTATGTGCTTCACTTAGCTTATTTAATCAGATGTTCATGTAATTAAAACATTTTATATAACACCACTTTTAGTGACTGCTTGATTTTCCCTTGCATTTATTATTATAACTTTTCATATCATATTTTTATATTTTTCTCTTTTGCATTTTTAAATAATGATAAAGTATTATTGATGATGTTCTTTGCAAAAATTCTCAATATATATATTTAAGGAGAATTCTTAGCAGTAGGACTTTGGATTTAAGAGTTGGCACAGCGGGTAGGGCATCTGCCTTGCACGCAGCCAACATGGCCGACCCGAGTTCGATTCCTCTGCCCCTCTCGGAGAGCCCGGCAAGCTACCGAGAGTATTCGATATGCCAGACACAGTAACAACAAAGTCTCCAATGGAGACGTTACTGGGCCCGCTCAAGCAAATCGATGATCAACGGGAGGGCAAAGATTAGAAGCCTTTAATATTTTTTTCACTTTGGGGCCAGAGAGATAGCAGTCTGAATAGGACACTTCTCTTGCAAGTGGCAGACCCAGGTTTGATCCTTATTATCCATATGGTCCCCAGAGCCTGCCTGGAGTGTTTCCTGAACATAGTGCCAGGAGTAAGCCCTGAGCACAGCTGGGTGTGGTCCCAACAGAAAAACAAAACAAAATTTTATTCATTCTTTAGACAGTTGCCACTTGTAGTTTGGGTTTGGCTTTCTAGTATTCTTCCTGACCATACTCTATTGGAGGGAATATTTAAAATTTTTAGATTGAGCCTTTATGAGATGTTAATTAAGAATCCATTAACTTTAGATTCCTTTAATACGAGCATCTGTAAATTTTATCATTTGAATTTAGGGGTACAGGTTATGATGACATTACACGAGACTCTCATTCTGCATCACTTTCATCCCTTGCTTTAGCAGGTCCTTACTTTAATCCCCGCTCACGACAAAGAATTCCACGGGATCTGGCCATGTGCGTTACGCCAAGTGGCCAGTTTTACTGTTCGTTGTGCAACGTTGGAGCAGGCGAAGAGGTGGAATTCCGGCAGCACTTGGAGAGCAAGCAGCATAAAAGCAAGGTGTCTGAACAGCGCTACAGGAGCGAGATGGAGAATCTGGGCTACGTATAGTGATTGCTGTGTTCAGAGCAGTGTGTCCTGTTGTTGGCCTTCTGTCAATGTGTCCTGCTTTGTGATCCTCTGATATGAGTACATTCCTAGCTTACTGTTAGTACATGTAGCCATGCAGTGGTACTGTGAGATGTCAGAACTGGGGAAGGGCAAAGAACATGCTTCTTAGGGTCCTCAGATGTTTCGGGTTGGTTATGTCAAGCTACTTATTTATTAGAGCATGTTACCTGCCTACCCCGTGAGAAACAACATTTTTATTTTGACCGAGTTTAGGCCGACTAGTAGCTTGACCACGTAGAGCTTTAACTATTTAAACTTGTCTTTTTAAAAAAAATTCAGTTTTTGTTTCATGTACTGTTAAATACTTTTATTGAGTTCTTGCTCCCAGATCATGGTAAAAAGAGCTCAGCAGAGATTTTGGTTTTTTAAAACATCTTTGGAACCACCACCTCAACTCAGTATCTTGTTAATAAGAGGTACTTGACAAACCGCTGTAGGATCTTTCAATTTTCCCAGAACACCACGCCCCCTCCCCCCCTCCCCCCCTCCCTCCGCCCCCCAGCAGCAACTTCTTTATTTCTAGTTGTGAATTTCCCTCATTTAAGTGTTCCTTCCTCCTCTTTGACCCTCCCTTCAGGCCTCCAATGAATTATCTTCTCAATGAACTCCTTTTCCTGTTCTGGCTGGGAGTGATTTTCCAAGGCCCCTATTTGAATCCGTTGAGTTGAAGCTAGACATGATTAACTAATGTTTCCCAGCTGTTTTTAGGAAATGTAAATCTGTGTTTGAGTTCCCAGTTTAGAGTTATTTCATGATATAAATGCACTTATAGTCCCAGCCATACCGTCAGTTTTTTTAATTGATTCGGCGCACTCTTTTAGATATCCTACCTTACTTTTTTCTTGCTTGTCTTCTCCATCGCGCACGTTGTTTGTCCGGAAAAATGCTATTTTTTTCATAGAGAGGAGTCAAGACAAAGTGAATCAAATTTCTGTATCATTCACACTAGAAAAATTTCTGAAACTTGGTTTCGTTCTTTAGAAATTCATCTTCCTTGAAGGTAATAATTTTTTTTTTGTAGATAGCTTTAGTATCCAACAGTTACAGCAGTATTATTTTTGTTGTTTTTGAAATAAGAAGCTCTAGTGTATGTCTAGATTAACTCAATAAACTTTCATTAGCTGGATTGTATCTATTCCCTGTATATACATGGATAAGACTGGTGCTCATCCATACTTCTTTTGAAAGACCACATTCATCAAGGGGTTTATATTGAGCTGTATTTTTGCACCATGTCCAATTTACACTTGATTGTTTATGTTACTAGTTAATAATAAAACTCCTCTGTTTTCCTGGATCATTCTGTAGGCAAAGAGATGGGAAAAATTACAGTCATCCTTGATTTCCTTTAGAATTTCTGAATAAAGTGAACAGTCTTCATCAATGACTTTCAATTTCTGTAGACCCACAGACTAGCAGAGGTCTGTGGACTGACGTCTGTGCTCAGTAGCATTTGTTTTCTTGAAAACCAAAAGTGTGGAACCTGTGGGCCCCACAGTTGAAAACCATTGATCCAGACCCATGATTAGAAATCCTAGTTTTGCAATTTACTTCTAATACAATATCGAGTTTCTGTCTTGTGTTGAAGTGTTGGTTTTTGAAAGAGAATTGTGTAGGAAATTTTTTTCTCTCCCGGAAACAAGAAATAATGTTCCGTTGAGATTCAAACTAAATCTGTGACTCTTGATAATCCTTTTTGCAGTTATCTGCAAAGTATAATGAATTAGATTAGGGTAGTTTAGAGTTTATTTTGTCAGTAGGATTTTTGTTTTGCTGCTAAGTATATATTTTTTGGGTAGATTTGAATATTTCAGTGCTGGCCACTTGTTTCTATATTATTTAAAAATCTAATTTTTTTCTCTGTATGTGTGTGTATGTATATATGTATATGTATGTGTACATGTGTATTTATGTACACACACACACGTAAAACAATGTGTATATAGTTTTATGTGAGGCCATAGAGATTTCATTGAGTTCTTAGTTCAGCTAACAGTAAGGGATCGTGGGTAAGAATTTTCATTTTGTAAAAGTGATATTTATCCACATTTAGTTTTTTCCTTGCAAATAAGACGAAAAGAAGGGTTATTCTATTGTAGCCACTTAACAACTTCATAATATATATATGAAAAGCAGTGGATTAAGGCCTTGATGTTTTTCAGGCCTGTGTATTCAGGTTTCCAGTCTCCCAGTGCCCTTAATGGAATTTATGAATGCATAAACGCATTTTCTTTTAAAGAAAAATAGATTTATAGTATTATTTCCTACTTGCTATATTTCTTTGCACTAAGAATGAGCTATGTGTTTGTTTTATATGACGCTTTAGATGCCATATTGCCTACAATAACTTGGTTTGCTCCTTAATTTAGAGTTGATAAATAACTTCCATGATCACTTATAGAAGTTACACATACATCCGAAAAAAAAAAAGAAAATCACAAATCTCTGTGACAGTGGGCTGTGTTTTGGACGTGTTACCTTGCAGTATTCTCCTGCGTTCTTTGATGAAGCAAAGGGGGTCAGAGACTGTCAGAAAGAAAATGCCTAAATTAATGCATGGTACAATTTCTCATGGTGCAATTTCTTAGACTCACGAATTCCTTTTCAACAGTGCTTTTTTTTTTCTCCCTGTCAAACAAAGCTGTTGTTACTACAACAGTCAGTGAAATGTGATCTTTATTGGTTTAATTTTGTGCAGTTTGGTCTTGCTCTATAATGTGCTTTAGAATTTGTTCCCTGTGCTGACCAGGAATCATGTTAGCATCTGTCTACATGCTGTATACAAGGACAGACAGAAACCTAAACTATGGAAAAACTGTAGTCAAATTAAATAGATTTCAGTAATCATCTGCAAGTCCTCATAGCATCAGTGTCTCTTCTCTCTGTGAATACTTACGTGTGAGTTGTCGTTCAAAACCAGTGTCAGAAAATAACAGTCGAGAACGTCTTCAGAGATGTTGAGGGTAAGAAGTTGTAAAGGAAAATTTCCACGTTCTAATTAAAAGACTGGTTTGTATATGCCTTCGAAGTGGTTTCTTTTTTAAAAGTAATATTTAATTTACAGAACTGAGTGTGCCATGTAATTCTTTGACTCCACACTGAACAAAAATATGTTGTCTTTAAATGTCATGTACTGCAACTTGTAAATATGTGCATGTTGTTGATCACGTTTGTCTGCTTGTCTCCTGTTGCACTGAATTTGCAAAATGAGTAAGTTTCTTAATCCATTCATTTAGAGAAAGTTCCTTCTTCAACTCCTCATTATGTCCTTTTTCAGTGGTAAATTGAGAAAACCATTTAGAAATTTTGCCACCCTGAGATTGAATGAGGTATCATGGTTACCTCGTTCATGTCTAATCATGCCATGTCTCATCAATTTAAACAGCTGAAAGGAAAGAAGAGATGTTGCAATTACTTTACAGTGCTGTTTTAAAGAGCTGTAATACTTGATTATATCTGTATTTTGAACAAGAATAAGAAGGTCTATATATGTAAATCTTTCTCAGCAGATAGAATCGGAAGATTTGGTTGGATGCATGCTACCTTCACTCCCGAGTTGTCTTGGATTATGAATAATGACAGTTTGAGGACTATGCTGTGATCTATGCAGATGAGTTAGATGTCAGTGGAGAAATAAACCTTTAAGCATAGTATTGGCTACAGGGAGGCCCAGGAATGGTAGATTTAGAACCTAATTAGTTTTTTTTACCTCAATGTCAGAATTTTTAAGCTGGAAGTTTTCTCTAAAGAACTTGGTGAGGCATTATAGAAAGGACTGTTGAACTGCCATAGGAATAGAGAAGTATTTTGTTAGTATAAAGGAAGTTTATTGCAGGCTTTAGAACAGAGGTTCAAAGAAATTTCCACTTACCAACTTTTTTTTAAAAATCATCCAAATCATCATATTGTTTTATGATAATGAACAGTGTTTACTGGTTTGCTTTTCTGGCTGTGGACCCCTGCAGATGTGATCTCTTATCACCCACCTAGATGAATGGATAAATAGCTGTATAATGACATCTCACAGACATTTCTACTGATAGCAATTTGACTTTTTTTCCTTCTACAAATGGGAGAACCATTTGTAACTCCCTTTCTGGGTAGCTACCAAAAAATACTGGCTTCTGGCCCCATGTCACCCTGTCTCCATTCTCAAGCCCAAAATTTGAGTGCCTTTCGCAAATTTTAGCATTTTACAGAGAGAAGAAATGATTTAATTAGTTTATAAACAATGAGTTTGAAAGAGCAAAGGTTTGTGTGAAATTTTTGTTCTACCTTTTTTTTTCTTAATGTGCTTTCAGTTTGATTAATAAAACTGTTGTCATTATTGATCAGGAACTGTATAACCTAAATATGAATCCAGTTGTTTCAGACTGGTAACTGTCATTGATTCTCTTTTACTTCCATCCATTACATTTATATTTCATCATGGTAGTGTGGTGGATTGGGAAGATCCTTACACCCATGTTTGGAAAAAACTATTGCAGTGTCTTTTTTAACCTGTATGTTCTGTAGACAGGAGAGAATGATATATTTACATGTGACAAGATCTCTTGTACAGTAATCATGTCATTTCATCTTTAAACTCAAAATCTTCACAACTCAAATTTCAAGTCTTTAGGCATTTTTTTTATAATTTAAAATTTCAGATTGCCTGAGTACTTTTGAGTTTTAAGATACACTGCCAAATTAATTTTATTGTAGGGATATCAACAATTTTCTCGTTGTTTTGTTGTGAAAAATTTCAAATACCCATCATGTCAAAAATTTTTTGCAGTATACCGGTCACTAGATTCTATCACCAAATTTGACTGTATTTGGAATATCACATATTTCTCCATATCCATTGATTTATTTGAGTTTAAAAAGTATGCATTTCATTGTCTATTACATTGCAGTTTTTCTTCGAATAGGTGTTATTAACTAGAATTTAATGTTTGTTTAAATGTTAATACTTTAACATAGTTGAACAAGTTGATGACCTGAGCCAATCAAATACCTTTTTCCCCTTCTGAAACTTAATCTTCCAGTTTCTACTTTCATATGTGTTTTGAGTGAGGGAAGACAACACCTTTTCAGATGGAATTCTTCTATGTTGGTCATTTTAAATGCTTTATTGTCATACATCTTCAAGTTCTTGGTAAACACTTTTTCTTTACCCCTCATAATAAATTTTTAGCTGAACTATGCAGCCTCTTAAGCTGTAAATGACATATTCGGATTTGTTAGATCAGCTTTCACCTCATTTCAATCTACTGCTGCTTTTCTCCATCTTAGCACTTTTCCTTTTACTTCTTTCACCTGTTCCACCAGGAGGGAGAGAGAAGGGAGGGTCAGACCCGTTTTTGCTGGACTCTTTTGTACAAGTTAAGGAGATCAGATAAAGTAGCTTAGAAGGTTACAATCATTCGTTGATGTAAAGCCTTTGAATTCTTACAGAATTAAAATGTCCCATGGTTCCTCTAGTCATAACAGGATCAAAAATAATTGTACTGTCCAGTGAGGTTTTGAAATTATGAGCCTTAGTATCCATTTTTAGCTTTACTCTAATACTGCTTAGAAATCCAGATAGCTGTGTTTTTTTCCCCAGTTTTTTGTCTTTGTGGACATAATCTGAAGAATTAAGTGACTTATTCAGGTCATAAAGATAAATTGGATAAATCGGAATTAAAATTTTAAAATGTTCTTGACGCATATTCTTATTAAACTTATGACTTCCAAAATAACTCCTTTGGGGCCCTTAGGCAGAAAATGTTACGTTTTTACTAGATATTCATTTTAAGACATTTCATTATTCTTTGAACTTGAAGATACTGTCGTAATCATAGTTATTCCTCGAGACAATACCATTGCTGAAATTGTCACTCCATCATACACTGATGAATATTGCAGACTCCTATCAATGTCTTGTGCATTTAAATGACCTTCATGATTCACTTATAACTCGATATAAGTGCTTACGTGACCCCCTCACTAGTGAAAATGTTCTATATACATCATATGTATATTCTCTCTACATGCTATATTTTTTTAAGGAAAAATAACCCCATGCGTCAGGATGAAGGAACTCCCCTAGGGCCAAGCACACCTCAAGCAGTTTATTTCTACTCTGTATGCCTGGCATTTATTGAAATAAAACTCTTCTAGAGTGTCTGGCCATTGTTTTGCCTTCTTTTGGTACTTGAGCCCTTTTCTGTGGTTTTGTAAACCTGTGTGTCGTTTTGTACAAACTTCATGTTGATTCTTTACCAGTGTTCACCTGTGGTAGCTTCTGCTGACCATACTTTACTTTTTGTCTGATCTCTGTCTGCTTTGAAATGCCTTACTAGAGTACGTTAAACTCTGCTCTAAAGCATTCCATGTATCTGCTAGGATGATGAGTTGCTTCTCTTGAATGTATGCTTTAGATCCAGAAGCAAAACTAATTTTTGCTTTCACTGTTAAGGTTGCATTTTACAACAGCTAACTGCTTTAAATTAGAGAATAAAATAATGGAAAACCAAGGGAGACTCCAGAACCCTTTGATCAATGGCATGGCAAACTTTCAAAGCTGCTTTTGCTGTTCCACTAAGGCAATAGCTCTGCTAAAGGATATATCTAAGAATGCCAGCACAAACTATGAATTGGGGTTGGCTTCGAAAATATTCACTAAATGTCATTCTGGGTATGCAGTTGGGGCTAAGTGCCAGCCACCGCTATGGAAATCTATTTGTGTTCTGGGGCTGCAGAAATTGCAAGTGTTGTGGGATTAAAACTAATCAAGTGTGAATTGTGAAATGGAAATTGCTCTATTGGTTTTATTATCTACAACATATTGAGTATAGAGATCTGAAAGTTATTTAAAATTCACATTGCTTATGTTGATGGCTCATTTTGGCTGTGTATCCTCATATGTACCGATTTCTTGATAAAGGCTTGATGTTGTTATAACAGGCATTTTGTGTTCAATTAAATAAAAACAATTTCTGAGTCTAGCCTGCACATCATTTCATCATGAGTTGGAGATCCAGGGGAAAATGTTCATTTTCTCTGAAATATTTTTTAATGTTGATGTTTGATCATTATGGATTTATCATTCATTGGCCTCTACATAAATTTGCCACACATTCCTGGAATTTATAGTCAACTGTGACGTTTGTAGTAGGATTGATGGTACAGAATGTTCCTTTTCAGCGCTGAAGTAAGTTGGGGATTGGGACAAGTTCTCAAATTTCATTGATTAAAAAATTTATCTTCCAGTTAAGAGAAAAGCTGGACTTAGCAGGATCATAATTACTCTTTCTGGAAACAGACTTATTACAATGCATAGTCCTAGTGACCTTTTGGATGTTTTCACATGTACTCATATGTACAGTATTTTATTGGGGTGTGGCTATTTAAACACCTTACGGAGTGAAGTGTACCCTTGAATTAAAATACTCCTTCCACTTTTTAAAAGGAGTAGATGTATGTCTGGATGGTGTTGTTATGATTTGTTTAATCAGGATGCAAGACACATACTCGTACTGTCGTGGGAAAAATTTTTGTGTCTGCACAAAGAAATGTTTCTGAATGAAGTGAATAGATTACACTAAATCTCTATGTTGTAAAATACTCAAGGCATCCAGGCATCAGCACATTCTATTAAATCATCCCCAAGAGATTTTTAGCTTTAAAGAAAGCCAGTATAATAGGCATAAAAAAATTCTTAAAATCTCTAGAGCTTTTCAACTTTTCTTCAGGCATTTCTGAGGCTTATTTGTTCGCTGAAAATCTATTCAAGATCAAGTGCTGGGAGTTACCTTTCTAAAATGCCTGTGGTGTAGCAGTAGTCGTGAACTTTTCCCATCTATCATTGATATGATTGCAGAGAAGAAATAGATCTTTCTGTGATGATTTTTAAGACTTTCTTTATCTTCATTGGGATGAAGGAAGCATGTTTTATTCTTATCTCTGGAATACTTGTCAGCAGTTGAAGATTAAAAAATTTTGAACTAGTGAAAAAATGCCTAATTATGTGAAACATAAATGTTTAACAGAGATATGACTATGAATATTCCTCCAGATCATCTAAAAATACAATTTCAGGTATGTATGTGCTTCTCTGTGAGAGACACACACAGAGGTGTATTGGAGAGGGAGGGCATGAAATATGTCTTTGTCCCAAAGGCACTAGAAGAAACACAATCCACCGCTGATACTTTTGCTTGTGATTCATGTCTCTTATTTTTTAATTTCATTTTTATAAAGTTGTCCACAATCCTTTATTACATGCAGTATCCCAACACCAGTCCCACCACCATATTTAGAGTTTTTCCACCCTGACACCAAAGTCTGTCCCTAAAGCAGGACATAAATTATTTATTTTATATAGCTTGTTACGAATAATCTGCTAAAATGATTCAAAAAAGTTTCCTGAGGGGAAAATGTGTGAAGATTGTTATGTCTCACCCTGGAGCCATTGAGCCCTTACAGAAGAGATTACTGACAGCTTGTTAAAGGTTGAGCCTTGGGTGCTAGTAAATGTGTGTGCGTGTGTGTGTGTGTTGGTACATATCTGTATCCATGCCTTCTACTTTACACCCCATCAAATGTGGAGAATGTGGAGTGCTACTCTTAGGTGCACGTCAGTGGCATAGAGGCAGTTGCATGCTCCACGAATTCTAAGATTTTAAATAGGGTGATACAGCTAGAATTAAATTTTTAACTGGATAGTGACTTTGGGTCTAGAGGCATCACTGCAGCGTGTTGCTCTCTCCTGAGGTTTTTTTTTGGTGAGTCTCCAGATCATGATCGTTTAATGAGTTTTTACGGCGTCAGAGGCAGTTCGTAGGTGTGATTGCCAGGCTCCCAGAAGAATAGGGGATGGGAAGCATGCAGGAGAGAGCACCCATTCCTGACTCCGTGTGAGCCTGGAGATTTCGGTCACAAATCCTGCATACCTGGGTTTTTCAGCGGATCCCTTATGGATGTAGCTCGTCCTAAACCTGCGAAGATCAGCTGTGAGCATAGTGGCGATTGAGTTCAGATGCCGGGGCTTTGTTGGGGTGGGTGGTGGGACTCACCTGTCTCTCTCCAGATTGCCCCAGACGAGACAACCTCGTGGAGAGTCAGTCCAGAGGCATCTCCTAGGTGTGTTCTCTTCCTCCTTCAAGGTTTCTTTAAGAGTCCTCTCATGTCTTTTTAGAGCTTCAAATGTGTTTTGAATGGAAGCTGTCCCTCCAGACAGGAACAAGATGTCTTTCGTGTTAGCTCCAGTTTTTAATCTTTGCTAATGCCAGGGGCTCTAGATTTCCAGAAATAGTTTACTAGGTTATAGACTTTGACCAAAGGTATCTAGTGCCACCCTGTGGCCTCTCTAAATCTTACAGTTTGCTGCTTGAATGTGGTTGGCCACAATAGCTTAGCTCTGAAGCAGGCTCGTAGACTAAAATCCACCTAGTGGAGAAGGGGAGTTTTCATCCTTAAGGCAATGACCTGTCTCATGGCTTTGGAGTTATCGAGGAGTTGATTCTTTTATAACTCCCACGGCTCACATATGCAGAGTGGGAAAAGAAGCTGGTTAGAAAGCACAAGTACAGTATATGATGTCCATATATAATATATACATGCGTGTGTGTGTGTGTGCGTGATTTTTATGGCATTTTGCTTTTAAATCCATACATTTTGGGGTATTAGTGAACAACACACATGCCAAAGAAATCCCCAAACTGGAAAGAAACTATCAAAATAGACTTGAAATAGACTTGGGTTATATGTTACTAAACACGTTTGTCATGTCGACAACATGAAAATGAACTAAAACTAAACACTAAATGTAAAAAACCAAAGTTTTCCCAATCTGTTTGGGGGAATAATAATGTTTTCAGCTTCAACAAGAGTGTTTTCAGTGATAAAGAAGCGACTTCTTTTTAAAGTTTTTAAGATGGAAATATTTCAGACTTCAAAAAATACCACATCTTAGCCACACTGACCCCAGTTCATGCCACTTAATGTCTGTCTCAGAAATTCAGCTACCCTGGATTAGGCTATTTGGTGTGAATTCCAGTTATTTCTGGTCTTCCCACAGGGGTGACGGGGAAAACCCACCCATCTATCTTGGTGCTCAGAAGGCACTGAGGCCCTCTCCTGACCCACTCAGCCAACCGGGCATGTTGTTCAGTGCTGGGCTGGAGAATGTGGTGCTTGCTTAGACTGCAGGGCCTGGGACCCCAGGGCCACCCTGGTGGCACTGGTCGGGGCCCTCTGGGGCTGGACTGGCTGATGCTGAAGGGGCCTTTAGTGCTGGACCTAATTAGGCACTTGCACGATACGCACTGTATCATACCTGGTCTTTGGACTTGGGGCCACAGCTGGCTGTGCTCAAGAGCTTGCTCCTGCCTCTAGGGTCAGAGAGCACTCCTGGTGGGACACGGGAGACCATCTGGGGTGACAAGAATCCAGTCTGTATCCAAGGAAAGTCCTCTACCTTCTCTCTCTCCAGCCCCTACACCTGTTTTATCTCTCAGCCCCCCAAATTGCTGTTTTGAAAACACCCATTGAGATTTTTGAATAGACAAGTCAGAACTTAACCCTGATCTCACACTTCCCTCTTTCTCATAACCAGTTTCTTGAGCTTTTTCCCGGAGGTCATCTCTGCACCGTGAATGCTGGTTTCCAAGCGATGCTTTTGGGGACCAGTGGGCCTTGCCACTCATTTTACACCAGCTCATATTCATCAGCCTCACTCTCTGTTGTTTGCTCTTCTGGGCAGGGGAGGTGGGTATGGAGTGGACAGGGGTGTCACACCCACCAATGCCGAGGACTTACTTTTGCCTCTGTATGCAGCAGTTACTTCTGGCGGTGCTCCTATGGGATGCTGGGGATCAAACCCATGTTGGTTGCATGTGAGACAAACACTCTACCTGCTAGACTATCACTCTGGCCTGACTCACTCTTTCTGATTGCATGGCATTATATGAGCACCAATTTTTTTGTACTGGTCCTCGATTAATGGGCATATATGTTGTCATGGTATTTTAATTAAAACCTTGAGAAACAGTACAATATATATCACACAGAATAGATCATTTTAATTATTTTAAACCTGCAATTCAGTGGCAGTTGTCCCCTTCACACTGTTGTGCAATGTTCATCACCCATTCTTTCCAGGCCTTTGTAACAGCTTCCCAATAAACATTATTTCTTCATTCTTCCTTTCCACCAGCCCTACCAACCGTCATTCTACTCTATTTCTATGAGTTTTCCCACTCGTGGCAACTTCCATAAGGAGAACCACATAATCCTTGCCTTTTTAATGGCTTCCAGATTTCAGTTCGCCTAGTCCGTGTTGTAGCAAGTGTCGGAATTTTTTCGTTTTTAGACTAAATATTAATTCTATGGTTGATATGAACCTTATTTTATCCATTTATCTGTCAGCAGACCTTTTGACTTGTGAATAAAGCTGCTATGAATATGGGTATATGTTTATATATATAATAAATATACCCAGAATCTAACATTTGATTATATTTCATTTCGAAATTTGTAGCACAAACAAAACACTACAGTTTCAGCTGAAGCCCACTGGTTGCCCCTCTCCCATTTCTGTGTCCTTTCTCCTTTCCCAGATAACTCTGTCATAAATTAGGCATTTATTATTTCCACGTACATCATCATCATCATTATTATTATTATTTTGCTTTTTGTCACATCTGGCAATGCACAGGACTTACTCCTGGTTCATGCATTCAGGTATTACTCTGGCATTGGGGGACCATATGGGATGCTGGGAATCGAACCCGGGTTGGCGGTGTGCAAGGCAAATGCCCTACCCACTGTGCTATCACTCCAGCCCCTCCACATACATTATTAATATCGTGTACCTTCAAAAAGTACATAATATTTTTCTTTATGATTCCAGAATTAATATAAATGGCACCAGAATGTACAGATCTCTATTTTTCTCAACATTGTTTTGGGGAGTGATAGATGATAATATGTAGCCTTAACCGATTTGTTTTAAATACTGTCTAATCTGTCATCCTGAGTGTACCCATGACAATTTAGATGGCTTTCAATATTTTCTTCTTTGTTACCCTATTGCGGTGAATATTTTCTTACATACCTCCATAGACATATGAGTGCAAAATCAGATTCTTGCCACCTCACCTTGGAGCTTGTTAGAAATGCAGCATGCCAGGCCCATTGCAGACCTACTGAATTAGAACCTAGCCTGACGCAAAATCCCTCAGGATCCATATGCAGTTAAAGTTCGAGCAGTTGTTCCTAAAGTAGTAGCGCATTGCAACTACTTGGAAGATAAAAACAAACCCAAACAGCCTAATGCCTGAGTTCAGACTCCTAGAGAGTCTGATATAATTGCTCTAGGGTGTGCTCCAAGGATTTTGAAACGCTCCTTAGTTATTCTAATGTGTAGCCATAATTTAGAATGACTACTTGAACTCAGATTCACAGTTGTGTTTTGAGTGGGTCTTTTTCTGTATTGTTTCTCAAGAAAGAATAATTTCTCACAGAAGAGGCTGCTGTAGGCAAATATGTTGGAACTTCTAATCTAGTAAATGATTAAGACATTTGGGAGACTATTTTGTCCTATTTTTGGCTGTAATTCATTTTTTGGTTGATAGAGTTTACTTGAACACTTGAAGAGCGTTAACTATGTATTTGGTAGTCTTTTCAAAAAACACTTTATAAATATTTTCCTAATTTAGTTGGAAAATTTCCTTTCCACTGAAGAAAATCTTGACATTTTGTTATTGTTGTTTCTGTTTTGGACCACACCTGGAAATGCTCAGGGACTGCTCCCAGGGGTGCGCAGTAGCAATGGGGTGCTGGGGATTGATCTGGGCCTTCCTGCATACAAACAAGTTCTCAGTGCGCGAAGCCATCTTTCTGCTCCCAAGCTTGACACTTTGAGTGAAGTTGTTTGGTTTATCAGAAGGGCAGAGTGATAGTAATAGAAGCATTGCAGGTTAGTGATTGCTTTTGTTGTATGTTGGGTGAAGCAGCACGGCATCTGGTTTGGAAGATTGTCTTTTTTTCCTCCCCCGCATTTGGTGGTTCTCAGGCACGACATTCAGGACTTATTCCTGGTGGTGCTCAGGGGACCATATGGGCTGCCAGGGACTGAACCCAGGTCAACCATGTGCAAGGCAAGCACCCTACCTGCTGTGCTATCTCTCCAGGACTGTACTTTGGGCGTCCCACACTATAATGCCATTGTCCTCAAAACTGGCACAGCTGCTGATGTTCCAAGCGAGTTTGGGAGCTACTTACGTCTCTTTCTAGACACTTTGCATTTTGAAAGTTGTAGAACAATCACAACTGTATTTGCTGTTTCAAAGTCTATGACCTGAAGTCGTTTCCTGTAATCAGATGAAACTTTTTCCAGTTTCTCCTCACCCAACCAAACCAAACCTTGATGATTTCATTGGGATTAAGAAAGCCAAACAGACTGGCCTGAGGCTTACAGTTTGGAGAAAGCAACAACCCTTCTCAGAGAACAGCCAAATGGTTCCGTTCTTTTTGACTTTGACTGGACCAAGATGGAGCCTCATGAAGATTTTTGTGCCAATAAGGACATAGCCCCGGTGGAATAGCACTGGTCCAACAGAAGCTTCAGGAAGGAGCCCTCCTTGGCCTTTGGTCACCTGTCTTCTCATTAGTCCTGATAACTGTTTCTCCACCACTCTCTGTTCATGCAATGCATGGCCATTGTGTGTTGCTTAACTTATATGGCCACAGTTCGCCCACAGAACTATGCATGAGTTTTTCTGAAACACTCCTAAATGCAAACAGACTCCTGAGTTCCCCAACTCTACCCTGCACAGTATCGTCCCCCTCCCCACCCCCCCCCTACTCGCTTTGAAGTTGGCTCTGCTCTCTGTGTAGCTTCCACACATTTCCCAGCTTACACGGATTGCTGCTGATAAAGCATCCCTTTTCCTGTTTGGCCGTTTCTGTGATTTGAGGATGCCATTTCTTGAAGAGTGAGCTCTTTGTTCATTTCTTAAATTCATGTTCAGATATCCAATTTTTTTTTTGCAGGGTTGGGGGGGGGAGTGGAGGGGTGACGCCCAGCAGCTCTGATCAGTGCTTGTGGAACTGTGTGGAATCAGTTAGTGCTTGTGGATCAAATGCAGGGCTCCTGCATGCAAAATGTGCCTCCATTCAACCATCTGCCAGGCTTCACGCATAAACTTTCACATTTAGATGGCCTCTATCTCTCTCTCTGTCTCTCTCTCTGTCTGTCTGTCTCTCTCTCTGTCTGTCTGTCTCTCTCTCTCTCTCTCTCTCTCTCTCTCTCTCTCTCTCTTTCTCTGGACCACTATGAATTACAAAGTCGTAAAGTTATTTATGATTGAATTTCAGGCATAAAGTGTTCCAACAGCAGTCCCTATTAAGGAGCAGTTACACTCCCCATTTCAGGGCAGATAGTCTAGTGGGAAAGCTGCTGATCTGGGTTTGATCTCCAGCACCGTTTTGGGATCCCCCAGTACTTCCAGGAGTTGTCCCTGAGTGCAGAACCGGGAGTGTAGCAAGATCTGGCCCAATCCTTCACCTCTAAAACAAACAATCCCTCCCCCAAATACAAGCTCTTTATTTTCCCAATCCTATTATTGCAAATGCATAATCTTACAAACTCTCTTCTATATGTCTTTAAATAATTTTACCTTTTGCTGGAATAGAATTCCTAAAATTTTAATACCTAACACAGTACTTATTTTAGCCATCTATACTTACTTCCCAGATTGACTAAATTCCTCCATCCTATTTTGTTTGTTTATTTTTGGGACACGCCTGGCAATGCTCAGGGCTTACTCTTGGATCTGTCTTCAGGGATCGTTCCTAGTGGGACCCAGGGGACCATACGGGGTGCCAGGGGTTGAACCTGGGTTGGCCCTGTGCAAGGCCAGTGTCCTACCCATTCGGTACTATCTAATCTCTCTCCCATATTCGCTAAATTCTTCCTGGTGTTATGAATTTTTTTTCACTCAGGATGCAACCTAAAAATACTAAAAACACACTTTAGAGAATGAAAACTAATGAATAAAGTTGAGGACTTTTCATCAATGTATCAGAATATATTTGAAAAGACAAGTGGTGATTTCTTAGTTATCTATCTTATAGCTAAGATGGATAAAACTCGAAGGACACGGTCTTTTGCAAGGAAGAAAATGTCTCTTTTTGCTTTAGAACTCCCTTACTCCACGCACTAAAGGCTCAATAGCTTGGGGGCTTTTCCTTTGCTGAACGTGACCCCATTCTCCTCTATCCCCTTCCTCCACCTATGCTGGAAGACTAATGAATTTTGTTCCGTAAGACGTCTTTCTGATTGCTGGCAGCACAGTATCCAGCCAGTGGGTTTCTGTTTTTAGCAAAGGCCTTAGAAAATATTCACTGTACTCTGCAGATGGGTCGTCTGAGAATGACCACTGCTGAGTGACTTATCCATTTCATCAGTGAGCTATCCTGCCAAGTCCTTCCTCGTGGACCACGGAAAGGGAATGAACAGTTGAGTGTTCTTTCGCATGCGATCACTAGTTTATCACTGGGTAGCTGCGGGGAGGAAATGAGAATTCATCTTTGGATTCAAGGGCTTTGCAAAGTCGCCACTGAAGTTGAAACCGTGACTTGGGATGGTTTCCAGAGATTTGTGTGGGACTGCCTCTTCACTGCTTTGTTGTAGGGCACTCTGGGAATTTATGGGTTGATGAACTAAAGAGTAAAAGCCAAACGTTTGAAGGAGGGGCTTTTTTCCAAGTGAAATCTTGTCATAGCATTATTTCAGTGAAAACTTTGCTTTGCTGAGGAGATCACACAGAGGATAGATTGCGGGAGACTGGGGTTTGATCCCGGGATCCCCAGCACCATCTTGTCCCCGGAGCGTCACTTGCTGCAGACACTCTACTCATTCCCGGCCCTCCCCATCCCCCACACTGAGGACAGAGACAGAACCTCCAATGTAGCTGAAAACCACACACACACACACACACACACACACACACACACACACACACACACAATTGATTGGTGCTTGGGAGACGCATCACAGGGTTAGAGTTGACGCTCTGCATTTGGGAGCATCACATTGGGTCCCAACCCTGCATGATTCCTGGAGCACTGGCCGGAGCAACCCCTGAGCACCAAGCTTGGAGTAGCACCTCAAAGTCTGACTCAAAACAAAATAGTTTTTGTCATTATCTCCCTGTTATTTAAATTGAAGCTCTAGTGACATAATATTAAAACAAACCCTTCTTAAATCAGTTTATAAAGCAACAACCTATGACTGAATTAGTCTTACAGATATGCTTTCTGGCCAGGGTTTTAGAAAATTAGGTATTGGTTACCATGAGATGAATTTTAGGATTTCTGGCTACATTGGTTACCATTTCTGTATAACTTAGATCAAATGTGGGATCTTTGGGCTCCAGGGCTGGAGTACATGCTTTGTATACGGGAATCCTGGGTTCAATCCCCTGCACTGCATGGCTGTCCAATCACTGCACGGAGACCAGCTCCTAAGCTACCAGTGGGTGTACCCCCTCTCCCTCCCCAGGTGACATGGGCATGAGCTCTCTAGATTTTGAAACAACTCCCCTACTTTGGACCCCCTGGAAGCTACTAATATTGTAAATCTTACTTTCTGCCCCTCATCTTCTCTGCCACTGCAGAGATGGGCTGGAAGCAGGAAGGAATTTCTTGAAATCATTGTCCTTTTTTAAAATTCTGTAAGTGGGAAGATGTTAATGTCCCAAGGTAACCCTTGAGTAATGAGGATCAAGAGTTTCACTTTTTTATTTAATTTTGTTTTATTTTAAAGTTCGAAAATTTATTTAAACCCCGCAATTTACAAAGTTGTTCATAATAGTCACTTCAGGTATTCTATATTCCAGCACTAATCCCACCACCAGTGTGACCTTCCCACCACCAGTGTCCCCACCCACCCCGAAAGCCTACCCTGTCAGTAGACACAAAACAATTTACTTGATATTGCTTGTCATAAGAAATATCTCAAAATGGTGTTACTGAAGTCATTGTCCAAGAATTTCTCAAGATGTTGGTTGAACCTGCAGTGCTTATTGAGTTTAGTGGGTGTCCATGCAACTTTCCCATCTAATTTGCTGTGGTCTTACTGGGTTGCCAGTATATAAAATTTGGAGATGTCTCAAGTGGTCACATAGGCCATGTGCTCTAGGAAGTGTGGAGCTGAAATGATTCGGCAGCATGGCATAAGACAGCCATTTATTTCTATGCAGGTGGAAGCAGATGTGGATGAATGGGCTTTCCAAAGGCATCAGAACACAGTCCACGCTCATCTTGAGAAGGCTTCAGAGATCAGCGCCTGAAGACCAGGCTTACCTTGTGTGTCTCTCCAAGATCGGTCGTAGAACAGGGCATTTGAATGTTGGAAGAAGCAGGTCAAGAGTCCCACTTTTATATCTGAGGTCGATAGTTTTGAATTTTTTTTTCTGCACTGCTGCACATTGAGAATCTACCATGAAATTAAACCTTATTTTCCAGTACTAAGGGAATCCACATTTACTATTGGCGTGCCTTTTCTTGTTTTTCACTTTTTTCAATCTCTCATTCTAATTCCTTAGGAATACCCACTAAAATAAATTTGTTAGTGCTTATCATAGGCTCTGCATTAAGGTAGGAGCCGTAGCTCAGATCTCCACCATTCCCAATGTTGTTAACTAGCTGATTTGACTCCTTCAGCTTCTGATCCTGGCTTTGGAGACATTTGTTGGTTTGTTTTTGAGCTGTACCAGGCAGTGCTCAGGGATTTCTCCTGACTCTCTCCTAGAGGTCAGTTCAGGTTAGCTCAGGGTGCACCACAGTTAGAACCTGGGTCGTCACAGGCAAGGCAAGCTCCTTACCTGCTGTACTGGTGCTCCAGCATCAGTTTTCCTTCAAAAGAAGAAGGATTCTTTATTCTCAGTTTTATTTGAATAAGATGAGCAAACATTGACATAAGCTTACTATGTGCCAGTCACTATTCTGAATAAGGTAAAGGTAAAGGTAAAGGCCCTCCCGTTGATCGTCGATTTGCTCGAGCGGGCCCAGTAACGTCTCCATTGGAGACTTTGTTGTTACTGTGTCTGGCATATCGAAAACTCTCGGTAGCTTGCCGGGCTCTCTGAGAGGCGCGGAGGAATCGAACTCGGGTCGGCCATGTTGGCCGCTTGTAAGGCGAACACCCTACCGCTGTGCTATCGTTATTCTGAATGCTTTAAAAATATTAGGCATTTGTTAGTTACATTCTCTTGCACAGATACCCTAAAAGGAGCATATTATTTTTATTCCAATTTACAGATTAGAAAATTGAGGCACAGCGAGTAAGCACCTGTGATTACATGGTGGGTGGGTGTCCGATTGCTAGGCAGCTTGATTCCACAGCTCATGCTTCTAGCTGCTGTCTTAGCATACATAGAGGGAAGCTAGTATAGCAATTACAAACATAAGGAGAAGAAACCTTAGATGGTTTGTATCAGTTGACATGAATGTTCTCAATGAAGCAGGAAACAAGGCCAGCCAATATGACTGGAGGAGCTGTAATCCTGTTTGAATTGGATGAGGGAGTGAGAAAACGTAGGTGAAGGTAGTAAACTGGTCTTGGTTTTCAAACGCTTCTAAAATATCAGTAACACTAAGCCTGCTTCTTAGCATGCTGTGAAGCCCTTGGCAACCAGACTTCTGCTCTTACCAAATGGCATCATTCCTCTTCAATAGATTTTCCTTGGGGCACACCAGAAACCAACAATACCAGAGGAGGTTCTGGGCATGTTTTGGGAATTATTGTTACAGGAATGGATCTCGAATTGCCCAGAATCTTTGGCTTGGGGGAATTCGCTTCTGGAAAAAGAACTATTGCTTTTCCCGGAATTGCTGTAAATGTCTAGGAAGGACTTTGGGGGTGGGGTGGGGGCTGGTGGGGAGGGGCTGCTTTGAAGTCAGGCACAGCCTTGGGTAGTCTCCAGAATCAACGTCAGGTCGCTGTTGAAATGCACAGGACGCCTCATTCCCAGACAATTCTCTTCCTCAGAAGGGCGGTTTGTCCACAGTGGTGTCTCTCCTGTGCAGTGCGGAGGGACCTAGAAAGTGTTGCCGCTACTTATGTTACAACTTGCTTTACATAACCATCATCAAAGCGTTTGTATTCTTTGCCGTTAAAGAAAGTTTAGATTTTGGATGTTTCTAGGAACCTGAGTCATCTCATAATCATCCGGCAAGAACATACAACTGTTTGACTACAGCTCTGCCGGGAATGCAGCTGCGAGGAATGATGGAAAGACAGCGTGCCTCAGTCAAGGACACGCTGCACAAACTTATTTTATATCACAAATTTAATCAGGAACCTAAAGCAAAGTAAATAAATAAGTTCAAAGAGTGGATGCAGATATGGATAAAAGAAAATGTGGGAAAGAGAAATTATATTTGCTATTTCTCAACCGTGGCTGGCTTTTCCATATTGTGAAAAAGTCGCTTGCTATGTGTTATCGTCCTTGCTTACTAATATAGTTAAGAACCATGCGATAGTTACTAATGATGGCAATATCAAAGAGAGTAAGAGTGAAAAATGAAAGGTCACATTCTTTTTCCTTTTTTCGGTCACACCCAGCAATGCGTAGGGGTTACTCCTGGCTCTGCACTCAGGAATTACTCCTGGCAGTGCTCAGAGGACCATATGGGATGCTGGGAATTGAACCCAGGTTGGTTGCGTGCAAGGCAAACACCCTACCAGCTGTACTATGGCTCCAGCCTCGAAAGGTCACATTCTTAAAACAGTCAGAACATTGCACTCTCCAGGCTTCATGGCCCCTTGCCAGCAAGATCTCCAGAACATTCTATTGGAGCAATCCTTTGGTTTTGTTAGCCCTAACTGCATTGATTTAAATGAAGGAAACCTGGGTTGGAATCCATTAATCCATGATTTGCAAGGCAAACGTCCAAACCGCTGAGTGGTAGCACAGTGGTAGGGCGTTTGCCTTGCATGCATCCAACATGGCCCACCTGAGTTTGATTCCTCTGCCCCTCTCGGAGAGCCAGCAAGTTATCGAAAGTATCTCGCCCGCAGGGCAAAGCCTGGAAAGCTACCCATGACATATTCGATATGCCGAACACAGTAACAAGTTTCACAATGTTACTGGGCCCGCTAGAGCAAATCGATGAACAACGGGAGGACAGTGACTGTGACAATCCATGACTTGAATAAGTGCCTGGTGGAGGACTACACTGGGCTAAAGGGAATATTTATATATTTTTTTAAAAGGCGAGAGATGGAAAGGAGATATCATCTCAATGTTTTGATGAACCTATTGTCAACCTCTTCTAAATGAGCAGTTTGACAAAATTTTGATACTTTGGATGATCTGTGGTAGTCTGTATTTTCTAGGAAATTATTATGCTAATCTAAATTGTCAATATTTGTTATGGACATAGAGTTATTCATAACATTCTCTTAGTGTCCTTTTGTTGTCTGTAAGATCTGTAGTGATAGCCCATTTGATCCTGGTATTTATAGTTTGTGTCATATCTTTTTTAATCTGGCTAGAGGGTTTGCAATTTTATTCATCTTTTCAGAGAACTAGTTCTGGCCCTCATTGTTGTTTTAGTGTTCTCCTGTCACTCATTTTATTTATTATTTTCTTTCTTAGTCTTACATTGGGTTTATTTTTCTCTTCTTTTTTTAGACCGATAAGATAGAAGTTAGATAATCCATTTGAGATTTTTCCTACTTTAAAGACAAATTATTTTCCTCCTTTCCTTATTTTATTTCATTTTATTTTCCCCCTTTATTTGGTTTACAAAGTTGTACATGATACACTTATCAAGGCGTTCAATACTACAACAACAATTCCACCACCCACTGACCTTCCCTCCATTATTGTCCGCATTTTCCCAACCACCCTCCTATGCCTGCATCCTTAGCAGACACAAAATAATTTTTTTTTATGTTGGTTGTTACAACCACTGGCTAATAGAATTACAAAAGGTAGTTCAATAAAAGAAAATTTATAAAGACTTTTATATCTCACCATGTAGTCATTAAGTCCTTGCTTGTGGGTTTCCTAAGCTGTTTATTGGTTGTTGAGCCTTCTCCGTTAATGTTTTTGTTTATTGAGCTTAGTTGGCTTCAGTGTTACTTTCCCATCTAATTTGGTATGCTCTTACTAGGATGTCAGTATTTGTAGAATTGGAGGTGGAATTGTAGAATTTGTGGCGGTGAATGGTCCAGATACTCCAGGATATTTAACCAGGAGTGAGTTTACTTGGGGGCGGTTGTAGGATGTGGGTTTGGCTGCTGAGACTTCCAGAAGTGCGGGGTGGTGGGGTAAGGCTACCCTGCCTCACTCTGAGAAGACCCCAGAGTTCTCAGCCTGAAGGCTTGCCCCCCCCACCCAAAGGATGCCCCAGAGTTTTCAGCTAGTAGATTGGTCCCATGGATAGTTGCAGCTTGTTGATCACTTCTGAGTTTTAATCATGAGACTGTAAAGCTGGGCTGATTTGGCAGCACTTGTGGTGTATGGATATTGACTGCTGGGACTTCTGGAAGTAAGAGGGCTGGGTTCCTTGTTTTTATTGATTGTTTAATGACAAAAATTTCCCTCGGTTTTACTTTAATGGTGTCGTCCATGTAGCAATATGTTGTAATTTCGCTTTTGTTCAGTTATATATACATATACATATATTTATATATTTATAGTCACTTGAGTCACTTGAGACGTCCGCTTGATTCATGGATTATTTATGACTGAAAGTGTGTTGTTTAACTTATATAGTTCTGGAGATTTTCCCGTTATTCATTATTGATTTTGAGTTTGATTCAACTGTGGTCACAGAACACACTCTATTTGATTTAATTTTTTGTAACGTTTTGGAGACTTGTTTTATGGCCCAGATGATCTATCTTGGTATATACTCTGTGGGAACTTAAAAAGACTGTAAATTCTACTGCTGAGTGGAATAACTTGTAAATTTGATTAGATCATGTATATTGATGTGACTTCAAATTCTCTTTTTTTTTCTGATATTTTCTTTCTTTCTTTTTTGGGGGGGTGGGGTCACACCCTGTGATGCACAGGGGTTAGTCCTGGTTCATGCACTCATGAATTACTCTTGGTGGTGCTTTGGGGACCATAGGGGATGCTGGGACTCAAACCTGGGTGGCCGTGTGCAAGACAAATGCCCTACCATTGTGCTATTGCTCCAGTCCCTTTTCTGATATTTTCCCTAGTTGTTTTGGTTATTGTTGAGAGAGTAGTGTTTAAGTCTTCAACTGTAATTATGGATTTGTCTACCTTTATTTCCAGTTTTTTTTACCTTTCTATTATATACTTTGTAGTTTTGTTTGGAGTATCTACATTGAGGACTGCTAGATCTCCTTAGTGGATTGACCCATTTATCATTAGATAATGTTTCTATTTGTCTTGAGTAATGTTCTTTGCCCTGAAATATTTTTTTATTTTATATTAATGTGGATATTATTTCTTTTTTATGTACTTTAGTGTTTGGTTATTATTATTATTATAGTGGCACTCCAAGAAACATCAGAGCCACACATAAGAAACATGAGTTCTACCCCTGGGCCATATCCCTAGTCAACTTTTAGTTTTTAGTAATGTTTTCATGGTGTATTTTCCTTGTTATGTTACCTTCAACATGCTTATATGCTAGTTTAAGGGACTCTTTTGCATACAACATGTAGTTAGATTATGATTTAAATTTAAATTTAATTTAATTTTAGTTTTTGACTTTTAGGATCACGCCTGGTGATGCTCAGGAATTGCTCTTAGCTCTGCACTCAGGAATTTCTCCTGGCAGTGCTCTGCAGACTATATGGGATTCCAGGGATCGAACCTGGGTTGGTCACATGCAAGGCAATGCTCTTACCTGCTGTACTATTGCTCTGGCTCAGATTATGATTTTTAATCTAGTTTTATTTATTTATTTATTTTTATCATTTTTGGGTATTGTGGACCCTAGCCATACTTCATTATTTTCTCCTTATTTTTCTTTTATGTAAAATATTTAGCAAGTTTTTATTTGTATGTGGGTAGAGGGAAATAAGGGGGAGGTCAGTGCCTGACTGTGTTGAGAGCTTGTTACTGGCTCTGTGCTCAGAAATTGCTCTTGCAAGAGTTCAGGGAACCATATGCAATGTGGGATCAAACTTTGGTTTGGTGTATGCTGTATGCTGTACTGTTTCTCTGGCCAAATGCAATTTTTGTTGTGCCTAGCAGAGAGATAGGGAAAAATATGCCTACTTCATCTTCCTAGAAGCAGAAATGTAGAACTTTAAAATATATACTTTCATAGGGAGCAGAGATAGTACAGTGGATAGGGCACTTGCCTTATATGTCAACCCAGATTTGAGTCCTGGTACCCAATATGGTCCCCTGAGCACTGCCTGGAGTAAGCCCTGTGTGTGGCCTCTAAACAAAACAAATAAAAATACATAACTTCATAAAGCCAATATAAGCTATGAGATCTAGATAGTATTTTCAGGGTTTTTTTTTGCCTTTTTTGAGGGGGGCGAGAGATCTCCAAGCCTGCTCAGATCGGGACTGGGCCTTCTCCACCCAGACCCCCCATCTTCCAGTAGGTAGGCGTTACACCCACCAGCTGCTGCCGGTGCCAGGTGGTCCCATCAATGGCCAAGACCCAGAGACTATAAAATCCAGCTCCCGGAAGCGACATCTTGTTATCTCATTTTTACTTTGGAGAACCTGGCAGGCTACCGAAAGTATCCTGCCCGCACGGCAGAGTCTGGCAAACTTCCCATGTCGTACTCAATATGCCAAATACCAGTAACAATGATGGGTCTCATTCTCCTGACCCTGAAAGAGCCTCGAATGTGGCTCTTTTAAAATCTCAGGGCTAGGAAGAACGAGACGTTACTGGTGCCTGCTTGAGGCAATTGACAAACGATGATGATCATGATCGTGAATTGTGAGGGGAGTGGAAACCCAGCAGTGACCAGGGACTACTCCTGGCTCTGTGCTCAGGGATCATTTATGGGGGTGTTTAGGGGCCATGTGGGGCTGGAGATTGAACCAGAGTCAGCCACATGCACTGCAACCACCTCAATCCCTGTACTAACTCTCCTGTAAATAATTGAAATAATTAAAAACCATTTTTCCCCTTTTGGGGCCATACCAGACATTGCTTAGGGGCTACTCCTGGTTCAGTGTTTGAGGGACAATAGTATGGTGCTGGGGACCACACCTGGGCTTCCTGCATTCAGAACACGCTCATTGACCATTGAGCTGTTTCTCCTGGACTGTTCTAATTTCAGTCAACATTTTATTATGGAATTTGTTTAGACTGCAAGTCTCTGAAAATGACATTTGAAGTTATTATATTATGTGTAAACTGTAACTTGAAGTTTAAATTTATTTTTTTCTTTTTGAGTCACACCCAGTGATGCTCAGGGGTTACTCCTGGCAGTGCTTGGGGGGACCAGATGGGGTGCCTGGGATCGTGCAAGGCAAGGCTGGGATCAGCTGCGAGCAAGGCAAATGCCCTACCCGCTGTACTATTGCTCTGGCCCCGCAGTTTAAATATTTACAAATGCTTTCCCAGTGCCATAAATGAATAAGTAAATGCTTTTCCTGCTTGATAGCTAGTATGCTTTCCCTAGAAGTTATGCCTTTATTCTGACATTACACGTAGCTTGTGCCTAGGAGGCTCCTTATATTAGGCTTCTCCTTTGTCTTGCTTTTCCCTACCCTTTGCTGTTCTGTCAGTTGCCTGATGAAGTAAAGAAGTCACATGCCAAGAAGTTGCCTGTAAAAGCTTTCTGGAGGGCCTGGGGAGAGAGAGTACAATGGGTCGGGAATGCCTAGCACCTGGATAATCTGGGTTTGATCCTGGGTGCCGCATATGATCTCTTCACAACCCCACTCCCTCCCCCACCCCCTGCCCCCAATCTGCCCAGAGTGATCTCTGAGTGCAGAACCAAAAATAAGCCCTGAGTAACACCAGGTGTGACCCCAAAACAAAAACAAACAAAAGAGGCTCTTGAGATCCCTGATCTTAGTCAAATGGTTCGTTCTTGCCTCGTCTCTACCTGCCCGCCACTGATGACAATAATATAACCTCCTTATTTTTCCACCAAAACAACTTGATCTGGGACTGGAGTGATAGCACAGCAGGTAGAGCAGGTAGGGCGTTTGCCTTGCATGAGGCCGACCCAGGCTCGATCCCCAGAGTCCCATATGGTCCCCCGAGCACCACCAGGAGTAATTCCTGAGTGCAGAGCCAGGACTAACCCCTGAGCATTTCTGGGTGTGACCCAAAAAGCAAAAAAAAACCCCCCAAAAACCAAAAAACCAAAAAAACCCCACCCAACTTGGTCTGTTTAATTAAGCTAACTCTGGTATAAAATTAGATAATATAGAATTGCTTTGATAAAAATTAGTTTAGTAAAGTCTATTATTTTATTTTTATTTTAGTTAATTGACCAATTTTTCTTTTGTTTTGTTTTTGGGACATACTCAGGGATGTCCAGGGTTTTATTACAGGTGAAACCTGAATGATGCCTGTGACTTATACTAATGCTAATTTCTTGATTTTGATATTTCTCTGTAGTTGGAGGAAGCTGATTGATGGTTACACAGAGGCCCTCTGAACTATTTTGTAAATAATGATAATTTCTCTGGTCCCTCAAATCTATTATTTTTAATATGTAAGCTATATAAATTTTTTACATACATAGATAATAGTAAGTCAACATAGATTTTGTAGTTGTCAATTTCTCTGATTATTTTCTTAGGATATATTTTAGAAGCATAGTTAACAAATCAGAGGGTATGGAAATGCTCCTTGATACATTTTCATTTCCAAAATGCTTGAACTGAGTTTGACTCTTAAAGAGACAATATGAGAATACATGATAATACATGACAACATGCTCTGACATTGAATGTTATCAAATGTTGCTGGTTTAAAGAGAGTCTTTTTATTTATTATTTATGTATTCTGTTCTTGGGTGACACTGGGCAGTGCTCGGACCTGAAAGAGAGAGAGAGAGAGAGAGAGAGAGGCCATCTAAACGTGAAAGTGTATGCGTGAAGCCTGAACCAGAGTCAGCCACATGCACTGCAACCACCTCAATCCTTGTACTAACTCTCCTGTAAATAAATAATTGGAATAATTTAAAATCATTTCTTTTTCTTTTGGGGCCATACTGGACATGGTGCTGGGGACCAACGTGGGCTTCCTGCATTCAGAACATGCTCCTTGTTCATTGAGCTGTTTCTCCTGGACTGTTCTAATTTCAGTTGACATTTTATTATGGAATTTGTTTTAGACTGTAAGTATCTGAAAATTACATTTGAAATTGTTATATTATGTGTAAACTGTAACTTGCAGTTTAAATTTTAAATTGGGGGATGATGTCCTTTAGAACTGGGTTCACCATATGCAAGGCAAGTGCCCTACCCACTGTATTATCTTTCTGGTCCAGAAAGAGTACTTTGCATTTTTTAAAAATTTAATAGTGAGGTTGAACTTCAATACGAATTCAGCAACTTCATCTACAATGGATATTTAAAAAATAAATTACCTTACTGCGGTTGCTTAACGTTTCAATATGATCACATGTTATAAAAGCACTTTGAGCTATAGACAGAAACTGAATGAATATAAATCAATGAGTGAAATTGAATGAGTGAATGAGGTCTGTAACTTATGCTTATGTGAATTTCTTGATTTTGATGTTTCTGTGTAGTTGGACGAAGCTGGTTGATGACTGCACAAGAGCCCTCTGCACTATTTCTTTAGTAGTGATCATCAGTATCAATAGTTTTATTTTCATGAACATTAGTTTTTGGGAGTGTCTGAACCAGATTTAGCTCTTGAACTAGGTTTTCCCCTCTATTTCTCTTCTTAGAATCGGGATAGGAAGAGTGTCTGTTGTTGTGAATTTGCCGTGGACCCTTGTCCTTGCTCAGAGGGAAGCTTGACTCCTACTGGGCATCTCAGGTATCTGTCTATGGTGTTGCTTCCTGACTTACTCCGGACTCCTACCCAACCTAGGGTTTCAATTTCCAACTTAACGCTCCTCCTGAGGAAGACATAATGCCTCCATTTGACACTGTTAATGTGAAAGTGGATTTATTTCTGAGCTCATGGGTTTTTTTTTTTTTAGTTTTTTGCTCATGGGTTCTTGAGAATTGCATGAAAGATTTGTGAACCCAACTCAGAGGCTTAAGAAGTTAGAATTCACTGTATAGTTTAAGTAGATGAGCCCAATTTTCTGTTGTGCTGCATCATGTTCTCTCTGTCTCTTTCTTTGTCTCTCTCTGTCTCTCTGCCTCTCTGTCTCTCTCTGTCTCTCTCTGTCTCTCTCTGTCTCTCTCTGTCTCTCTCTGTCTGTCTCTCTTTCTCTCTCTGCCTGGCCTGAATTGCCACATCCTGGTTGCCTCCAGGGTATGATGATCTGGTCTTGTCCCTACATCCTTCTCACCTTCTGTGTCTGTTTCTGATTTGAAATCTATCTAGCTTGTCGTGTCCGGGTGTAAAAGTAAAAGCCCTGTCACCTACGTCCCCTTGTTGGAGGTCGCTGCTTTGGAGCTTGTCGCTGGGCCTCTCCAGCACTGTACCCCAGCACTTCCCTAACACCCTGGGTTTTCTTAGTCTCTGACCATGGTCTCATGTGCGAGATTTCTTCTGTCCTGCAGCCTCTGTCTGGGTGTCAGAGCTCTGCTGCCCGGTGGTTCCCTATGTATGGGTGTCTATGTGAGGGGCAGGAGAGGAGACAGGGAAGTAAGATGGCATAACGGGAGGGGAGGGGCGGAGAAAGAAAGAAACAGAGAGAGGGGGAGGGGAGAGAGAGAGACTTTCTGCCTGGCCAGGGCATCTTTTTATCTGCTATTACATCCCATTATCTGTTTTTGATTGGGTACCTTTGATCTGGCATTCTATACTGCCATCCCACAGTATCACCACTGCTTGAAATAGAGCCTGTTTTGAATTTTGTTTTTCCTCAAAGAAGATCTTTTGATTTTCATTAGAATCTGTGATATTGGAAAATTCTAAATAATTTTCACAAGGTAGTCTCTGATCCAAAATAAGAAGGGGCATACAAAATGGTTATTTTTTTTTAAATAAATCATGTCTAAGGACTATAAGAATAGTAACCAAAAAAAAATTCAGCTAAAAAGGGGCCAGTAGATGAGCATATTCTTGGGCTGTCAGAATTTTCCCGGTTGGGCAAGACCAGGGTTAGAACTTGAAAGGTTGCTTTGGAATTACATCTGTTCCCCTAATAATAAAAATTGAATGTTCACAGTTCTGATTTAGGTCATATATAAAATATACCCTCTTAAATATCAAAGTCAACGTGCCTTGTATTTATGTTCCCACAGAGCAGAACTGACAAAATATTTTATCCAAAAAAAGATGGGAAGAGGAAGTTATGGTCTTTCGGAATGTGAATTTGTAGGTGGGAGTATAGGGTACTGTGTCCTGTTGTGATATCATGTTATAATATATTATGATGTAATATATTATAAATATATTATTTATATATTATATGTAATATAACATGTGCAAAAATATTTTAACACAATTTCTCAAGTGTGGGTCTTGGCCACCTGCATCAGGAATGGTTATCTACACATTTTGACTGGTGGCCCGTTCCAGGTGTTCTTTATATTTTTTTGGAGGGAGGTTAGACCATGACCAGCAGTGCTGAGAACTGATTTCTCATTCAATACTCAGGGTTCATTCCTGGTGATACCTAAGAGACCATGTGCAGTGCTGGGATTGAGCCAGGGTGGGCAGTGCCTTGCCCCTGTACTATCTTTCTAGTTCCTCAGATATTCTGACTACATCAGAACATAGAGGTGGACGGTAGAACTGCCACACTTCATTTTTGACATTCATTGCTGGTGATTCCCAGCCTCAAGGTCAAGAAATCATACATCCTGGATTTCAAAGGAAACTCCACCTAGTTTGGAGAAAAGTAGGCATGGAGATTGACTGGCACCTGTCTCCATTCTCGACGGCCTGCCACAAAGACTGAAGTCTAGGATTAGTAGATCCTAATTGTATGCACGAATATTTCAGTCCAACACAAAAAGACAGATTCATTCTTTTAAATCCACGTTTCAAAAGGTATTCTTGCCTTTTCTGGAAAAATGAAAAAGGTGCACCATATTTTAGAATGAAATAGGGTGCGACTAAGCCCCTCTTATTAATGCTGATTCTCCTTCTAGACCTCACAGATCTTATCTAAAGCTGAATTTGAACAGTTTCAGGTGTCACCAGGTTATCAATACCTTTGCTTTTATTTTTCTACTACCGTTTCTTTTTTTTAGGACAGGCTCTCCCAAGTGGGGCTCAGGGGACTAGAGATACTTGGCCACCAGGCCTATGGTTCATGGAGGAGGCAGTGTGGCTATGACCCTGTAGCGTCAGGACACCAGTGCCACCCTGTTCTGCTCAGGGACCTCAAGGTCTATTTGGAGGGACCGTAGGTGTGAGGGATTCAACTCAGCCCTGCTTGTACCTTGCTTGTGTCCGTCTCCCCAGCCTAATCATTCTTCCTAGATAATTGTTTTTGCCTTGTTTCTGCCTTATTTGGCAGAAAAAGCAACACTGACAATTGAAGTCTCATTTTTCTTCTCCATTTTGTAATCACAAACAACTTGAGTCTCTCTCCCTGTTAGTTTGGAAATGCCTGAAGCTTTTTCAATTTCACTTTTCTGAGAGATTTTGAATTTCTTATTTTGAGCCAGTGTTTGTGCACAAGCTCCTGTGATTACCATCAAAATGCTTGACTGGTCATGGTGAACTTGATGGACCTTTGATTGATCCCATCTAAATTTGTGAGGTTTACCAGCAGGATCGGGGTCAGGATGATGTCGGTGCACTCACATGGTGTGTGCATATGTGTGCATGTGTGTGTGTGTGTGTGTGTGTGCGTGTGATAAATGACTAATAACAGTGGACCCCTTGACCCTCTTGTGTCTATGTACATTAGAAAATGGTGCTAGAGGAGAGGATGAGAGGGATGTTGCACTTTCCAAGTTAACTTTGTCAATATTTCATACTCAAAGTGAAGATTTTGAGGGAAGACTGAGTTCATAAATAACCAACATCTTCAAGAAAGGTATTTGTATTTCTAAATGAAGAAAAAGCATGTCTTTTGATAAAGGAATATTTTCCCTAGTAGGCGACATGCTGTGACGTTGTGCAGAAATGCCCAAATGTCTCTGCTATTTTTTTAAAATTTTATTTTATTTATTTTTTTTTATCATTTTTTTTTATTAGTGAAACACCATGAAGTACACTTATAGACTCACAAATTTTTGTGCTTGGGTTTCAGTTATACAATGATCAAGTACCCATCCCTCCACCAGTGCCCATCCTCCCCCACCACGGGTCCTAGCATCCCTCCGACCCCCCATCCTCCCCCCCCCATCCCACCCTGCCGCTGTGGCAGGGCATTCCTCCCTGTTCTCTCTCTCTTCTTTTGGATACTGTGTTTTGCCAGAGAGGCATTGAGTGGCAGTCATGTTTGGTCTATAGACCACTTTTAGCATGTCTCTCCCACCCTGGGAGGGTCTTCACAACACCCTTTATTTGGTGCTCTCTTCTCTATCTGAGCTTCCTTCTCACCTAGCACATGTGGCTGGCCTTCAAGTCATGGAGCAAACTTCCTGGTACTAATCTGAGCCCTTCCTGGGTGTTAGTCTCCCGTTTTGTTGCTTTATGTTCCCCAGATGAATGCAATCTTTCTGTGTCTATCCCGCTCTTTCTGACTCATTTCGCTTAACATGATACTTTCCATGTAGTACCACTTGTATGTAAATTTCATAACTTCATCTTTTCTAACAGCTACATAGTACTCCATTGTGTAAATGTACCAAAGCTTCTTTAACCAGTCATCTGTTCTCGGGCACTCAGGTTTTTTTCAGATTTTGGCTATTGTAAAGAGTGCTGCAATGAACAAACAATTGCAGATGTCACTTCGACTATACATTTTTGCCTCTCTGGGATATATTCCCAGGAGTGCTATAGCTGGGTCAAATGGGAGATCGAATTCTAATTTTTTGAGAATCGTCCATACTGTTTTCCAAAAGGGTTGGACCAGCCTGCATTCCCACCAGCAGTGAAGGAGGGTCCCTTTCTCGCCACATCCGCGCCAGCACCTGTTGCTTTTGTTCTTGTGGATGTGGGCCAGTCTCTGTGGTGTGAAATGATATCTCATTGTTGTTTTGATCTGCATCTCTCTGATGATTAGTGATGTAGAGCATTTTCTCATGTGCCTTTTTGCCATTCGGATTTCTTCTTTGCGAAAGTTTCTGTTCATTTCCTCGCCCCATTTTTTGATGGGGTTGGGTGATTTCTTCTTGTGTAGTTTAACCAGTACCTTGTATATCCTTGAAATCAACCCCTTGTCGGATGTGTATTTGGTGAATATTCTTTCCCATTCTGTAGGCTGTCTTTGTATTTTGGTCACTGTTTCTTTTGAGGTGCAGAAGTTTCTTAGTTTAAGATAGTCCCATTTGTCTATCTCTGTTTTCACTTGCTCGACCAGTGGCGTGACGTCTTTGAAGATACCACTAACTTCAATATCGTGGAGAGTTTTGCCAACTTTGTCTTCAATAAACATTATGGATTCCGGTCTGATGTTGAGGTCATAAATCCATTTCGATCTTACTTTTGTGCATGGCGTTAGGCAGAGATCTGAGCCCACTTTTTTGCATGTAGCCGTCCAGTTTTGCCAGCACAATTTATTAAAGAGGCTTTCCCTGCTCCATTTCACTTTTCTTGCCCCCTTATCGAAGATTAGATGATTATATGTTTGGGAGGAGATGTCAGTATATTCAACTCTATTCCATTGGTCTGCAGCTCTGCTTTTGTTCCAGTACCATGCTGTTTTGATTATTACTGCTTTGTAGTAGAGCTTGAAGTTAGGTAGGTTGATTCCTCCCATTTTCTTTTTCCCAAGAATTGCTTTAGCTATTCGTGGGGGCTTATTGTTCCATATAAATTTCAGGAGTGTTTGCTCCATTTCTTTGAAGAATGTCATGGGTATCCTTATAGGGATTGCATTGAATTTGTACAGTGGCTTGGGAAGTATTGCCATTTTGACAATGTTGATTCTCCCCATCCATGAACAGGGGATATTTTTCCATTTCCTCGTGTCCTCTTTTATTTCCCGAAGTAGCGTTTTGTAGTTTTCTTTGTACAGATCCTTTACTTCCTTAGTTAAGGCGATTCCTAGGTACTTGATTTTCTGGGGCACAATTGTGAATGGAATTGTTTTCTTCATGTCACTTTCTTCTCTTTCATTATTTGCATATAGGAAAGCCATGGATTTTTGGGTATTGATTTTATATCCTGCCACTTTACTATACAAGCCTATTGTTTCTAGGAGTTTCTTGGTAGAGGTTTTAGGGTTCTCTAAGTATAGTATCATGTCATCTGCGAATAGTGAGAGCTTAATTTCTTCTTTCCCTATCTGGATGCCCTTAATATCTTTTTCTTGCCTAATCGCTATTGCAAGTACTTCCAGTACTATATTGAACAGCAGTGGAGAGAGTGGGCATCCTTGTCTCGTCCCTGACCTTAGGGGGAAGGCTCTCAGTTTTTCCCCATTGAGGATGATGTTTGCTGTAGGTTTGTGGTAGATGGCTTTAACTATATTGAGGAAAGTCCCCTCTATCCCCATTTTGGCAAGGGTTTTCATCATGAATGGGTGCTGGATCTTGTCAAATGCTTTTTCTGCATCTATTGATATGATCATATGATTTTTATCTTTTCTTTTGTTGATATGATGGATTATGTTGATTGATTTCCGAATGTTGAACCATCCTTGCATCCCTGGGATGAATCCTACTTGGTCATGATGTATGATCTTTTTGATGAGTTGTTGGATTCTATTGGCTAGTATTTTGTTGAGAATCTTCGCATCCGTGTTCATCAGGGATATTGGCCTGTAATTTTCTTTTCTTGTGGTGTCTTTGTTTCCTTTTGGTATTAGAGAGATATGGGCTTCATAGAAACTTTTTGGGAGAGTTTCCGTTTTTTCAATTTCCTGGAAAAGCTTGAGAAGAACTGGCAATAGGTCCTCTTTAAATGTTTGGAAAAATTCGCTAGTAAATCCATCTGGACCTGGGCTTTTGTTTTTGGGAAGACTTTTGATTACAGTTTCAATTTCCTTGATGTGAATAGGTCTATTCAGGTACTCTATATCTTCTTGCTTCAGCTTTGGGAGATGATAGGAATCCAGGAATTTATCCATTTCTTCTAGGTTCTCTTGTTTCGTGGCATACAGACTTTCAAAGTAGTCTCTGATGATCTCTTGAATTTCTTTAGTTTCTGTTGTGATATCCCCATTCTTATTTCTGATTCGATTTATTAAGGCTCTCTCTCTCTGTTTCTTTGCGAGTGTTGCTAGTGGTTTATCTATCTTATTTATTTTCTCGAAGAACCAGCTCTTGGTTTTATTGATCTTTCGGATTGTTTCTTTGTTTTCCATGTCGTTGATTTCTGCTCTAAGTTTTACGATCTCTTTCCTTCTGCCTGATTTAGGCTCTTTCTGTTGATCCTTTTCTAAGGTCTTGAGCTGTGAGGTCAAATTGTTTATGTGCATCGTTTCTATCGACTTAAGATAGGCTTGCAGAGCTATAAATTTTCCCCTTAATACAGCTTTCGCTGCATCCCATAAGTTCTGGTAGTTTGTGTCTTCATTCTCATTTGTTTCCAGGTATCTTTTGATTTCATCCTTGACTTCGTTCCTGACCCACTCATTGTTCAGCATCGAGTTGTTTAATTTCCAGGTGTTTGATTTGGTTCTCCGTGTCTGTGTGTGATTCACTTCTATCCTCAGTGCATCATGGTCTGAAAAGATGGCTGATACTATTTCTATCTTCTTGATTCTGTTGAGGTATGTTTTGTGTCCTAGCACATGGTCTATTTTGGAAAATGTTCCGTGCGCACTGGAGAAGAATGTGTATTCTTTCTTTTTGGGGTGTAAAGCCCTGTATAGGTCCATAAGCCCTTTCTCTTCTATTTCTTCTTTCAAAGCCAATAATTCCTTGCTGGGTTTTGTTCTTGTTGATCTATTCAGAGTTGATAAGGCGATGTTGAAGTCTCCAAGTACTATTGTGTTGGTAGCGATGTCCTCCTTAAAATCTGTTAGCAGTTGTTTTAGATATTTAGCTGTTCCCTCATTAGGTGCATATACATTTAAGAGTGTGATTTCTTCCTGCTGTATGTATCCCTTGATGAAGAGAAAATAGCCTTCACTGTCCCTTCTAATCTTTTTCAATGTGAAATTAATGTTGTCGGATACTAGTATGGCCACCCCAGCTTTTTTGAAGGGGCTGTTTGCTTGCAGGATTGTTTTCCATCCTTTGACTTTGAGTCTGTGTTTGTTCTGGCTGTTGAGATGAGTTTCTTGTAGGCAGCAGAATGTTGGGTTCTGTCTCTGTATCCATTTTGCCACTCTGTGTCTCTTCAATGGTGAATTTAGACCATTGACATTGAGAGAGAGTATGGTTATGGGGTTTTGTGTCATTTTCTGTAGGGTGTGTTGTGGTTGTAGGGTTTGTCTTTTCTTATAGTAGCCCCTTTAGGCCTTGCTTTAGGTTTGGTTTTGAGTCTATGAAGTTCCTGAGCTGCTGTTTATCTATAAAATAGTGTACTGTTCCTTCGATTTTGAGGGAGAGTTTAGCTGGATAGAGTATTCTTGGGGAAGCATTCATTTCAGTGAGTTTTTTGACTATATCTTGCCACTGCCTTCGGGCTTGCAGGGTTTCCTCTGATAGGTCTGCTGTGAATCTAAGGGGTGCTCCTTTGTATGTGATTTCCTTCTTTGCCCTTGCTGCTTGCAGTATTGTGTCTCTATCGGCAGCATCAATCATTCTAACTATGATATGCCTTGGAGTGTTTTTGTTGGGGTCTCTTTTAGCTGGCACCCTTCGGGCTTCTTGAACCTGAATGGCGGCATTGCAGAGCTCTGGGAATTTTTCAGCAATGATTTGTTTGACGGTGTTTTTTTCGTTGGGGTTGTTTCCCTGAGGTTCAGGTAGTCCCATGATTCTAATATTGTTCCTCTTGGAATCATCTGCTAGGACTCTGATTCTCTGTAGAGCCATTTTGAGGTCCCTTGCCACTGTTTGTTGTTGCGTGTTGGTTTGTTGCAGCTGATCTTCCAGCTCACTGATTCTCTCTTCAGCTGCGGTCATTCTATTTTTAAGAGAGGAAACTGAGTTTCTCATTTCATCTATGGAGTCTTTTAGTCGTGACATTTCTGCTCTCATTTCTTCGCGTAATTTGTCGATTTTTTCTGTGGTGTTACTGGCTGTCTGTCTGACTGTTTCATTGAGTTGATTGAACATCTTGATGACTTCATATCTGAATTCTGTGTCAGAGAGATCCCTTAGGTGAGCTGTATCGACAGAATATTCTGGATTGTTTTTGTTCTCCTCCACTTGAGGTGGGGATTTTCTTTGTTTCTTCATATTGCTGAGTAAGTTGGGGACTAAATTCCTTGGGAACTAGGTTCGTTTGAATTAGTAAACAACCTGCGGCCGGAAAATAGGCCACGCCCACTCTGAAGCCACGCCCACTCTGAAGCCACGCCCACTTCTGAAGAGGCCACACCTCTACGGAAAACTGGGTTTGAGATGAGATGAGCGCCGCATGAGTAGTGAAGAGGGGGCGGCAGCCGCTCACGGCTGCGTTTCTCCAGGCGTCTGCCGGGATGCCTGAGGTCCCAAAGGGAGAGATGGAAGTCCCGGGGCCACACACCAGGGGCAGGGCTGACCTGGGTTTGAGAAGAGAGGAGTGCCCCGTGGCTACCGGAGAGGGGGCGGCAGCCGCTCATGGCTGCGTTTCTCCAGGCGTCTGCCGGGATGCCTAAGGTCCCGAAGGGAGAGATGGAAGTCCCGGGGCCACACACCAGGGGCAGGGCTGACCTGGGTTTGAGAAGAGAGGAGTGCCACGTGACTACCGGAGAGGGGGCCCCAAATGTCTCTGCTATTATCTGTTTTTACTCTCAGTAATTCTGATACTAATGCTGTGGGTTTTTACATCCTGAGCAGTTCTCTCATTTTTTATGGACACCAACGGCCTGTCTTGCAATTTAATTTAAATCCGACACAACTCAGAGATAAAGATTCCAGCGGCTTCCTCAGTCTCATAAGACTGCCCTCTTGAACTTCAGATGCCAAATGAAAGGAACAGGTCTCCAAGTAACCCGCTCTTCTGTCAGATTTAGTTACAAATCAGATGATCTAATGAGTCTCTTCCCTGGCCAACAAATTTCTTTAACTCCTTAAAGATTCAGAAAAGTTCCTTGGTTATTACCTGCTCCATCTAGAGGAGTTTGCAAAGGAAACAAAGGAAAAACCAGATAAAGAGCAAGGTCCAGACGGGACCTGAGTGTCGGAACACTGTTCACAGGCAGTGTTCCGACACCACAATTAGGTTGGTCTGACATGTTTCAGGCACGGCTGCGCTCACCATCTGGGAAACTCTTAAAACCCTGTTGTTTATGTCCAGAGACATAGTACAGCAGGTAAGCTACTTGCCTTGCACATGACTGGCCTGGGTTCGATTCTTGGCATCCCATATAGTCCTCTGAGCTTGTCAGGAGTGATACCTGAATGCAGAACCAGGAGTAAGCCCCGAGTGTGGCGAGGTGTGGCCCCCATCTCATAGGAAACTGAAAACAGAACAAAACAAAACAAAACGTTGTTGCTGAGTTTTTATGGTGGCACTATTATATGGGCATGCCTGATGAAACCATTGCCTAGTGGTATTTGACTCCATTTTCAACCCCCCCACCTGGAGCTTGAAGGTGCAGCTAACAATTCCAAACTTGACTGATTCCTTTGGCAGCAATTCTTCATCCTGCTTTTTGGGTCACAACCGGCGATGTACAGGAGTTACTCCTGGCTCTACACTCAGGAATTACTCCTGGCGGTGCTTGGGGGACCATATGGGATGCCTGGATTCAAACCTGGGTCAGCTGTGTGCAAGGCAAACGCCCTACCCGCTATACTATCGCCCCAGCTCCTCGGATGTAGCTTTTAAAGATACTTGTTATGAGACTCTTCTTTCCACTCAATCCCATCCCTTAGGAAATTATAAGGGTTTTAGGTACTGAGAATCTATGACAAAACCATGATATATACATACTATTTTGTAACAATATTTAAAATCTATAATATGATCTATTTAAAATCTATATATTTAAAATCTATAAAAAATTTAAAAACAATATTTAAAAAAATTTAAAAACAATATTTAAAAAAAATTTAAAAACAATATTTAAAATCTATAATATGATCTATTTAAAATCTATAATATGATCACAGTGTCACTTATTCTTATTTCACTAAATGTTCCCTTTTTAAAAATATAGAGGAACTAACAGCAGTGACAACTTATATCAAGGGAGCTAACTAATGAGTTATTTGAATTACTTGGAGAATACTCTTTTGGGAGAGAAACACTAGTTAATGTTGAATCAATTAATTATTCCTTTCTTCACGATGATATTTATTCTGGATGGCTCTAAGTAAATTATGGGATTTGAATCTCTCTTCTCTTTTAAAATATTAAATACCAGCAACTGCATAGAGTACCCATTTTTAGAGTTCTTTTTGAGAGATACTCAGATCAAGTTACCTCATCATCACATGGAGCATTGTAGAGCATGTGACAGTCCAGAAAGTGCTCAGGGAAGTTGTCTCCTGGGATTTCATAACAACCTAGTGAAGGAGGCTGAGGATGGTTGTCTGGAGCTTTGACCTTTTCTGTTTAGTGATTGTTTATCCAGGAATCTGACAATCCTTGTTGTGTTTGTGCTTTGTCAACCTTCCTCCTCTTGCCCTGCTGTGCCTCACTGCCTTCACCATTCTTACCAATGGGAATCTCTGCCACAGAGGGGTCCCTTCATATAAACTATACCATCTTCAGTTTCCCTGAGTACATTGAAAAGGGTCTCAACAATGTGTTTAGATCCTTCTTCCTAGTCTGTATCTGTTGCCTTTATTTCCTATAGAATGAAGACACTGGAAATAAAATAAAAAGTGATCAATTTTCATAGATTTGATAATTTTGGTTTTTTGGGGACCATATCCAAAACTCTGCAGCAGTGCTCAGGATTTACTCTTGGTTTTATGCTCAGTGGCCACTCCTGGAAGTGCTCAGAGGACCTTAGGGGAGGCTGGAGCTCAAACTGGCCATGTGCAAGGCAAGTGATTTAACTCTGGAAGATATCACTCACCTGGATTTGATCATTTTAAAATCATTTTTAGTGTCTGAGATGGAGGAAGTCATTGAGAAGATATCACCAACACTTCAGCAGAAAACTGGGTCAAAGCAACGGAAGGTTCCCCACCCCTCACCCTGGAATGTGGTTCCTCCTGTCTTTCCCACACTACAAGCTGCCCCAAGATGCAACCATGAAATAGCAACATGTTATTGAGATGATTTGACTATATAAATGACTTAACATGAATAAAGCCTCTATGTTAACACCATAAACCTCATCCTCAGAAGATAAAGCAATGCTGAGAAAAAATAATATGGGAAGCACTTTGGATTCCAATTTAAAAGATACTATCAAGCTATAAAAAGTAAAAAGTAAAGGCCCTCCCGTTGATCATCGATTTGCTCGTGCGGGCCCAGTAACGTCTCCATTGGACACTTTGTTGTTACCGTGTTTGGCATATCGAATATATCACGGGGAGCTTGCCAGGCTCTGCTGTGCGGGCGAGATACTCTCGGTAGCTTGCCGGGCTCTCCGAGAGGGGAGGAGGAATCGAACTCAGGTCGACCATGTTGACTGAGTGCAAGGCAAACGCCCTACCGCTGTGCTATCACTCCAGCCCTATCAAGCTATAGTAATCAAAATAGTGTCACACTAGAACAAAAACAGACTCTTAGACCAATGGGATAGAATTGAGTGCCGGAACTAAATCCTTGGTTGTAGGGACAGTCAGAGCCTACAGCATCAATTGGAGAAAGGAAAGCTTCTTCAAAAAGGGTGCTGGGAAAACTGGTTAGTCACATGAAAAAAGAGTGAAAGTAAACCACTATCTCATATCATGTGTAAAAGTAACCTCAGGGGACAGGAGAGTATACTGGATAGGGCACTAGCCTTGGTGCAGCTGACATGAGTTTAATCTCCAGCATTCCATATAGTTCCTCTGAGCATCACCAGGGGTGATTCCTGAACACAGAGCGAGGAGTAAGTCCTAAATACCACTGGATATGGCCCTACAAAATATAGTCATCTCAAAATGGATTCAGAACTTATGTATCAGAACTGAGTCATAAAGTGCATTGAAGAAGACACATGACAAACACTCCATGATACTGGCTTCAATAGTGTTTTCAAAGATTAAAGTCCATTGACAAAACAAAAGCAAAAATAAATAAATGTCATTATAACAAGCATTGTAGCGCTGTCACACTGTCATCCCATTGTTCATTGATTTGCTCGAGCTGGTACCAGTAACTTCTCCATTGTTTGACTTGTTATTACTGTTTTTGGCATATTGAATACACCACGGGGAGCTTGCCAGGCTCTGTCGTGCAAGCCGGATACTCTCAGTAGCTTGCTGGGCACTCCAAGAGGGATGAATGAATTGAACTCGGGTCGGCCACGTGCAAAGCAAACGCCCTACCCATTGTGTTATCGCTCCAGCCCCAAATGAAAAAAATATTGCACTGTGAAAGAAACTAGCACAAAAAAAAAAAAAGAGATCCTATTGAATGGCAGAAAATATTTGAATACCATACGGTTGACGAATATATGGCAAAGTGCTAAGGTCTAAGACAGATAAGTAGTTCACAAAACTTAACAATAACAACAATAGCGAAACAACCCCATCAAAAAATGCGAAGAAGAGCTACATAGATACTTCTCTAAAGAAGACTTAGAGAAGACCATCGGGTATATGAAAACAATGCTTATTATCACTAATTAGGGAAATGCAAAGCAAAAAAACCCCCCATTTTATTATGACACTGTGATTGATCAAGCTGTTCATAATACAGTCCTTTCAGGCATTAAATATTCCAAAAACCATCCAATCACCAATGTGACCTTCCCTTCACCAATGTCCCATCTCCCACCCACCATGTAAACTGCCCCCTTAACAGACACAAACAAATTTACTTTATATTATTTGTTAATGGCTGGAGCAATAGCACAGCGGTGAGGCATTTGCCTTGTGCACAGTCAGCCTGGCCGAGCCGGGTTCGATTCTTCCACCCCTCTCAGAGAGCCGGGCAAGCTACCGAGAGTATCTCGCTTGCACAGCAAAGCCTGGCAAGCTACCTATGATGTATTCAATATGCCAAACACAGTAACAACAAGTCTCAAAATGGAGATGTTACTGGGCTCACTGGAACAAATTGATGAACAATGGGAGGACAGTTTTTGTTTTGGCAGTGTTTTATTTGTTACAACATAAAGGCAAATGGAATCATCCAAACTTAGAACAAAAAAGGGTCAATTTTTGATCATTGTCATAGCTCGCAATAGTGTTATTGAAGTCACTGAGGATTTACTGCGTTGGTTGGTGCTAGCTGAGCCTTCTATTTTATTGGTTTTGCTCATTGAGCGTCATGATCTTCTGCACAACTTTCTCTTTAGATTTGCTTGATTCTACTGGGTTAACAGTAGAGATTTGGAGGTCTTGCGGGCCTGGTCCATGGAGCTGGGCCCTTTCTGTGTTGGAAGATGTAGGGTGTGGTTATGGGCTGCTGTGCCTTCAGGCAGAAAAGGGAATCTGCCTACCTCCATTCTGAGAAGGCCCCAGGGTTCTCAGCCTGGGAAGATTCAGTAGCATCATATTCTTCTGGAGACTAGTTGTGGAGCTGGGCCATTTCTCTGCTGAAAAGATGGTCAGTTTCTCACTAATTTTTATACTAAAAATATTTCACTGTATCACTGTTCTCTTCCAGGAAGAGAACAGTGCAGAGTCTCCTGCCCTCGCGCCTGGCTGTCCTCGCCGGGGCCCCTTGGAAGGGAGCAGGGTTGAGTTTCCCTCCCCGCCCCGACCAGGGCTCCGGCAGCTGAAGACCTCCAGAACCAGCCACCACCACGCTGAGACCACTCTCTGCACACATGAAGGTATCAGCAGAGGAACAAAGGCATGCGGGTCCCGGGACTGAGATCTCCAAGCCTACTCGGATTGGGGCTGAGCATCCTTCACCCAGGTCCTCCAAATTCCAGTAGGTGGGGGTCACACCCACCAACTGGCCCCCTGGTGCCCGTGTAATCCCATCAACGGCCAAGACTCAGAGGCTATAAAACCCAGCTCCCAGAAGCGACATCTTATTATCTCATTCCTACTTTGGACAAACTGGCAGGCTACCGAATGTAACCTGCCCACACGACAGAGTCTGGCAAACTCCCCGTGGCGTACCCAATATGCCAAATACCAGTAACAATGATGGGTCTCATTCTCCTAACTCTGAAAGAGCCTTGAATATGGCATTTTTTTTAAATCTAAGGGCTAGGACGAAGGAGACGTTACAGGGGCCTGCTCAAGGCAATCGACGAATAACAGGATGATCGTGATCATGATCATATCACTGTATCACTGTCATTGTTTATCGATTTACTCGAGCAAGTGCCAGTAACATCTCCATTCATCCCAGCCCTGAGATTTTAGCAGACTCTTACTCATATTCTCCTACGCTGCTATATTGGAGGCTCTTTCAGGGTCAGGGGAATTATTATTGTTACCATTATTGTTGCTATTTTTGTTACTATTATGTTACTATTTTTGTGAACCATTATTGTTACTATTTTTGGCATATCGGATATGCCATGGGGAGCTTGCCAGGCTCTGCCGTGCAGGCGGGATACTCTTGGCATCTTGCCAGGTTCTCTGAGAGACATATATATCTATATATATTATGGAAAATGGGTAGGGAGTGTTTTATGATGTGTCACGTGGCTGCGAAAGTGGCCATGCAGTCCAGTAATACGTTCCTCATATGTGAGGAATAAATAAATAAATATTTACTTTGCTGCAGGTTGAAATATATAAATATTTATATTAAAAATATTTTCTGAAAATATTTTTCAGACATTTCACTTCATACCCATAAGATGCCTATTATATTATAGGAACTTCCATCACACTACACAGTGATATAATTTATATTACATTTATCATCATATTACAAAGTGGTAGATCCTTGCACAGTTCTATTTTAAAATTAACCTGTACTTCAACATACATGCATTTAGAAATTATTATCTGTATTTATATTTATTTCTATTTATAAAAAAGGAGCAACTAGTCTTTGTAGAATAGTTGTGAGAATTTAATGAGTCAATAGTGATGAAGAATAGCATCAGAGTACACTTGTCTGTGCAGTCTCCTTTCACCCTAGAGCTACTTGGTGACTGCACAGCCACATGTTCTCAACCTCCCAGCGGAGGAATCTTGTGTTCTGGTAACATAAGTTGTGAGGTGTCTAAAATTTCCTTCCAAGCCCACAGATTTGAGTTACATGTTGAGTCTTGAATGTGATTAGAAGAAAGAAAAGCAATTAACTTTGATTTCAAGAAAGGATACAGGCCTTATTAAGGACAAAAATCACTTTTTGTTAGTCTGATGAGCTGAAAGAGGTTTTATAAAGAAACAAGGAAGAGAGTTGGATATGCAGAAATAGTGATGCCTTAGCAAAGCTCCTCAGTAACTCTAGGAAAGAGAAAAAGAAACAGTTTAGAATAACTGAAGAGGAAGAATCAATCAGTCCAATTTAAAACTAAATAATACTTCCTTTATTTTTTGGTGTTAGCACTGAGCTTTCGCTAAAAAAATTCACTTTGCTCTGAAATGGCCTGATTTTTCCTTTAAATTTGCATTTCCTTCCTGCCCAGATGCAATTGGCAGCAGCCCAGTGCTAGTTCCACTAAGACAACTGGGCATCAGCACCTCTACTTGGATTTCAGAACCATCCTTTTACATTTGTTTCTTTGCATAAACAATTTGCCAGATTTTACAAAGCACACCCAGACTTCTGTCAATAAGGGACAGGAAGTTTGGGCCATCCATTTGGGCTTACTGTTATCTTACTGCTTTTATTTTTTTCAGCAGTCAAAATCAAACCCAGTGATAGTATCAACACATCATTAGCAGTTTGGAATTGTTTTCAAAGCTTCTGGGCAATGAATATTTGAAAAAAAAAAAAACCAACAACAACAAACCAAGAAGAGAGCAACAAAGAAACTTGGGCACATTATTTATACATTTGGCGAGCTCGCTCACTCACCAGGGAAATCAGGCACACAGCCGTCTGCCCAAGGTTAATTTTATTTTCTTCTCAGCCAGGAACAGGGTGTGCTATTACACTGAGAGAAGAATGAGGACTTTTTAATTGGCAAGGAGAAACTTCAGCTGCAAAAGGAAATACTCTAGTAGCTGGAGGTCAACAGAATGCTTTAGGATTTTAAAATCCTGCTGTGTTCACAGTTTCATGTGAAATTCTTCAAACTGCTAAGATTCAGATATTCCTGCACTAACTAGTGGGAAACAGAAGAGGGCATCTTATCATCTCGTGATGAATGATTATTATATTATTTTTTTAAGAATGAAAGAGAAATTGGTCTGAAAGAACACATTCTTGTATGGAGTGAATGAATGAAAATCCTAATGTTTTGAAAAACTTAAGTATAGCTAAAACGCTGCATTTACTTTCAAGAAATTGCTCTGTTTAATTGGGCATTGGCTACGATAAGCTTTATTCTGTTATAAACTGGCTGTCAAACATGACCGTGTTTGTTTTTAAACAAAGTGTGCATGGATATTGTCCTCTCCACTGGCTAGGTGGTCCTCAGCAGTTGAGCCTTATAGATCCCAATTTTTCTTTTTCTTTTTTTTCTTTTGGGTCACACCTGGCAATGCACAGGGGTTACTCCTGGCTCTGCACTCAGGAATTACTCTTGGCGGTGCTCAGGGGACCATATGGGATGATGGGAATCAAACCCCGTTCGGCCACATGAAACGCAAATGCCCTACCCGCTGTGCTATCGCTCCAGCCCTCCAGTTTTTCTTAAACGTAGGTTTTGGTATTTGTGAGTCTTATAGTATTGTATGTGAAATATCTGTGTGGTTTTCCAGAGGAGGGTTGCAGAAGTAATCATTTACTCACATACCATCTATGCTCAGATAAAACCCCATGCAGTGTCCACATTTAATTCCACCTTACATACTCTTTGAGTCTTTACTCTATATTCTTTGTTTTACAATTCTTTATTTTTTATTTATTTACTTTTTTTTGGTCATACCTGGCGATATGCAAGGCTTACTCTTGGCTCTGTGCTCAGGGGTCACTCTTGGTGGATTTGGGGGACCACATTGGATGCTGGGGATCGAATCTGGGTCTGGTGTATGCATTCAAGCACCTTACCAATGGTACTATTTCTCTGTCCCCAAGTCTTTTTTTCCTATTTTCCTTTTTTCATATATACCATGCTTTATATAATTAAACCAGTCGTTCTCTTTTTATTTTTAATTTAAAATTTTTTAAAACATTTTTTTCTAGTGAATCACCATGAGGTAAAGTCACACACTTACAAAATTTTTTTATGCTAACGTTTCAATCATACAATGATCAAGTACCATCCCTCTACCAGTGCCCATTCTCTACCACCAATGTTCCCAATGTTCCCAGTACCCCTCCCACCCCCTCGCTCCCTCCACCTCTGTGGCAGGTTCATTCCCTTCTACTCTCTCTCTCCTTTTGGGTGTTGTGGTTTGCAATACAGTGGCCATCATGTTCAGTCTATAGTCTACTTTCAGCATGCATTTCCCATCCTGAGCGGGCTCTCCAAGCATCATTTACTTGGTGGTCCTTTCTCTATTTGAACTGCCTTTTCCCCCAGCATGTGAGGTTGGCTTCCAAGCCGTAGACCAATCCTCCTGGTTCTTATTTCTACTATCCTTGGGTGTTAGTCTCCCATTCTGCAGTCCTTCTATGTCTGTCCCTCTCTTTCTGACTCATTTCACTTAGCATAATACTCTCCATGAAAATGCACTTATATGCAAATGTCATGACTTCATCTTTTCTTTTTTTTTCCCTTTATTTTATTTTATTTTTTTTTAAAGTTGTAGATTTACAATTTTTTGTGCTTTGGTTTCAATTATACAATGATCAGATACCCATCCCTCCACCAGTGCCCATTTTCCACCACCATGGATAATATCCCTCCCACCCCCATCCCCCCATCCCCCCTGTCTCTGTGGCAGGGCAATCCCCTGTGTTCTCTCTCTCCATTTGGGTGTTGTGGTCTGCAAAAGAGGCATTGAGTGGCAAACATGTTCAGTCCATAGTCTACTTTCGACATGCATCTCCCCTCCTGGGAGGATCCTCCAAACATCCTTTATTTGGTGCTCCCTTCTCTATCTGAACAGCCCTTTCCTCTAGGATACCCGGCTGGCCTCTAAGTTATGGAGTAATCCTCCTGGTGCTGATCTCAGCTATTCTTGGGTATTAATCTCATACTTTGTTACTTTATATCCCCCAGATGAATGCAATCTTTCTATGTCTATCCCTCTCTTTCTGACTCATTTCGCTTAGCATGATACTTTCCATATTGTACCACTTGTATGTAAATTTCATGACTTCATCTTTTCTAAGAGCTACATAGTACTCCATTGTGTAGATGTACCAAAGTTTCTTTAACCAGTCATCTGTTCGTGGGCATTCAGGTTTCTTCCAGTTTCTGGCTATTGTAAAGAGTGCTGCAATGAACAAACAAGTGCAGATGTCACTTCGACTATACATTTTTGCCTCTCTGGGATATATTCCCAGGAGTGGTATTGCTGGATCAAATGGGAGCTCAATTTCTAAATTTTGAGAATCGTCCATACTGTTTTCCAGAAGGGCTGAACCAGTGGACATTCCCACCAACAGTGAAGGAGTGTCCCTTTCTCGCCACATCCACGCCAGCATCGGTTGCTTTTGTTCTTTTGAATGTGGGCCAGTCTCTGAGGTGTGAGATGGTATCTCATTGTGGTTTTGATCTGCATCTCCCTGATGATTAATGATGTAGAGCATTTTCTCATGTGCTTTTATGCCATTCGGATTTCTTCTTTGAGAAAGTTTCTGTTCATTTCATTGCCCCATTTTTGGATGGGGTTGGATGTTTTCTTCTTGTGGAGTTTAACCAGTATTTTGTATATCCTGGATATCAACCCCTTGTCAGATGTGTATTCGGTGAATATCCTTTCCCATTCTGTAGACTGTCTTTGTATTTTGGTCACTGTTTCTTTGGAGGTGCAGAAGCTTCTTAATTTAAGATAGTCCCATTTATCTATCTCTGTTTTCACTTGCTCGGCCAGTGGCGTGGCATCTTTGAAGATAGCATTAGCTTCAATGTCATGGAGGGTTTTGCCAACTTTAACTTCAAATGTACCTTATGGTTTCGGGTCTGATGTTGAGGTCTTTAATCCATTTTGATCTTACTTTTGTACATGGTGTTAGGCAGAGTTCTGAGCCTATTTTTTTGCATGTAGCCATCCAGTGATGCCAACACAATTTATTAAAGAGGCTTTCCTTACTCCACTTCACATTACTTGCACCTTTATCAAAGATTAGATGACCATATGATTGAGGGGAGATGTCAGTGTATTCAACCCTGTTCCATTGGTCTGCAGTTCTGCCTTTGTTCCAGTACCATGCTGTTTTAATTATTACTGCTTTGTAGTACAGTTTGAAGTTCGGGAGGTTGATTCCTCCCATTTCCTTTTTCCCAAGAATTGCTTTAGCTATTCGTGGGGGCTTATTGTTCCATATAAATATCAGGAGTGTTTGCTCCATTTCTTTGAAGAATGTCATGGGTATCCTTATAGGGATTGCATTGAATTTATACAATGCTTTCGGTAGTATTGCCATTTTGACAATGTTAAGTCTCCCGACCCATGAGCAGGGGATATCTTTCCATTTCCTCATGTCCTCTTTTATTTCCTGAAGTAGCGTTTTGTAGTTTTCTTTGTACAGGTCCTTTACTTCCTTAGTTAAGATGATTCCTAGGTACTTGATTTTCTGGGGCACAATTGTGAACGGGATTGTTTTTTTCATGTTGCTTTCTTCTCTCTCACTGTTTGCGTATAGGAAAGCCATGGACTTTTGGGTATTGATTTTATAACCTGCAACTTTACTATACGAGTCTATTGTTTCTAGGAGTTTTTTGGTGGAAGTTATTGGGTTCTCTAAGTAAAGTATCATATCATCTGCGAATAGTGAGAGCTTGATTTCTTCCTTTCCTACCTGAATGCCCTTAATATCTTTTTCCTGCCTAATCGCTATTGCAAGTACTTCCAGTACTATATTGAACAGCAGTGGAGAGAGTGGGCATCCCTGTCTCGTCCCTGATCTTAGAGGGAAGGCTCTCAGTTTTTCCCCATTGAGGATGATGCTTGCTGTAGGCTTGTGGTAGATGGCTTTAATTATGTTGAGGAAGGTCCCCTCTATACCCATTTTGGCTAGGGTTTTCATCATAAAGGGGTGCTGGATCTTATCAAATGCTTTCTCTGCATCTATTGATATGATCATATGCTTTTTATCTTTTCTTTTGTTGATATGGTGGATTATGTTGATTGATTTCCGAATGTTAAACCATCCTTGCATCCCTGGGATGAATCCTACTTGGTCATGGTGTATGATCTTTTTGATGAGTAGTTGGATTCTATTTGCTAGTAGTTTGTTGAGGATCTTTGCATCTGTGTTCATCAGGGATATCGGCCTGTAATTCTCTTTCTTTGTGGTATCTCTGTCTGCTTTTGGTATCAGTGTGATATTCGCTTCGTAGAAACTGTTCGGAAGTGTTTTTGATATTTCAATTTCGTGGAAAAGCTTAAAGAGCATCGGGAGTAAGTCCTCTTTAAAGATTTGGAAGAATTCACTAGTGAATCCATCCGGGCCAGGACTTTTGTGCTTGGGGAGACTTTTTATTACCATTTCAATTTCCTTGATGGTGATAGGTCTGTTCAGGTATTCCAGGTCTTCTTGGTTCAGCCTTGGGAGTCTGTAGGAGTCTAGGAATTTATCCATTTCCTCGAGGTTTTGATGTTCCGTGGCATAAAGCTTCTCAAAGTACTCCCTGAGGATCCTCTGAATTTCTGTGGTTTCTGTTGTAATGACCCCCTTTTCATTTCTGATTCGGTTTATTAGGGTTTTCTCTCTCCCTTTCTTTGTGAGTTTTGCTAGAGGCTTATCGATCTTGTTAATTTTCTCGAAGAACCAGCTTTTGGTTTCATTGATCTTTCGGATTGTTTTTTGGGTTTCCATCTCGTTAATCTCTGCTCTGAGTTTTATTATTTCCTTTCTCCTGTTCGGGTTGTGCTCCATTTTTTGGTCCTTCTCCAAGCTCTTAAGCTGTGAGGTTAGGTTACTTATGTGTGCTCGCTCCTCCTTCCTGAGGAATGCTTGTAGAGCTATAAACTTTCCTCTTAACACAGCCTTTGCTGTTTCCCATAAGTTTTGGTAACTCGTGTTCTCATTTTCATTCGTTTCTAGGAATCTTTTGATTTCCTCTTTGATTTCCTGTCTAATCCACTCGTTGTTCAATAGTGCACTGTTTAATTTCCAGGTGTTTGATTTAGTTTTCTGTTTTTGTGTGTGATTTACTTCTAATTTCAGCGCATTATGGTCTGAGAAGATTGTTGATACAATCTCTACCTTCTTAATTTTATGGAGGCATGTTTTGTGGCTCAGCATGTGGTCTATCTTGGAGAATGTTCCATGTACGCTTGAGAAGAATGTGTATTCAGCTTTTTGTGGATGAAGTGTCCTGTATATATCTACTAAGTCCCTTTCTTCCATTGTTTCCCTCAAATGAAGTATGTCCTTGCTAAGCTTGAGTCTGGTTGATCTATCAAGAGGTGACAAAGCAGTGTTGAAGTCTCCCACTAGTATTGTGTTGCTATTGATGTCTTTTTCCAAATCTATGAGTAGTTGTTTTAAGTACTTTGCTGGTCTCTCATTAGGTGCATATACATTTATTATTGTAAGTTCTTCCTGTTGTACAGATCCTTTGATCAATAAGAAATGGCCTTCACTGTCTCTTATGACCTTCCTCACTCTGAAATCGATGTGGTCTGATATAAGGATGGCTACCCCAGCTTTTTTATGGGAGCTGTTTGCCTGTAGGATTGTTTTCCAGCCTTTGACTCTGAGTCTGTGTTTGCTTTGACTATTGAGATGCGTTTCTTGCAGGCAGCAGAATGTTGGGTTCAATTTTCTAATCCATCCTGCCACTCTATGTCTTTTAATTGGTGCGTTTAGCCCATTGACATTGAGAGAGATTATTGTTATGGGATTTTGTCCCATTGTTCTGTTAAAATTTGGTGTATTTGAGGGGCCTTTCTTGCCTTAAAGTAGCCCATTTAGTTGTTCTTGTAACCATGGTTTTGAGTCTATGAAGTTCCTGAGCTGTTGTTTGTCTGTGAAACTGTGTGTTGTTCCTTCTATTATGAATGAGAGTCTTGCTGGGAAAAGTATTTTTGGGGAGGCATTTATTTCATTGAGTTTTTTTACTATGTCCCACCACTGTTTTCGGGCCATGAGGGTTTCATCAGAAAAATCAGCTGTGAATTTTAAGGATGCTCCTTTGTAAGAGATTTCTTTCTTCGATCTTGCTGCTTTCAGAATTTTGTCTCTGTCTAAGGTTTTGGTCATTTTGATCAGAATGTGTCTTGGGGTATTTTTATTCGGATTTCTTCTAGCTGGTACCCTTCGGGCCTCCTGAATGTGGTCACAAGTTTTCTTCAGCTCTGGAAATGTTGTAGCAATGATTTCTTTGACAGTTTCTTCTTCATCGAGGTTTTCTTCCTGTACCTCTGGGACTCCAATAATTCTTATGTTACCCCTCTTGGCTTCATCACGACCTTCTCTTGCCATCTGTTCCCGAATTGTGAGTCTCTTTTCCATTTTCTGCTCTTTTCTGGAGAGTCTCTGAACTTTATCTTCGAGCTCACTGATTCTGTTCTCAGCCGCTCTTACTCTGCTGCTGAGGCCTTCCACTGAGCTTTTCAATTCGCCTACGAGATTTTTCAGGTCTGACATTTCTGATTGCATTTTCCTCATTTCTGCCTTCAGATGCTCTTGTCTTCTATTGGCATTGCTTTCCATTGTTTCTTTTAATTCCCTAAGCATCCTAAGTAGCTCCCTTCTGAATTCCTTGTCAGAGAGGTTGTCTAACACTACAGTACTGTTGGTGTCATCTGGGTTAGACTCTTCAATATGAAAGTTTGGTGGGCTTTTGCGTTGCTTTACCATTGTGAGAGGTGTGGTTTAGTCCTTCACGTTCACTGTTACTATTCTGCTTGATATGCAGTGTGAGTTAAGATAGGCTTATGAGTTATTGGCTACTGTGTTTCTAGTGGCTGAGCTAAACTAGAGAAGTTTCCATCTAAGAAGGTAGCTTATGGTTCCTATGGCATATGTAGTGGGAAAATATTTCGCAGCCGCGTTAGTGGCCGCGGCTCTGGAAAGAGTCCCTGGCACTGGGCGAGGACTTGGGAACGTCTCCTGTTTGGAATTGGAGCCGTTCAGCTTTGTTGCCCAGAGCTGGGCCTCTGTGCCTATCCCACGCAGATCAGGGGTTGAAAACCGGCTTTCTAGGGGCTGTTTCTAGCTGCGCGTGCCCAGAGAGGGACCCAGGCCCTTGGGGGCGGGCTGTACCTGTTGGAATTGGAGCCGTTCAGCTTTGTTGCCCAGAGCTGGGCCTCTGTGCCCGTCCCACGCAGATCAGGGGTTGAAAACCGGCTTTCTAGAGGCTGTTTCTAGCTGCGCGTGCCCAGAGAGGGACCCAGGCCCTTGGGGGCGGGCTGTACCTGTTGGAATTGGAGCCGCCCAGCCCTGCCGCCCAGAGCTGGGCCCCTGCGCCCGTCCCACGCAGATCAGGGGCCGAAAACCGGCCTTCCAGGGGCTTGACTTCATCTTTTCTAACAGCTGCATAGTATTTCTGGCCCCAATGCTGTGTATATTTAAAGAATCAGTGTGTGATACCTTGTAACAAAAGTCGTTATGATCAATACTACCGAACTGAAACTTCTCTGAATTTTCATAACTTCGATTTTCATACAACTTCATAATAACTTGAGTCATGATGGAAGGCAGCAAGAGTCTCTGGTGCTTTGTGAGATGCTTAGGGGATTATACGCGGTGCCGCAGATCAAACCCAGGTCAGCCACCAGCAAGACAGTCCACTATACTATTTCTACATCCCCACTGAAAGTAAACTTTGAAAGGTAGTTTTAGCCCCTTCACTTACTGGTCCCAGAGAGGAGGAGCGTTCCATGCAGGGGCCCAGAGGTCAGCTCAGGTTTTGACCCTTCAGTCCACTCTTAGTTTCACTCACCTGCTTAATTCAAAATTTGCATTCATGTGAAAGCATAAAGTGCAAAACATGGGACCTTATGTTGCTCAACTCGTGTTCAGGTGTGTTTTATAGTTTTGTTTTAACCTCTAAGTGGACAAGGCAATACACTGTCACTGTCACTGTCCTCCTGTTGCTCATCGATTTGCTGGAGAGGGCCCAGTAATGTCTCCATTGTGAGACTTGTTGTTACTGTGTTTGGCATATCGAATACATCACGGGGAGCTTGCCAGGCTTTGCCGTGTGGGCGAGATACTCTCGGAAGCTTGCCGGGCTCTCCAAGAGGGGCAGAGGAATCTAACTCGGGTCAGCCGCGTGCAAGGCAAACGCCCTACCCGCTGTGCTCTCTCCAGCCCAAGGCAATACACACACATATAAAATATGTTTTATATATAAAACTATGTTTCATACATAACATGTATATATATTTTATATTTTCTTTCAGTTGTCCTAAATTGTTTAACTGGTTCATTTTAATAGAAAGGTAAATTTCATGAAGGAAAGCAATTCAGAAGCTTCGAAGGGCTTCTGGATGGGATAGGAGTAGGAAAAATTAGTTTCTGAAATGAACTTTGAACGTCTGTTTTGTAGTCACACCCAAAGGTCCCAGGGCTTAATTCTGGCTCTGCATTTAAGGGCCACTTTTGGTGGGGCCTGGAGGACCACATGGGGAATAGAACCCAGGTTGACTGTGTGTGAGGCCAGCTCCCTACCCGTTATGTTATCTCTCCAGCCCCCAAAGACCTCTGAACTTCTGGAGAAGGACTTGGGGCACAACTGATGGTACTCAGCAGGCGCTACTCTTGTCTCTGCGCTGAGGGGGTGCTCCTGAACCATGCAGTGCTAGGGATCAAACCCGAACCACCACATGCAAAACATGGACTTAGTCCTTGGATCGATCTCTCCAGCATGACTTCTGTTCTTTTAATATTACTGATGACCTGGTAAAAACCTGATGCTCATTGTTTTACTTAAGTTTTCTTCATTTGTGATCTTTTGAAATTTGAATGAAACTTGACATTTGACACTGACTTTTTTCTTTTTTAGCACCTTCTCTATTTATAGAGCACCTGGGGAGCCTTCAGGAACATTGAATCTAGTTATTTTCTAAAACAAACATTTCAGGAAAAAATTCTTGGTAGGGGATGATACACGGTGGTGCTCAGGGTTTACTCCTGGCTCTGCACTCAGGAATTACTCCTGGCGGGCTCTGGGACCGTATGGGATGCTGAGGGTGGAACCCAGGTGGACCTCATACAAGGCTAATGCCCTACTACTGTACTACTGCTCCAGCCCCAGGAAAAAACAAATTCTTTGACAAATAAGGGAGAAGTCTCATTCTGAAGCTTACTTCTCCTAGCCCTGAGTTTCAGGATCTGGGTACTGATGAGGAACATTTTTAGCATACATTACTTGGAATTAAAAGAAAAGTTTAATCAATATTTTCATGTCATTATTTTGACTGGATCAATCAGAACTTTCTCTAGAGATGCAGAGATTCTAGGATTATAGGATTCAGGTTTTGGCTGCGATTGATATGCAATGATTTGTCCTTCTGTGTAATATTTTAGCACATTGATTCCTTCCAGGAAAGAGCATGAATACTCAGTATCTTTTATTCAATGGCATTTAAGCCTCTTTGTTCATATGGATACATGTATTGGCATAAGGAAGCTGCCCATGCTCTCTTCTCTGTAAGATAAAAATAGATGTTTGGGCGTAATTTTGTTTTAGGTATATTTTATTTTCCTTCCCTTTCTGCTCCACATCACATGTCTATCCTGCCATAATTCCCTAAGAACCTAAACAGAGATTTGGGAATGCAGGGGGGATATGTTAATTGTAAGTACCTCACTTTGTCAAGGAAAAAGTCAGGGGTCCAAAAGGGAGTGCAACAACTGTAGGGGAGATTTTGATAATATCATTAATCTTAACAAGTTTTAAAAAATGAGGAATGACGGCCATAACACCAGAGGCACATGGACATAAGCCAGAGCCCAGCAGCTTGCGGCAGAAAAGTGAATGAACTATGCGTTAAACTATGGTACCATGCCCCCCACCCCCCGAGAGGGAAGGGTGTCTGTCTCTTCCGTCTCCTCCCCCGCCCCCTCCTCCCCTGCAGCATGGTGGCCGCTGTCTCAGAGCTTATTGGAAAGCCAGGTATGAGCCGGCGGTGATGGGGCAACTTCAGCCTCATGGAATGGGGGCGGAACCGGCTCGTCCTTCACAGCCTCCCGAGGCCACGAGTTGCCCCCCACGAGCGGCTCTCCAGAACGGCCATGGCACCAGACGCACAGAAACCCATCTCGTAATTGTCTGTCGCTTGGCAGAAATCCCTCCAGACTTAATTAGTAAAATATCAGAAATCCAAAATCGTGCGACATCATATGTTTTTCATAACCAGAAATAGAAAACAGATTATTTCACAATGCCCTTTCAGCAGTTCTGATTGTTGGGGGGAAATTTCAAACAATAATGGTGCATCTTTTGTCGAAATAATGAATGTAATCAAAGTAGAGAGAGAGTTAAGTAGAAATCATCTGCCTCACAGGCATTGGGAGGGGTAGGAGGGGAGTATATTGGGGTTCTTGGTGGTGAAAAATAATTACTGGTGAAGGGAAGGGTGTTTGATCATTGTATGACTGAGACTTAAACCTGAAAGCTTCGTAACTTTTCTTTCGGTGATTCAATAAATAAATTTAAAAAATGAGGAATAGAAATATGGTAAGTTGATTTTGCTATTTAGACATCTTGGGATTGTAGTTCTACTAACTGCTTGTAAAGTTAAAAAAATACTAGAACCTGAAATTATCAGACATAATTTCATAAAAGTGTTTATATGTTTTCTGGAGATAGATTTTTTTTCATAGGGCTGGGTGTTAACTTTCTTTTTTGGGTCACACCCAGCAATGCTCAGTGTTTACTCCTGGCTTTGCATTTAGGAATTACTCCTGGCAGTGCTTGGGGGACCATATGGGATGCTGGGAATTGAATCAGGCTCAGCCGAGTGCAAGGCAAACGCCCTACCCACTGGGCTGGCGCAATAGCACAGTGGATAGGGTGTGTGCCTTGCACGTGGCCAACCTGGGTTCAATTTTCAGCATCCCATATGGTTCCCCCGAGCAACATCAGGAATAATTCCTGAGTGCATGAACCAGAAGTAACTCCTGTGTGTTGCTGGGTGTGACCCCCCCCCCAATTTTATAAAATGCAAGGATTTATAAAATGCAGCAAACAAAGGAAAATGTGGGAATAGTAAGGTGGAATGTGTCTGCAGTACTTGCTTCTGACCAGTTAACTATTCTGAGCACTTAATTTCACTTCTAAATGACAATATGAGATAGATGTTATTGTTACGTCCATTGTGCAGACAGACCAACTGAATATCAGAGACACTGAATGACGTACTAGTGATTAGAAAATTCCTAATGGGAAAGTTAGGACAGAAACTTGAATCAGCTGACTCTATATTCTGGACATGTAACCATTAAACTAGATAACTAACACATTTAGTAGACAGATTCTTTTTTCCCCCCAGAGATGGGAAGGGGCAGGGCCATACCTGGTCATGCTCAGAACTTACTCCTGACTTTGTGCTCAGGGATCACTCCAAGAGGTGCTCATGGGACTACATGTGGTACTGTACTGGGTACCAAAAACAGGTAGACTGTGTGCAAGGCCTTCCCCATTATTCTCTCTCTTTGCTATACAAACTTCTTGAGTTCCTTATGTCACAGGCCAATCTGACAAACAAGAGCCCCATAAAAATGTTGGATTATTTTTATTTCAGGAAATTATTTTATCTCAACTGTTGAGATAAATACCTTGCAATTATGAAGAGTAGACCTGCATAAAATCTCTCAGAAGAATCAAATCAAAATGGGGCCAGAGCAATACTACAGTGGGTAGGGTACTTGGCTTGCATGCAGCAGATCTGGGTCCTACTGTAAGCACCACAAAAGGCTTCCCAAACCCCGCCAGGAGTGATCCTTGATGGCGATGCCAGGAATAAGCCCTGAGCACCATTAGTTGCGCTCAAAAACAAAAAACCCAAACCCAAATCCAAACTCTCACCCCAGCTGCCAACTCCCCCCCCCAATAAAAATGTTTAAAGTCAAAATCGACTAATACAATAAGAATAATCTGAGAGGTAAGGCACGTTTAAACTGCCATTTTAAATCAGATTTTCCCTTTCCTCTTAATAGTCTTGATTTATAACCACTGATATTAAAAATAAAGTGATACTCGTATAGAGTGATTTTTTTTTTCTAATTTGGGATCATACAGAGCATTAGGAACTATAGAACTTAGTGAAAGATAGTCAAATACCCCTCTTAGTATCTCTTTATTTCCCATTAAATATTTTTGTTAAAGTATAACTTGCATTATAACATGTTTTATGTGTGCATCATTTAAAAATCAATGTTTATATATACTACATTAAATACTATGTGTGCTACATTAAATATACATTATATATACCACTCAGAGCTCAGTTCTCAATTGGACAAAAAAATGGACAGTTTTGCCCAATATTCCCATTTTTATTTTCTCTTACCTTTTTTTATCTTATAGTTACAAGTTTATATATTTATTTTATCTACTTCATTCATTATTTCACTTCCTCAATATGCTGCATATGAGTAAAATCATATTGCATTGGTCTTTGGCTTATTTTACTAATTATAATAACTGCTTGAACCATTCATGTTATTGCAAATGACAGGATTTTATTTTTAAAATTTAGCTAAGAAGCAGTTTTACAATTTTCACAGAAAAAGAAGTTTCTCTGCCACAAAAAAGGAAAAAGAACTACTGATTGTTGGTATGACACTAGTTCTCAGTATAGAGAACCAATAGGACCAGTGGGGATTATAGTATATTGTAGACGTCTAAAAAGGGCAGTCACAATTAGGTTTGATATCCCCAGAATCCCCCCACCCCTGTATAAAGGGCAGAGTACTCATTATGTTTTATTGAGAATATGTGAATTTTTAATTGTTAGACTTTTCTAAATAAAATCTGTTTTTCAGTTAGAAGTTACTATTTTGTATCTTTTGCAGTTTCTGGGCATGTGCAGGAGAAAGAGAATGGGGAAATAAGTTTATTTATTATGGATGTTAGTGCCCAAGTCAACAATGAATGAGAATATAACACTTATTAGCTCTACTGTGTTGAATAGGAGTGGTTTTCAATGATTTGACTTCCTAGTCAGAGAAAGAGAAGCTAAGGAAACTTATAATCATAGATTTATAGTTTTGTAAGGTAAAAAATCTTCATACATATTTAAAGTGAATTTATATGGTCCACAGACAATAATAATAGTGGCATATGGCATAGTTTTTGTATCCGTGTGTACAGCGTAGCCTGCAATTGTTATGCAATTTGCATCTTGATGGATGGATTACTATATCTAGATTTTGAATTCTCTTATTCTCTAATATACAGACTCAGGCATTTTATTTTTCTTGATATTGAGATTTTGAGAAATGAATTCCACAAATATCCTCAAAGGGAAAAAGAAATTAAATTGTTGTCATTTCCTGTCCCATAGGTCCAATCCCAACTACAGAGCAAGCATTCCTGGGGGCTTCTCTGATTCTCTCCTCTCATTAATAAGAAAATGATTGTATGTGGCTATGGCTTCATTTTTAGTTAATAAATAGATATTGGGGAGTTGGCTTCCAGAATTGTAGTGAAGACCACAGCAAATTCTCTTACCCCAAACGATAATAATCAGAACAGTATTAGTAGAATATAGCCATTTTTATACATTCTGAAACTGACCAAATCGATGTGTTATTCAACAAAAACTTCTAACTCTCTGATAAGCAATGACAAGTCTATACTGTAGGTTTTTCCTTTTTTATTTTTATTTTTTGGGTCACACCCAGTTGTGCTCAGGGCTTACTCCTAACTCAGTGCTCCGAAGTGCCTGTCAGTGTTCGGGAGACTGATGTGGTGCTGCTGGGGATAGAACCTTGGTCATCTGCTTCAAGCAAGCACTTTACCCACGAGTCTGTGCTGTATTAATCCAGGCATCCTCCATTCAACCCACTTGAGTTTCTCATTTCAGAGTTTGTCCAGGGTAGGGCAAGTCCTGAAAGAGGTTAGTTGCTGGAGAGGGATGAATAGATTTGGGAGAAAAGTGGAACACATTATATCCTCATGCATTTTTCTTAAGGAATAGTGAACAAACAAGGAAGTCGTATTGCAGCTACCTGAAGTTCTGATCCTGGCTGGAATCCGCAAGAAACCAGCAGAGCAGAGAGAAAGTGACCAGGGCAATGGAGGCAATGAGACAGCCAGAGGATTATACCGAATTCCCACTTACGCATGCTTGTTTGGAAGTCTACTCACAGGTCAATGGTTGTGTGTGTTTGCTCAAGTTATCCACAAATCCCTGGATGAACTTGAAGCCTTCAGCTGATAATGCTGGAGCAAGCTTGCTAAAATGTACTATGTGTAGGGGATTGAATAGGATCCCCCAAAAGATAAGTCCAAGTCCCCAGGTGTATAAAACTCTGAGGGCGGCCAGGGGGTGGCCCGATAGCTCTTCCCCTGACGGCCCAGGTTCTGGGGGGCCCGGGCCATAGGGCAGATGGCGGTGGAAGCGAGGGCCAGGCCAGTTGATTGATCAGATGCCGTTTATTCCATTCTCATTCCCGTTCACTTCTGTCTCTCTCTCTCTCCTTCTCTCCCCGGCCCCAATCTCGAATCCCTTTTTTCTGGCTCTGGATCTTTTTTTTTAATGTAGGAGTACTGCTATTTATTCAGCCACTGATTAGCTGATTGAATTAGGCACGAACTCCACCTTACTTTTCTTTTCATAATTTTATTTATTTATTATTTTTTCTTCTTATATTTATTTATTGAATCACTGTGGGAAAAGTTACTAAGCTTTCAGGTTTAAGTCTCGGTCACACAATGATCAAACACCTCTCCCTTCACCAGTACTCATTTTTCACCACCAAGAACCCCAATATACCCCCCGCCCACCTCTCCCAATGCCTGTGAGGCAGATAATTTCCACTTAACTCTTCTTTACATTAATTACATTCATTATTTCGACAAAAGATGCACCATTATTGTTTAGAATGTCCCCCCCCCCCCAATAATCAGAATTGCTGAAAAGGCATTGTGAAATACTTTGTTTCTATAGCTGGTTATGAGAATCATATAATCTTGCGTGGTCACAATAGTAGCCTGGTGATTTTGGATTTCTGCAAAGAGCCCGATAATTATGAGATTGGTTTCTGTGCATCTGGTGTTATGGCTGTGCCGGAGAGCGACTCAGGGGGGGCAACTCGTGACCTCGGTAGGGCGTGAAGGACGAGCTAGTACCGCCCCCCCTTCCTATGAGACTGCAGTTGCACCGTCACTGCCAGCTCATACCTGGCTTTCCAATAAGCTCTGAGGCAGCGGCCATCTTGCTGCTGGGGGGATGGAAAGGCTGAAGGGAGCAACGCCTTTTCCCTCCTGGGGAGGCATGGCACCACAGTTTAATGCATGGTCCATTCACTTTTCTGCCGCAAGCTGCCAGACTCTGGACTAAGTCCTTTTGCCTCTGGAGCCATGACCATGCCAGAGAGCCGCTCATGGGGGGCAACTCGTGACCTCGGTAGGGCGTGAAAAACAAGCCAGTACTGTCCCCCTTCCTATGAGACTGCAGTTGCACTGTCACTGCCGGCTCATACCTGGCTTTCCAATAAGCTCCGAGGCAGCGGCCACCTTGCTCCTGGGCGGGAAAAAGGCGGAAGGTTGGCTCTGGATCTTAATCCTAATCTTCACCCCCCAGCCCACTCCTACAGTCTGGTTAAATCCCCGAAAACTTGAGGGGCTGGGCTTACATATAGGTGTGGTCACAATCAATAGGGTTAAGGTTCTTCCCCTCAGCAGATGCTGCTTCTAGGACAGATTCGTTTTCAGCAGGACGATCCACCCAAGGGTGGAGTCCCACGGTTGGTTCTCCTTTCCTTGTCCAACAAACATGTAAGCATTCATAATATTAATCATTTTATATAGACACAGTAAGAGATGCATTAAGCTTATAGAATTGCTCTCCTGGGGTCATCCTGATCTTGGACTATAGTGCTCAGCCCAGATTAGTCTTTCCTATCCCTAGCAAGGGCCCTAGTCTCATCATTACTTTTGTATCATGACAGCATTTGTCATGATCAAGCTCTTCACTTATAGTTAAGAATTGTGGTGCTTTGGCCAGGCCCATCTCGATGCCAGTGTGGCACATAGCTTACTGCTTGCCCTGGTTCCATCTAGTCCCTCATTGGGACCTTGCTTTTGGGGGTGCTAGGAAGTGAGGGCAACCAAGGCTTAAGTTGAGAAAGCAGATGCCCAGGAATGAAGAATATTCGAAGCTAATTAAATTCCAAGTTACAAAAGCATAATATTAATTGTCTTCTTGTGTCTATACAAAACAACATTGCCTTAAAGTATTCAAGAGAAATAAGGAGAGGAGAAAGGCAATATTAACTTATAATAGTTCAGTGTCCTAGAAAGATCTGACCTTACAAATTAACAGAATCTGATTAGGGGAATAAGCTGATTAACTGTTTGGGGAAGAGAGCATAGAGGGGTAGTTACAAAAGAAACAAAGGAATGGGAGTGACTCAGGAGCATTGGGATGGGTGTGACATGATAAACCTAAACTCCTTGTGGCAAGGGAGAGAGGACAAAGCAAAGTTATCCTACACCCAGGGATCTGTAAATGGGATTCTGTTTGGAAACAGAGTGTTTACAGATATATTTAAATTAAGGTTCTTGTGAGGAGATAATTCTGGGTGTAGAGTAAGTCCTTAGTCAATGACTGGTATTCTTATAAAAGAAAGAGAAGTGAGATTTAAGGCAGAGATGAGTAACAGAGGAAATACCAATGAAGATAGAAACCAATCCTGCAATGAGGGAAGGAGGCAATAAATACATCACCTTCTAAGTCTCCAGATGGAACCAAGCCTAGTGATACCTTGATTTAGGGTCTGGTCTACAGAATTAGGAGCAAAGGAATTTCTCTTATCATGAGCCAGCAAGTTTCTGGAAATATTTTATGACAACACTAGAAAATGAATACACATGTTGGGAATGTTTAGGTGGAATAGGCTAATTTCCCATAAAGGAAAGTGAGAATGTCAAACTCAGAGAGATTGGCTGTATTGATTTCTGGTTCTCCTGATTATTTGTGAACATGGACATTTCATCTTGATGAACTTTAAAGGTAAAGGTAAAGGTAAAGGCCCTCCTGTTGATCGTCGATTTGCTCGAGCGGGCCCAGTAACGTCTCCATTGGAGACTTTGTTGTTACTGTGTCTGGCATATCGAATACTCTCGGTAGCTTGCCGGGCTCTCCGAGATGAACTTTAACTTCCTTATTTATAAAATGAACTTTATTGAAAAAAACCTTTCTCCAATTCAGTCTGTAATAGGATATTGCTCTCAAGACAAACGCTCCCTATTAGCCCATTGTGATAAACATTTTTTGGTACAAATTTAACTCTTCAAGATTAAAAATTCTCTGAGGACACAGATTATGTTCTGTTCACTGTAAAGGCCCTGTTTTTTTTTAACATTAGGCATACTTTTCTTTTTTTAATTAGTGAATCACCGTGAGGTACAGTTACAGGCTTACAAACTTCCATGCTTGTGTTTCAGTTATAAATGATCGAATACCCATTTCCTCCACCAGTGTCCATTTCTCTCCCAATGGTCCCAGCATCCCTCCCACCACCCTACCCCTACCCCTCCTCTGTGGCAGGGCATTCTGTCCTGCTTTCTCTTTATCTTTTTGGGTGTTTTGGTTTGCAGTAGAGGTATTAAGTGGCCATCATGTTCGGTCTATAGTCTACTTTCAGCCCGCATCTCCCATCCCAAGCGGGTCCTCCTAGCACCCTTTACTTGGTGGTCACTTTTCTATCTGATCTTCCTTTTCCCCCACCATGTGAGGCCGGCTTCTAAGCTGTGGAGTGATCCTTCTGGTACTTATCTCTACTATTCTTGGGTGTTAGTCACCCATTCTGTAACTTTACATTCCACAAATGAGTGCAATCTTTCTATGTTTGTCTCTCTCTTTTTGACTCATTTCACTTAAAATGATACTCTCCATGATACAACCCATGTTTTAAGGTTGATGGGAGAAGTCAATGGGGACCTTCATAGCAACATTATCTAGGGTTATTGACATACCTATCTTTAAGGTTTATATTTCATTTCTAGCCATACATCTCTATATCTCACAAGAAAAGGCAAAATATGAGTGATTCTTTAAGCAATGTGTAGGTTTTAGACTGATGGAAAGTCCAGGGGGTTTGCTCCAGAGAGAAGAAATAGAGAACAACATGATCTTCTCATGCACTGGCATGACAGGGTGACAGAACTTACCTGCCCCAATAGGAGCTTCTGGATGAAAAAATGCCAACGATACTCTGAGCTGCTCTTAGTAAGCTTCCCATCACTTAAAGCATGGCACACAAACTTTAATATATGATCCAGTTTGTGCATCTATGCCTCACGTCTCTATATGTCCATATATGCTTCATATATATGCCCCAATCTATTTGTGGCGTGGGTCATGTATGGTAAAACTAAATGGAATCACAGATCTCAGAATCAGACCAGCTGTCCAAATCTAGGATTATCTCCTGTTATAAATAGCGACTGGCAAATGAAGGGGTAGCAAGTTTGGGTATTTAGGGTGAAAGAAGGAAAATGTACCAAGAAATTTAAATGCTAGGAATTAACCCTGCAGGAACAAGTACAGTGGAACATTATGGACACCTGCAATTGATGGTGTTGAAGCTCTCCAGGAAAGGACATGTATGAATGGAGGAAGTGAAAAATACAGCGTGTTTCAAAAGGCTAAATCTCCAACCCTCCTCCGCAACAGAACTCTGCCTTCTTTAAGAAAGTTTATGTGAATATTCCACTTCTAAGGAAAATCATGGGAAAAGTAAATCTTTGCATTTATAAAATAAGCATGCAAAGATTTTTTGTGAGAATAAGAAAACCTATATGAGCTTTTTAAGAAATCCTTGTGTACTGTGAAAATTTCTGGAATCCTAAAATTACCAGTAGAACTAGGTAATTTTTTCCTTCACTATTGTCTTGGTAAAATTTCATATACACATAATGCATATGTGTGCATAAGTGGTGGAAAGATCAAGAAACCCCAGCTAAGCACAAATTAAAATAAAAATTTTCCACCACCATGTAATAATAGCATAAAATTTTAATGACCCCTTGGATATATTATATATAAATCTTACTAAATGGGATTTGACACTATTATAAGATTCTTGAGATTAGTTTGAATATTTTGTAGTGAACACTTTCAGTCACTCTTAGAGATTGATGTAGACTTGCATGTAGTTTTATAAACTTCTCCAGTATAAAATATATGTTTATTTCTTGGACCAGGATTTATCCGTATTTGTCTGGCCAGCTCCCCTAGATCTGGACCCCTTTTTCTATTTGGGGAACTCCTGTGATTCAGCTTGCCTTTCATATGGAAGATGAAAGGAGCAGATCCTTGTGCCTCCACGTGTTTTAACATTAGGTTCTCAGTGCATGATCACTCTGAATTTCAAAGCAAATAACCAAGGTCAGCAGAGATTTCAATCTCGGTTGATGACAGCAGAGAGGGCAGAAACACTCAAGATCCAAAGTGCGGTGGTAGCTACTGTGGGAACTGGATCAATTTGGTCTATGACCTCACTAAAAGCTAGTTAGGGCTGGAAAGATAGTACCGGATTCTTTCTATGTGTCTGTGACTCCTGTTTAAATTTCAGGCACCACAAATAATCCCCTGCACTGCCAGAGGTCACTTCTGAGATACAGCCAGAAATAGACCGTGAGCACTGCAAGGTTTGGATCAACTCCACCTCCTCCAAAACAAAACAAAACAAATCTAAAAACCTAAAACCCCGAACCCAAACCCTGAGTCCCAGAGAGATTCTCCAAAGGTCAAGGCTGCTTTCATGCAGCTCTGGCCCCAACCCTGGTTCAAATCACTTATCTGTATATTATCCCCTGAACACTGCCAGATGTTACCACCCAAACTGCATAACTGATAATAAAGGAATTGAGATAACATTGGTTTGCAGCAGCATATAAATTCCAAGGGTATGGCGTGGCGCTTCTACAAATGTCCAAAACTTTCGGTAGGTCTAGTTATGGACCTGGGAATAGCAGAGTGGCACAGCACCTGCCTGCAAGTTCGAAGTTGTATGCTGGGCTCTTCCACGGCACTGCACTGCTTCTTGGGATCTAACCACACAGCAGAATGTGTCTTCCCCATCTGGTGGAGGTATGAGTGTTGGAGCATTATATGACTGAAACCCAATCAAGAACAATTTTGTAACTATGTATCGCTCAGTGATTCCATTTAAAAAATTGAATTAAAAAATGTACACTCCCGGCACACCACAGCCAGGTGTGTATGAACACTCTAAGTAAGCTATCTCGGCCAAATTCGTGCAAATCCTGGTCACTACAGCAGCAACAACATCACAAACTGTGAAGGGAAAGGAGGATGTGGGGAAGTCTTTTCACCGCGCACCACAGTCCAATCAACATCATCCCTTCTCCCATTGATCACGCACACACACTCTAAGCTCTCTGGTGAAGCACTTACTGTTGTATGACCTGCTTCATTCTGTCCTGGCTGTCACCTAGATTCTTTTGTACTGGTCTATTTTTTCCAGTCTATTTCTCCATATTTTTTGAGGATGCTGTAAACCACCCAGAAATTCTTAAAAATATTATTTCCTTCTTAAATTGACCTAAGTTCTTTGTTACTTGCATTGAAGAACTTCAAGGGAAACGTGCTCTTCTCCTTTTCTCTGTTCAGAACTTGGAAGACCTAATTGTATTTGAAGAGGCTAGGGAGCCTTCTGGATTAAAAATATTGATTTACTTTCCCTTCCCTTGTCTCTCCTTTAGTTGTGATATCTGGTATCTGTGGTGCTTACACTTCTTTTATTGTGGCAGTCACTGGGGATTGAATTTACAAACTTAAACTTCACAGGCTTATGGTGGGGGGGTCACATTTCAGGTGTTCACACATTTGGTGTATTATTATAATAATAATTTTATTATTTTAAATTATAAATTAGGTTAAAGGGTTATAATTATATTATTGTTTTTAGTTTTAATGCCAAAGTAACTGCCCCTAAACCATTGTTTTAAAAAGTTATTAGGGACTGGAGTAGGTCACTTGTCTTGTATACAACTTATCCAGGTTTAGTCCTTAGCGTTCCATATAGTACCCCAAGTATTACCAGGAGTAAACCCTCAGAATTGTTGGGTGTGGCCCCCAAACAAAGAACAAAAATAATTATTATAGTTTATGTTTACTATAGTTTTTTTAAAAGGTGTTTTAAAAGCTTCAAACAGATGATAATGTAATCTGCAAATGCTTTTATTTTATTTTATTTATTTATTTATTTATTTTTTATTTATTGAATCACTGTGGGAAAAGTTACAAAGCTTTCAGGTTTAAGTCTCAATCATGCAATTATCAAACACATTTCCCTTCACCAATACTTATTTTCACCACCAAGAACCCCGATAACCCCCCCCTCCAACCCTCCCAATGCCTGTGAGGCAGATGAATTTTAGTTAACACTCTATCTACTCTGATTAGATTCCTTGTTTTGACAAAAGATGCACCATTATTATTTAGAGTTTACACCCCCAAATCAGACCTGCTGAAAAGGCATTGTGAAATAATTTGTTTTCTACAGCTGGTTACAAGAATCAAATGATTTTGGATTTCTGGTATTTTACTTACTAAGCCTGGAAGTATTTCTGCTGAGAGTCAGATAATTATGAGATTGGTTTCTGTGGCTCTGGAGCCATGGCTGTGCCGGAGAGCCGATCGTTGGGGGCAACTCGTGACCTCGGTAGGGCGTGAAGGACGAGCCAGGAACACCCCCCTTCCCATGAGGTTTCAGTCGCCCCATCACGGCTGGCTTATACCTGGTTTTCCATAAAGCTCTGAAGCGGCTGCCATCTTTTTTTCCAGAGGGAAAAAGTACAATAGTTTTGACATTTTTATTTTCAGTGCAAAAAGTTACTTTGTCTTACCATTTCAGTGCTCCAAACTCTACACCAATTGCCCAAAACTCGACACCAATGCCCTAGTATTATTTTTAATTTACTCATCCTTCCCTCCTCTCATTCCTCTCAATTTGATATTCTCAGTTCTGTAATCCAGTGCCCAGGTTTTAAAAAATAAATTAATATTTTCTCTATATACTTTCTACGATCAACTTCATTTGACCTTTTGAAAAATCAGTAGCTGCATAGAGATCCAGATAAAATAATTTATATGCATGAATGAAGGGATACTGTGTGCGTGACGATCGCAAAAGAATTGAATTAGTCTTTCACAAAAATGATAAAATGGCTATTTGTTAACAACAATAAATTTCCTGCTTTGTAGCTTTCAGTTTATGAAAGTTTTTTTAATGTTGACTATACTATGTGTTATGTATGTTGTTTTTCCTGATAGCCTCGAAAGGACTCAAAATTTTATCTTGGGTGAAACTTTGAAGATCAGAGCTTGACACAGTAGGTCTATTTGTCCACAGCCCAACAAAAGTCAGTAAGCTTTACCAGCTCTGATGATATTTTGATAACGAGTATTTTTATTTCTGTCCTGTGAGGTAAATCCCAGTTGTGGCAGCGGCATGAATGGTTGAATTCTCTCCATGCTGGAAAGGCTCTAGTCCAGCCATCATACTTTATAGATGAGAATAAAAAAGTTTTTATAAAAAACAGTTTAAGTTCAAGGTCGTATCACTAACACTGGTCAGTGGTCTTAGGACTTATTTACATCTTGAACAATATGATATCTGAGATATGATCTCTTTTGGTCACTCTGAAAACCCAGAGTTTTGTGTAGAGTCAACCCTCAATCATCCAATATTGTCTATAAATCAATCTTTAATCTTTGAAACTTTATTTAAACACGATGATTTATAAGGTTGGTCTTAATACAGTTGCTTCAGGTTTCAATATTCCAACACCAGTACCATCACCAGTGTGGCCCTTCCTTAATCAATGTCCCTAGTTACCCAACCACTTGCCCGATTAGAAGACACACAATAATTCATTAAATAGGCTTGTTACAATATGTATCTAATGATGGTGTTACTAAAGTCACTGTATGAGTATTTTCTGAACAGTTAGTTGATAGTTGAGACTTCTGTGTTATTGTTTTCACTCACTGAGCACTGTGGGCTACTACACAACTTGTCCATCTAATCTGTTATGTTCCTACTGGGACGTAAATATTGTGAAATTTGGAGATGTTGTAGGGCCATGTATGTTATCTAACAATATAACATTTGCTGTGGTAAATATGCTAAGAAATCTAAGAAGTTATTGAGTCAATTATTTTTTTCAAAATATGAAGCTGATTGGGCTGGAACGATAGCACAGCAGGTAGGGCGTTTGCCTTGCACACGGCTGACCTGGGTTCGATTCCTCCGTCCTTCTCGGAGAGCCCAGCAAACTACCGAGAGTATCCCGTCAGCACGGCTGAGTCTGGCAAGCTACCCGTGTCGTATTCTATATGCCAAAAACAGTAACAAGTCTCACAATGGAGATGTTACTGGTGCTTGCTCGAGCAAATTGATGAACAATGGGAGGATAGTGCTACAGTGCTACAATGAAGCTGATCATATTATTATTTTTATATTCTAAACTTTATTTAAGCACTGTGATTTACAAAGTTTTTTAGACTACAGTTGTTCCTGGGTCCCATGAAAACAGGACGAAATTCTATTTGAGTATCCCAAAGAGGAATAGAAAGTTATGCTGGGAATATCACATTTCACTCAAGTGAGAGAAGGAATCTGGAGTTCCGACCTCTGTCAATGATCACGAATCAGGGACGCTGTCTAGTTTGCCAAGACGTTGAAAATCAGATGGGTCGGACATGTAATGCAATTTAGAGATGACCGATCGATTAGAACTGTGACTGACTGGATTCCACGGGATGTCAAAAGGACACATGGCTGCCCACCTACAAGATGGCCAGACTTCTTTGTCAAAACCCCGAACAAACGGTTTGAGGCTCTTCGTGTTCCTGGAGCAAGCAGATGCCATTGGATTACACTAGCACACGACAGAGACGAATGGAGGCATTACTGGCGCCCGCTCGAGCGAATTGAAGATCAATGGGATGGCAAGTGATACAAGTGATGTAGTTGTTCTATATTAACATTACAACACCAATCTTACCGCCAGTGTGACCTTCCCTCCACAAATGTCCCCAGTTACCTCCGACCCCCTCACACACAGCTTATCTCCTTAGCAGACACGCAGCAATTTACTTTATACGCTTGTTACAAAATACATATCATAATGATATTTGAGTAAAGTAATTTTCTGAGGATTTATCGAGCTGCTAGGTGCTTTTAAGCTATTTCTTTTTTTTTGCTTTCTGCTCACTGAAATTAGTGAACTTCCCCGTCTAATTTTCTGTGTTCCTGCTGGGCTGTCAGTACTGTGAAATTTGATGATGTCGTATGGCTGTGAATGCATGTGGAACTGGAATAGTTCAGCAGCAAGGTGTCACAGCTGGGCCATTTGTATGCGTCAGAAGTGGGTATGAGCAGAGCACTGGGCCTTCCAACAAGAGGGCACTCAGCCTGCAGCCAGAAACTGATTATTATATTTATTTATTTATTTTTATGTAGGAGCACTGCTATTTATTCAGCCACTGATTAGGCTGATTGAATTGGGCATGAACTCCACGTTATGTTTTTTTAAATTTTTTTATAATTTTATTTATTGAATCACCGTGAGAGCAGTTACAAAGCTTTCGGGTCTAAGTCTCGGTCATACAATGAAACACCCTCACCTTCACCAGTGCCCATTCTCCACCCCCAAAAACCCCAGTACACCCCCATCCCACACCCTCCCCCTACCTGTGGCGCAGATGATTTCCATATTACTCTCTCTCTACTTTTGATTACATTCAATATTTTGACACCAACCCACCATTATTATTTGGGATTTTGCCCCAATACTCAGATCTGCTGAAAAGGCAACAGTAGACAAATTTGTTTTCTATTCCTGGTTATGAATAACATATGATGTCGCGCAGCTGCAGTAGTGGCCGTGTGATTTTGAAATTCTAAAATTTTAACAATTAAATCTGGAGGGATTTCTGCCGAAACCTGCTGGGTTCCGAGATTTGTTCCTGAGTCTCTGGGATCATGGCCATTAACCAGCTTATCAGGAGCCAGAGAGGCCATTTGTGGGCGACGACTAAGGGTCTCATTGGGACGGGGAGGAAAGGGTTGGATCCACTTCCATCCTGTGAGGCCCCATGTGTCTCGTCACTGAGGGCCCAAACCTGACTTTCCAATGGCCTCTGGAGGATGGTGGCCACTGAGCAGCAAAGGGGGAGCAGGTGGAACGACAGCACCCTTTCCACACTTTGGTGGCCCAGTGACAGTAACCTACTGTGGGGTCGGACATATTTCTGCCAAAAGCCGCTGGGTTTCAAGATTTGTTCCTGAGTCTCTGGGATCATGGCCATTAAGCAGCTTGATCACGAGCCAGAGAGGCCATTTGTGGGTGGTGACTCAGGGTTTCATTGGGGCAGGGAGGAAAGGGCCAGCTTCACACCCATCCCATGAGGCCCCACGTGTCTTGTCACTGTGGGCACAAACCTGACTGCCCCGTGGCCTCTGGAGGATGGCGTTCACAGGATCGCCAGGGGTAATAGGCCAAGGCACAAAACCTATTCTCCCCTGGGGTGGCTCAGCATGGCAACCTACAGCAGGGACCGGACACATTTCTGCCAAAAGCTACTGGGTTCTGAGACTTGTTTCTGAGCCTCTGGGATCATGGCCATTAAGCGGCTTGATCAGGAGCCAGAGAGGCGATTCATGGGCGGTGACTTGGGGTCTCATTGGGATGGGGAGGAAAGGGCTGGCTCCACCCCCATCCCATGAGGCACCACCTAAACCTGACTGTCCAATGACCATTGGTGGATGGTGGCCACCGAGCCTTCAAGAGAGAGCAGGCGGAGGGACAGCACCCTTTCACCCCTGGGGTGGCCCGGTGACAGTAATCTACTTTGGGGTCTGGGCGCATTTCTGCCAAAAGCCACTGGGTTTTGAGATTTGTTTCTGAGTCTCTGGGATTATGGCCGTTAAGCAGTTCCATCAGGAACCAAAGAGGCCATGCCTCCAATTATATAGCTGAGCCACAGGTGGTTTGTGGGTGAGCCTCCCACATACCTAACTTTTGGCCATTTACTTTCTTTGTAAACTTTGCCCCAACTTTTTGGGGTCTGGCCAAAGGCACAGCAGCAATTTAAGGATATCTAGAAGTCTGAAGGTGCTACTAGGCTGCTGATACATTCGCCTCACAGATACAGATTGACCTGCTGGCAGCACCTTACCCCCTGGAAACTGATTATTTTAATGATGAGGACGAGGATTGGGTGTGATTCATATTGCTTAAATTTGTGACTTTTAAGACTGTGGAAATAGAGAAAGCTGAACTAATTGTCTTCAGACAAAGAGATCAAATTAGTGTAGGATTGTCTGAGTCACCATCCTGTGGTGACCAGGGTTCCAGTGCATTTGGGGCCAATGACTGTTTCCCGGCTGATGGACAAAGTTTTGGGTTCATGGGTTCATAACCAGTGACTTTATTTAAATCAATCTGGATTATTATAGAGAAATTGTGAAGGGTCGGGGGCTAGAATTACACCCAGGTGTGGTTGAACATTAACATAAACAACGAACAGATGTAAAGCCCTTCATTCAGGGGAAATTCTTCTAGGAGAGCCAACCAAGGTCAGCATACCATCTAGGGGCATATTGCTTTCTCCTTTCCTTTACTGATTATCCACCTAAATTAACATATTAAATTTACTTCTTAATAATGTGACTTTTGTATAAACACAGTAAGAGATACAGAATTTTATCAATACCCTAGATTAAGCTTAAAATGGTCTCTCCGAATCATAGTAAAAGGTGACTTCTTGGGGACATCTTACTATATTTCCCAAACGGCAGTCCTCAGGTCAGGTTAGTTTTCTTCTAACCCAAATAAGGTCCTTTTTCAGTTATTTCTTTCTTGGTCATGACACAGTTCCATGACTGTGCTCTAAACTTGTTATATTTCTTATGGCTCTTAGGTTGTTCCATGTCATAGCCAGGCTGGTTTATGGGCTTCTCCTGGGTCCAACCAGTCTCTTGGTGGGACCATCCTTTTGGGGTGTAAAGAACTAAGGTCAAGCTAAAGGCAACTGAGGCTTAAGTCAAGTAAATATGAAAAATGCCCAGGAGTAAATATTATTCGGAGTCAATTAACTCCCATATTTTATAAGCATAGCACTAACTATCTTCCTGTGTCCATACAAAAAGGACATTGTTCTAAAATTAAAATACGCAAAGGGCATAAAGGAAAGATAAAAGCTATATTTCACTTACATATGCAAAATCCAGAACCATCAGAAGGTTTGACTTTATAAGTTACCTTGTCTCATTTGGAGATGTTTGTGACAAACAGGTCAGGGGAGTAGGACACAAAGAAGAGGTTAAAGATAAACACGGAGAATTGGGAGTGGCCTGGTGGAATTGGGTGTGCCCCCAGGGCCACTGTAGTGGGTTAATTCAATTAACTTAAAGCCCCTGCAGGAGGAGAAAGGACAACCCAATGTTAAACCTAAGATGCTTGGAACTACAATCCAATGTAGGATGACATCGCTCCCTGCTTTAAATAGTTTGTCAGAATATTAATGTTTATGTTGAGCAGTGGTGGGGTGAGCATTTAACCTATGCTCTGAGGACTACGCCATTATTACATGACCAAGAGAGTTGATATCCTAACAGCATTGCTCTGTGATAGTGCTGTTTGCCCGACTGGACAAATATTATTTTTCCTTTTTGGTTTTGGATCACACCTAGTACTCAGGGCTTATCTTTGACTCTCCAGGGATCACTCCTACTGGGCTTGAGGGATCATAAGGGGTACCAGGGATTGAACCTGGATCAGTTGTGTGCAAGGCCAGTGCACACAACTATACTTTCTCTCCAGGGTCAGACAAAGATGATTTGTTTGGGGTTTGGTTTGAAACATTTACCGTTTTTTAAATAGTATTGGCACCTATCTAAATGGATAAAGCAGAATAACAAATCTTCAATAATATATAAAGACAGTTAAAGTGCTGTTTATGAGATGAAACTGATATGTTATGACATTAATACCTTGATCTAGTTAAAGGAAAGAAGAGATAAACTCATCTGGGGATATGTTCAAAAATGTGTGTGGATTTAATTTTTTTTCTTTTTCGGTCACACCCAGTGGTTACTCCTGGCTCTGCACTCAGGAATTACTCCTGGCGGTGTTTGGGGAACTACATGGGATGCTGGGAATCAAACCCGGTTGGCTGTGTACAAGACAAACACCCTACCCGCTGTGCTATTGCTCCAGTCACTAATTTTGAAAAATTGTTGGACCCTACCTGGGTAGTGTTTCTAAGGTACTTCCTGCTCTGTGCCTGGGGTTTTCTCCTGGTGGTATTCAGGAGATTGTGTGGTATTGGGGATTGAACCCATGTCTCCCACATGCAAAACATATCTTCTGTGCTCTTAACTTCTCGAGCTATCTCTCTGCCCCATAGATTAAATTTGGAATCCTGGTAATGAAGTTATAGCTGATGTGACTTCTTAAATATCCTGTCTCCTTCCATATTTCACTGTCATCTCTTCCCAACTGAATGCTCTGCTCTCATTTTCTGTTCTAGTGAGTTGACATTTTCTGTTTGAAATCACTCCTCCAATGAAAGAAATAATTGGACCTTTCTTATAAAACAAAAAATTCGATCTTTTTTTTCCCTTCAAGGTTTGCAGTTAGTTCTCTAGAGTTAGAAGCTCTGTTTGAATGAAATGAGCTAGAAAACAAAGTCCTTTTTAAAAAATACTTTCAGATCTGAAATTTCCATAGTGCTTTTGTGGGGAGATTTACTGGCAAAAGAGAAGTGATTTGACTCAACAGCAAGTGCTCTGCTCTGACTATTCAAGGTTCTGTGTTGTACAAAGCCAGTGGTAAGTCCTGAAGACAGTCCGATGTAGCCCCCGAATAAAAAAACGTGAAATAATACAGAAGATGTAATAATCAGGAAAGCAGAGCTGTGTGCTACTTGAAGTAGTGGAGGGGCCCACCTGTATCTCTTGGGTATCTGTATCTGCTGTTCCCATCTTTAGATTCCTACACAGTATTCGCAAACACTCTGTTGGAGTTTCAGAGAAAATTTGTATTTTGTTTTGGACACTTTTATTAATTTATTTATTAAGTGGGAGCATCAACTGCAGCAGGAAAGTTTTATTTTCTCTGAAAAATAACAAAAGCGAATATATCAAATATAAAGATGGCAACATAGTATTAATTAACATCTCTTCAGCATTTAGTATTACTCAAGTACTATTCTAAACACGATGAAATATAATTCTATAATATGAACTATGATGTTGATGATATTTTAACTTTGCATATGAGACAGTTCGGAATTTTATGTTATACTATATCATTTTAAACTTTAAATATTGAATGATAGTAAATACGATAAAATTTAAAAAGACTTTTCTTGTGGTTTAGAAAGTCGTGGTTAATTAAAAAAATTATCTGAGTCACTATGATTTATATAATTCAGTTAGTGAGAAGATATCATGGACCCAACTTCCCACCGCTACATCACCGCCAGTGTCGGCTTCCCGTCATTCTATCTGGGTCCCTCTCCTCCACTGTCCTCCTGTCCTGCTTTGTGACGGTGGCCAAACCAGTGGGGGCAAGGAGTTCGGGTGTCCTCTAAGGCTGCCCCTAAGAAACCCACAGCGTTTCTCCAGCCCTTTCTTGCAGAGAACGTCCCCACCTTGCTCTCCCGCCTCCCTCCCCCAGCCCCACTGATACTCCCCAGCTCCATTCAACCCTGAGTTTGGCATCATTTTGGAATTTGACACAGCACCTGGGTTCCGTGGGACTTCATTCAGGCGTGAGGCTCCCCCGAGCATCTGGAAAGTAGCCTGGAGCATGGTGTTAGTTGAGTAGTGGAGGTCGGCTGCCTGGCTGGGTCCATGGGGGCGGGGAGGATTCTCATCTGCCCCACTCAGTGGCCCCCTCAAAGTGAAAACAGCCTGGCGTGGAGGCTCCAATAACCATGCCACCGGATTCCACGCCAGACTGTTTTCACTTGGGGCCGCAACACATCATAAGACACTCCCTATCCATTTTCCATAATTACCACTCCATATTTGATGGGGTTCAGAATTAGGCAACAGAGAGAGCCCAGCAAGCTACTGAGGGTATCCTGCCTGCATGGGCAGAGCCTGGCAAGCTCCCCATTGCATATTCGGTACGCCAAAAACAGTAATGATAGGCCTCATTCCCCTGACCCCAAAAGAGCCTCCAATCGTTGGGAAAGACGAGTAAGGAGAGGCTGCTAAAATCTCAGGGCCGGGATGAATAGAGACGTTACTGGTGTCCACTCGAGTACATCGACAAACAACAGGATGACAGTGATCCCGCAAATGAGTATGATCATTTTATTTCTATCCCTATATCTCTGGCTGATTTCACTCAGTATGATACTCTCCAGCGCCATCCATGTATAAGCAAATGTCATGACTTCCTTTTTCCGAACAGCTGCATCAGTTCCATTGTGTAGATGTACAGAGTCTCTTCATCCAGTCACCTGTGCTCAGCACTTGGGTTGCTCCCAGGTTCTGGCTATTGTGAACAGTGCTCCAACAAACATAGGAATGCAGATGACCTTTCTGCATTATATTAGGGCCACAGGGATTATTCCCAGAAGCAGTATTTCTGGTTGTATGGGAACTCAATTTCTAGAGTTTTGAGGAATGCCCATATTATTATTTCAGAAAGGCTGGACTATTGGCATTCCCACCAGCAGTGAATGAGAGTCTGTTTCGCTCTACATTCATGCCAGCAATGGTTCTTTTTTGATGTGCTCTGGTCTCTGTGGTGTGAGATGATCTCTCATTATTAAGATAACACATCCTCTGCTCATCAAAATGGCAATACTCCCCAGAGCACTATACAGATTCAATGGAGTCCCTATAAGGATACCTGTGTCATTTTTAAAAGAAAGAAATCAAACACTTCTGGAATTTGTCTGAAACAGTTTCCTCCACCCCTCTCCAAGAGCTAAAGCAATTCTTAGGAAAAAGAAGACGGGAAGCATCACTTTCCCAAACTTCAAATTGTACTACAAAGCAGTAGTAATTAAAGCAGCATTGTATTGAAGTAAAGACAGACCAAGTGACCAATGAATATCATAAGACAGACCCTCAAGGATATGATCAGTTAATCTTAAATAGCACTGTGGCACTGTCCTCCCGTTGTTCATCGATTTGCTCAAGCGGCCACCAGTAACGCCTCCATTGTGAGACTTGTTACTGTTTTTGGCATACCGAATATGCCGTGGGGAGCTTGCGCAAGCAGAATACTCTAGGTAGCTTGCCAGGCTCTCTGAGAGGGGTCGAGGGATCCATCCTGGGTCGGCCATGTGCAAGGCAAACGCCCTACCTCCGGCCCAATCTTAAATAGCACTGCACTGTAGCACTGTCCTCCAGTTGTTCATTGATTTGCTCGAGCAGGCATGCAACAGAAATTATAAAGTCCTTTTTAAGCTATCCTGTATCTGGGGTGAAGAGATTTTTTTTTTCAGTTTTCTGTATTTCTTGCTCTTCAAAACTTGAGAGGAAATAGAATTGGACTTTTAATGGTGATCTAAGGTAGTGTATATACATGTTGACTTTATGATGTTGTATATCTGGAACTTACATAATGTTAAGTCATTAAAAAGGCAAATTAGGTGTAATGCAATAACAAAGTCCTCAAAGAGGACTCAAACATTTGTTAACAATTTTCCTGATTCAAAGGGCAAAACTGAGTTTCAGTGGTTCTTCATGGCATTAACCATCACATAATGAATTCTCAATTCTGAATTTGAGTTTTCCTACACAGAAGCTAAGCCAACATGGGCCACTGCTGTCATTGATATTGTGCCAAGACTTTGTCTGAGTTACTTTGGCTAGTCTTTGGTCATGTTGTTTCTGCAATGAATAAATGTGTCTTTGCCATGGGATTCTTGAGCAAGATATTGGTTTAGGGGAACAAATTTATTACACGTCCTGTTTCAATAAATGACCTCTAAACTGTAAGTGACATTGCTTTGTTTTTAAAGTTGCTTAATTCCTCTCTCTATCCCTACATCCACACCCATCACTGCTAAGAATTATGCCTCCCCATAAGGACATGTTAAAATACTAACTTCAATACTATAGGATGTGATTATTTGGAAATTAGATCATTCCAGATGTAATTAGATAAAGTAATTATTTATAATAAAGATGTAATTCACTGAGATAATATTAGAGTAGGTGAATCCTCAAACCCATTTGACTAGTATCCATATAGGAAGGAAAGTGGTGTGAAGAGAGATACTCAGGAGAGAACCACGTGTTCTTACAGAAAGATTACAGAATGATGCGGCCACCAGGTAAGTATTGTGTGATAAATAGGTAATTACCTTTGAGGCTTGACAGAAGAGAGGTCTTTATGCAAACTCCCAGGAAGAGAGCACAGCCTTGTTGACATCTTGATTTTGGTCTGCTAGCCTCCAGAACTATGAGAGAATAAAGCTTTGCAATTTTAAACTACCTACCTTGTGGTCTTGTTGCAGTGGCTTTAGGTAACTAACACTATCATCACTGATTAATCTAAGAGTCAATAATACATGGTGGTTTTTTTTTAATTGAGGATTCTTTAGTTTTATGTTTTTCAGACGATGAAGAAATCATTAGAAATTCTTAGCACTTGGCATGGAATACTATAGAATTTGGTTTAAATTCTCATTTAGCTGATAGGAAAAAAGTGTTTTATATAAGGTCACAGGTATTAATTAGAAGAAATGGAACCAGAACTCAGAGTTCTGGCTGCGTAGTTCTGTGCCTTTTCCTTACATAGACTTGGACAATTTAAATTACTTTCAAGTTCCTTCAGCTATAGAATCTTTCTCTTTGCTTCTTTCTTTTATCTTTGCAATGAAATTTTAATAACATGCAATGCAGTGTGCTTAGTCAATAGAATATGGCACAGAGCTCAGAGGACAAGGACTATTCTTATGCCCCCAAATAAATTCCTTTGTTATATCCATACTGATTTTGTGAAGGTGGATTTTTGGCTGTACTTGAGCATATTTGTAATCCTTCTGTGTCTCTAGGGGTCAGTGTGACTTAAAGAAACTTGGTTTCAAACTGTATTCAGTTAACATTTAATTCAAGGGAATCTTATCAAAGGTGAGAGTAAAACAGAGGCTCAGGGAAATAGAAATAAATTTATAATTGTAAATTGCATAAAAATTAGCTTTCAATAACGTTGATTTGGGCTCATGAAACTTATCACAGCCTATAAACCTTAATATTTTTAGAAACAATTGTATTCATTCTTATAGTTTAAAAAAAAACTTTTTTTTGCTTAAAAGTATAAGTATACCATTTTAGATCCTTTTTTTTTTTTTAAAAAAAAGGCTACGTAGAACCAGACAAGATTCCTAACAACTGTAGATGAGGGTTCCTTTTTCACCACAACCTGCCAAAGCTGGTATCGTGGTACCAATGTTCTATTTGTAGAAGGTTCCCGTGGCTAAAATATGAAAACCACTGTGTGGGAGATTAGGGACAGTAAATGCTAAGTAAAGGGGGACTGACAAGAAGATGCAAAGGAGGTGAGTGCCAAGTGAAAGAAGTCCCTACAAATCTGGCTGGGAGCAACGGAAAGAAATGTTAACATTGCGGGCCAAGAATTCCCTATTCAGAGCAGTCTGGAGCCACTTCAAGGACAGGAAAATGCCACATAGCTAGCAGCTCTTGGGGCATTATCGCCAAGCTTCTTGTCTGTTAACATTTTGAACTTTTAGGGTACTTTAGGCACTATTTTAATAGCAAGGGATATTAATAAATAATTATCAGAGATTCATCCTTAAAGTTTAGTTGATGTGGAGAGAGAGAAATATCTAAAAAAATTCCGTAGTGTATATACTGCTTGAAAGTAACAGAAGAGTTCAGAGGAAGGGGAAGTTAAGGAGGGTAGGCTTTCTCAGGAAAGGAGTCACAAGTAATGCACGGAACTGATAGCTATTAGCAAATACCTTTCCTCTTCTGAGCCCTTAGCATCTCTTGCAATTATATGGTTTGACTGTTAAAACGAGTTTCAACCGTGGAATATTATCGGCCCTAATGTGTGTCATTCTCAGGTTCAGTCTGTAAACTCCTTAACATGACTCTCTGGCTACCCCCATGGTGCTCAGGGATCATTGCAGGCTCTGTGCTTGAAGGGGGGAAGTGGTGCCCCTGACAGTGCTAGGGAGAGCATCTGAGCGTCAGGGACCAATCCACAGTTGGCCATGTGCAAGGCAAATGCCCTGTCCATTCTACTATCTCTCTGGCCCCAATGCACTCTCTTTCTGCAACTGCTACACTGAATATCAAGTATTAAATATGGCAGACTCATCAAATGGAAGAAAGCTGGTTTCCTGGGTGCCCAAAGTATCACTCAGAGAAAAACCACTTGGCAATCAGGAACACTCGATGTGGAATTTATCAGAACAGAAATAAACCTCAGACATCATCAAGATTGTGGTGACTTGTTTTCCATCAGAGCATTTTATGTTACCTAACAATATACAAAATGAGACTAGAATAGAGTGTTAAAAGATATGAGGAAATAGATGTTAGATCTTTTTGGGAGATGCTGAAGGTATTAGAGATAGGTAATGAGAAATACTGTGGAAGAGCATGCAACATATTTGGCCAAAATAGAATATTTTAAAAATGGTGACCAAATAGGTAGCTATTTCAACTAAGGAGTTTTCATACGACTCTATGAGTTCGCATGTTGCTGAGATAAGTATTGCAAAGACAAAGGGAAATAATACATTTTATGTTAATGAAAATTGGTTGCTTTCGTAGTTGAAGTATATTTTAGGGTATTCATCTGTTGGTAATACTTGTAATGGATTAGTGGTTGGTGATGTTGGAATGGAGTCAGGCAGCTCTTACAGGAGGCAAGCACCTGAATTGAAGATTAATAATGAAGGTGTTCAAATGAAAGTCTGAACGAATGAAGCATTGTTAAGCTTGAATGTGGGTTATTAGCAGTGAGAGCACTAAGAAAGTAAAGAGGAAACAACTTCCATGTCTGAACAGTAGCTCAGAATAGTGAGTAATGCTTGCAATTATGAGCTGGTGGGACAAAAGCATATTGTTGTTTTTAACAAAGCAAGATAGACAGTGCAGAATATAGTAGCAAAGGTTATCATAAAATAGTTAATACAAAAACATCAGCATATGACAGACTCACAAATCTGTTTTTTCTTTTTGGGCACATAGAAAGACTGTATTTTTCAGACTTTCTTGCAAAAAGGTATAAAGAAGTGGCTGAGTTCTAACAAAAACAATTCAGCATAAATGGTACATACTGCTTTGGGTCCAGCTATAAAATCCTGTGCTTAGTTTCCCAGCCCTTCTTCTCTTTCTCTGGAAATCTTGAAGGTCAACTGATGGGCTATAGCATTGAAGAATTCTAAATCCTTGAATCATTTGGATAAAAATGTTCTAGAATTAATCATCTAACCTCATTGAACTCTGACTCAAGACAGAAATCAATATTTTTGAAAATTTTATGAGACTTAGGTAACATGGTTATGTAGTAACTATGTTTATGGTTTTGAGAAATTAATAGATATTGTTTGAACCACTGGTATTTCAGGGGCTATCTATATAACAGCATAGTTGAAATTATAAGTATACACATACATGTTTATATAGATAAACACACACATATAACAGTCTTTAAATATGTTCAGAGGATAGGCTGGCCATAAAAATCATACTATTTCCTGGTGAAATATTGCCATTGGTAAGCAGTGTTCCAACAGGTGTTTATAATCTAGAAATTCACACAAAAATTGTACATTGTTCACTTCCTATTTATTCTCATTCTTCCAGTCTTTGGATCTAAGTTATTAAATTCTGACCTGAGTGTCAGTTTTTCAAAGAGGAGAGTTGACAGTATGTTTTGATTCTGTCTTTCATTACATTCCTTTTTGACAAAACCTCTTTCTAAAAATGTGAAAGACTCCAAATACGGCAAACTTATTTCACAATATCTCACCTGAGATCGTTTCCTGGGTGTTGACAGATACAGTTTAGAGCTTCTTTTATTTTTTCTTTATCTGACAGTTAATGACTTAATGATGCCAAAACATGTCCACACAAACTGGAGTTCTGAACAGAAATTGAAAACTTTCCTCACTTTGGGAATTTCAGCAATGCAACAAGAAGTTTAAATCCTGAAGTTTTATACTGGAAAGGATTTATATGTCTTCTCTCATGAAATTCACCTTCACATTTGAATGTTGGAGTCTGATGTGAACTTGTCAAAGAACAAATTAGCTTTCATTGTGACTTTAAATCCTCACCATTATTTTCATTGAACCGAGTCTGAATAATGACCAGCTACCCATCTTGTTCTGGAAACTGTCAGCAGACCTCATTTTCGGAAAACAAGATTGTTGCATCAATTGGTGTCACTTTGTGTTTTTATTGAAATAAAATCCTAGGTGGGTTGGATTGTAATAGCTAATATGCAGTTCTAACATTTTTCTCAGAATAAAGGCAGTTTTAGTTTTGTAATTATTATAAAGGAGTGATAGCACAGCGGTAGGGCATTTGCCTTGTGCGTGGCCAGCCTGGCCAAGCCAGGTTCGATTCCTCCTCCTCTGTTGGAGAGCCCGGCAAGATACCAAGAGTATCTCGCCCACATGGCAAAGCCTGGCAAGCTACCCGTGATGTATTCAATATGCCAAATACAGTAACAAGAAAGTCTCACCATGGAGACGTTACTGGGCCCACTCGAGCAAATCGATGAACAATGGGAGGACAGTGCTACAGTGCTACAGTGAATATTAAAACATTGATGCAGTAGAGAAAAACATAAGAAAGAAGAGTACCCCCAAATCTCTATGCACTGGATGTTTTAGTATATTCTTTATGTTTTCTTTCTCCCCAAATAAAACCACATGTACACACAAATAGGTAAGAAGTTTTACCTATACCAAATTACGCGAAATATACATAGACTCCCGAGCAGTGCTCAGAGCATTACTCCGGGTAATACCTGGCCACCTGGACCGAGAGCTGAGTATGAGGGCCAGAGAGTCTGGTGTCACAAAACCCTTGCAGTGCTGCCCACTACCAGGGTTACTTGGGTGATGGCTCACAATATTTGGGGATACAACCAGGAAGTTTGAGGGGGCATAAGATGCCTGGGGGACCATATGTGATACTGGGATTTGAACCAAGGTTTGTCACATGCCAGGCAAGGATTCTAAACATTCCTGCCCTGCCTCATCTTAGAAGTGACACATTGTATTACAGTATTCATTCATAATTTGTTCTGTTCACAGTCCATTGACCAAAAGAGTCTCCAGGCCAAGTGCAGAGAGCTGGAAGATGTAGAATAACACAGACTATCTGATGTCACTGCTGTCTGCCCTCATCAGACCTGATATCATTCATCTAGAGTGTTGCTTTCTACTTGTTTGTGAACTGATGTTTATGCTCCCCCGAGGCTGCTGTAGAGTGTGGGAGGGGCCAGAATGACCCCGAGCACTTGTGGGGAGGGCTCCCCAAAGAGCCGGTGGCCAGTGTCCCCCAAGTGCATGGTGGCCAACAGCTGGGTTGCAAGGCGGTGCTGAGTGAGTTGCTGGGCCCATGGCATCCCAACTGTGTGCTGCGGTTGCTATGGTGATGGAGAATCAATGCACCCACCTTGTGTCCAGGTGGCCCTCCCATCCCCAACACTCTCTGAGGTCCTCTTTGCCTTCCCACTGATGGAGGCAAACTGGTCGTGTGCACATCTATTAGCTACGAAATGCGTGGGCTTTGCTGTAACGGCCAGTGAAGGCCTATATAAGATCCCCTTTGAAGAAGTCTGGGGCCTTGCTTGACGGCTTGACCCTGGCTAGCCAGCTCAATAAACTACCTGCTTGCTGATTGTATTCCTGCATGGTCCTCGCTTGCGGTCGGAGATCCAGAGTCGTGCCCTAACAGCGTTTGCCTTCCACGGAGCCAACCTGGGTTCGATTCCTCTGTCCGTCTTGTAGAGCCTGGCAAGCTACCGAGAGTATCCTGCCCGCACGGCAAAGCCTGGCAAGCTACCCATGACATATTTGATATGGCAAAAACAGTAGGTCTCGCAATGGAGACGTTACTAGTGCCAGCTCAAGCAAATCGATGAACAACGGGAGGACAGTGCTACAGTGCTATACTCATGTTTGTACGGGTACAAAGAACCTGTGTGGAGAGCTCCAAGAAGAGAGTTCATTTCCAGTCAAATTGACACAGGAAAGCGCCATGGTGGAGGAAACGTGTGAGTTGGGTTTGAAAATTTTGCTCCTTTACTCTTAACTCCCTGGAGAAAAGAGAGTTGCAGTCACTGACGCATGAGAGGGAAGAGGATTAGTGCTGAGGAGATTTTGGACTGTTCTGACCTGAAATGAAAAACAACTTATGTGCAAATCACAAGTAAGCTGGCATTAGTTAGGAGTCAGTCATCTGTTTCGTAGCTGAAAGATTTCAATCCTGGTTGCTTTCTTTTTGAGGGTGGGCTCTGGCGTGGGGGGGCGTGCTTCTCCTCAAGGGTTGGGCTTTCAAATTCTGAGTGCAGGAATGAAGCAACCTTGGAGAGGGAGCCAGGAAGAGGCTAGCAGCATGGTTGAGAGCTATATTTATTTGTATCCTTTTGAACAAAAGAAATTTCCTGAGCTCAGCTGTAGGAATTGCAAGTGAGAAATGCTGTTTCTGGAGCCAGAATTCTGATCTTGGATTTCAAAGTTCTGCCTCTGACCTTTTCTCTTGCTTGGGGACTTGTGAAATCTTTTGTTTGCTGACTCATCTTCCTCCTCTAATCTTGACCCTGCTCATTCCCCCCCCCCCATTAGTTGGCCTTTGTGATGATAAGTAACTGCCTTAGGGAACCCCTTTGGCCAGGCTGAGCTCTGAGCTTCCTCAAGCTTCATCCAGGGAGGTTCTGTCCACTGGGGGTGGTGACATCAAGAATCAATGCCAAGGCCCAGATCTGTCATTTGATGATCACAAGATCATTGTCACATGGGAATAATAGATCTGTCCTGCCCCCCCAACCCTGTCAAAATTGTGAGGATTCAACAAGTAAACTGCCCAAGGACAGTAGAAATGAAGTTCAGGAGAACTGGCCCATGGTAGGAAGCTTGACACAAATAAGTGTGTGTGTGTGTGTGTGTGTGTGTGTGTTTGTGGGGGGTGGGTGATATAGTCAGGATAGGGAAAGCCCCCTCCGAAGGCAATGGCAAAAACTGACCTTGCAGAAAACAGGAGAAAAACAGGAACCAAGGCCTGATAAGACCCTCACCTGTCTACAGCAACAGACCCGGAGAAGCTCCTGCAGAAATAAGGCCAGGAAAGGAATTTCAAAGAAGACCACCACCACTCCTGACCCCCTGGTAACCCCTTAGCAACGGTCTTTGACGTAGGTAGAAGTCCCACATGGAGGCAAGTTGGAGAAACCCTATAAAGGGTGCGCATATGCTGCCCGAGCCCATGTGCTACTTATGCCCACGTGGCCAAGCACATGTGACGCTTGGGCTCATGTATTGCCCTTATCTATACGCTTGAGATGTTCATTTTCCTATCTAATGCTGGGATGTACATAGGGACTCTCTCCACCTTGGAAAAGCCCACGTGCTCTCTTGAGCGCCTCACTCTCCCCTCTCCCACTTTCTCTTCTTCCCTCCCTTCAAAACCTCCAAATAAAATCTGTTTTACTTCACTGCTTGTCTACTCCTGAAATTCTTTTCTGTGAGGTGAGAAAAGAACCCAGTAACCTTGGGTCCCGGGTGGCAGAGGCGGATCGGGAGAAAGCGACAGTCTCTTTTCTCCCCGCCTCACATAATCCACCCATGGGGCCCACTTGATGTCGGTGGGCCCCACGGGTGACTTATGTGAAGCGGGGAGGAGAAAGACAGTCACTTTCTCCCCATCCACCTCTGCCACTCGGGACCCAGGGTTGCTGGGTTCTTGTCTTGCCTCGCAGAAAGGAATTTCAGGAGTAGACAAGCAGTGAAGTAAATAGATTTTATTTGGAGGATTTTTAGGTATGGAGGGAGGGAGAGAGAGTGAGAGAGTAAAGTTAGACACGAAAGCATGAAAGTACACATCTCAAGAGGGGAGATGCGGGCGACACATGTGCTCGGGCACCACATGTGCTCGGCCACGTGGGCGCAAGCAGCACATGGGCTCGGGCAGCAAATGCGTGCGCTTCCTTTGTTCAAGGTGGCCTTTATAGGGTTCCTCCAACCTGCCCCCACGTGGGGCTTCCTCCCAGGTAAATGTCCCATTGCTAAGGAGGTTGCCAGGGAGGATGGGAGTGGTGATGGTCTTCTTTGAAATTCCTTTCCTGGCCTTTTGTTCCTAGAGGAGCTTCTTTGGGTCTGTTGCTGGAGCCAGGTGAGGGTCTTATCAGGCCTTGGTTCCTGTTTTTCTCCTGTTTTCTGCAAGGTCAGTTTTTGCCATTGCCTTCGGAGGGGGCTGTCTTATCAAGCCTTAGTTCCTGTTTTGCTATTTTCTGCAGGGCTGGCTTTTATCATTGCCTCGGGAGGGGGCCCTCTCTGTCTACCTGCCTACATCACACTGACATCATCCAAAAGGAGAGAGACGGGGTGGGGGGGGGAAGAGAGAGAGAGAGAGAGAGAGAGAGAGAGAGAGAGAGAGAGAGAGAGAGAGAGAGAGAGAGAGAGAGAGAGAGAAAGTGTGGGTCACAGTGCAGGTTGGGGCGGGAGGGAAGCCTGGGAATGGGAGTGGGAAATGTAAGCTGGTGAAAGTGTTGGAAAACTGTTTGACTGAAACCGAATCACGAACCACTTTGTAACTATCTCACAATAATCATGGTGATTCAATAAAAAGAAAAAAGTACATAGAACAGAGCCTCCTGCCTCTGCGCCTGGCTGTCTTCACCGGGGCCCCTTGGAGGAGGGTGGGTTGAGTTTCCCTCCCCACCCCGAGCAGAGTCCCGGCAGCTGAAGACCTCCGGGTTCTAGCCACAGCCATGCCTAAGACCACTCTCCACACGTTCGGTAGAGCCTCACGCATGAAGGAACCAGCAGAGGAACCCAGGTGTGTGGGACCTGGGGCGTAGATCTCCTGGCCTGCTCGGATTGGGACTGGGCCTCCTCCACCCAGATCCCCACCTTCCAGTATGTAGGCGTTACACCCACCAACTGCCCCCAGCACCGTGTAATCCCATCAACGGCCAAAACCCAGAGACTATAAAACTCTGCTCCCGGAAGACATCTTATCATCTAGGTCTTACTCTGGAGAACCTGGCAGGCTACCAAAAGTGTCCTGCCCACATGGCAGAGTCTGGCAAACTCCCTGTGGCGAATGCAATATGCCAAAAACCAGTAACAATGATGGGTCTCATTCTCCTGATCTGAAAGAGCCTCGAATGTGGCACTTCTTAAAATCTCAGGGCTAGGACAAAGGAGACGTTACTGGGGCCTGCTCTAGGCGATCGATGAACAAAAGGATGACAGTGGTACATAGAACAGTGCCTGGGCTATAGCCAGTGCTTAACGATTTTCATATATTATTGATTATTTGGAATGAGAGTGCCCAAGAAGTGGGCTGGAGCGATAACACAGCGGGTAGGGCGTTTGCTTTGCACACAGCCAACATAGCCGACCTGAGTTCGATTCCTCCGCCCCTCTCGGAGAGCCCGGCAAGCTACTGAGAGTATCTTGCCCGCATGGCAAGGCCTGGCAAGCACCCCGTGATGTATTCGATATGCCAAACAGTAACAATTGTCACAATGGAGACGTTACTGGGGCCACTCGAGCAAATCGATGAACAATGGGAGGACAGTGACAGGGACCCAAGAAGTAGAAAGCTAGTGAAGGTCTTTAGGCAAGGAAATGGCTATGGCAAGGTTTGTAAGATTACACTGGTGGTGTGATGAATTAATTAAAATGAGTTTTAAGATTGCCATTAGTGGAGTCCAGTGTTGCAAAGAAGTTTTGCTGAGAGGCTACAGAGAGAGAAATCATGTGAGAGCATTAGATAATGGATCAAAACTAGGTGCATCCCTCCTCTTCCCATCGAGGTGTTTTTGATGTTGTGCATTTTAATTTTTTTCCTTTTTTCCCCTGTTGTTCAATTATTATGTTTTTTCCCAAGAGAGAGCATAAAAATAAGGAGACCTTGGGGTCAGAGAGATAGCATATCCAGTAAGGCATTTGCCTTGGACGTTGCAAGTTTCAATTCCCCTGCATGTCATATGGTCTTCAGAGCTGAGCTAGGAGTAAGCCCTGAGCACAGCTGGGTTGGCCCCCAAACAAACACAAACCACCACGGCACAAAAGCAGGCATTGTGATACTAACAGTTCACAGCACAAATTGAATTCACTACTTTTCTCCAACCAGGAACTGCATTAGTCAATTTGAAGTCTTTGGCTGGCTAATGCAGACTAGAATGGGTCAAAGTACATTTGACACGGTACTGGTACTGTAGCTTTAAGTTTGCATGAGCTGTAATGGTCCCCAAATTGAGCTCTTCTCAGGCTTCCTTTGTCACCCCATTAGCAATGGCCCTGTGTGAGTGACCTGGGGTTAAGTAAGGATTATGTTTAAGAACCATTTTGGCATTTTTTTCTGCTTGCATTGGTTGGACTTAGATGGAGATTTCATAAAATATTTAATTTTATTTGGTTTGCCCCAAGGCAAAGTCTCAAAGTATTCCGAATGGTCTTTTATTTTTACAGCTCACCTGCAATTCTTGTTATTCTTAAATGAGAGGATTTGGCCTTCCTTGACACAATATTATTACAAGAAATTTTACAATCAGATGCTCTACACCAAGTGTTCTGAGTTATGTTATTTCGAGATGTAATCCACAAAGAGCTTTTTAGGGGCTGGAGCGATAGCATGGCGTATAGGGCATTTGCCTTGCACACGGCTGACCTGGGTTTGATTCCCAGGATCCCATATGGTCCCCCGAGCACTGCCAGGGGTAATTCCTGAGTGCAGAGCCAGGAGTAACGGCTCTGCATCGCCAGGTGTGACCCGAAAAGAAAAAAAAAGAGCTTTGTAAAAAAAAGCCTGGCACGGGTTTGGAGAGGATGCCCAGTTGGAATGCTAAGGCGTGTTTCCTACTCAAACTTGCCCTTTATAAAACACCTGTTCTCCCCACCTTGGTTTGTACCTCCTGAAAAAAGTAGCAAAGCTACCCATGGTTTTAGAAATTCCTTTTCTCAGAGAAGCCAGGGCACGAATCAACAAAGATAGCAGAAAACCCTGGCAGAGATATTCTTTTCCTGAAATACTTTTCTATTTAGCCGAGAGAAAGACTTTTGCTCATGCTTTGAAATTCACCGTTCCTTTTCATTAATACTAAATAAAAGGTTTTTAGAGTCGGTTAGTTCACCCCTCTTAGAAACATTCCTCTTCATTAAATGACCCTCAGAAATATTCAACCCAAGCTGAAGAGTAATCACGTTTCTCTCCCCTCTCTCTTTTGGCTTGGGTTTTCAGAATAGGAGAAAGTAACTGGTGTTGCCCCTTAAAAGTGATTCTCCTAGACTAGAAGCAAATACTTAACCCAGTAAAACCATTGCAAAAAATAAAATCACCCATCTCTGTTCTCTCAGGGAATCACTTTCAGAGGGAACCTCCAGCTCCTGCTGAAAGGCCTCCCTTTGTTACAGCTTCTTTATGGATCTCTCTAAGTATGTCAGAAAGATCTAAGGAATAAAGATCATTTACACCCCGCTCTCCCGAACAGAAGGGCTTCCACTCAATTTTTCCTTTTTCTTTTCACTATCATACCGTCTTCTTATAGAAAAGAACTCACGGCATATATACAGCCAGACTTTGGAGGGCTTGAAAGGAATTCATCACATGGAGGATCTAACATATTGGACGTTCAGCTCTGATAGTACCAGGATATTTAGGAAAAAAAATGTCCAGAGGTAGGCATTTTGGAGGTGATGGACATTAGCTTTGACACTATCTCACCTAAACCACAAAAACTTAAAATTTAAAGTAATGTCAGGGGACAAACATTTTTTCTTTAAGTCTGTGGAATGCCTGAGTGTGGCACTACTCAGGGTTAACTAAACTAGGAAATTTTACATTAATGCAGTTAAATAGATTTCTTTATAAGTTAATGAGTGTTGTAAGTGTCTAAGAGGAACATATCCTATATGCTTATTTGACAATAGAGCATTTCTCAAGGAGCAGGTTAAGGGGCACATCCTGCTTAGAGCACTAAGTGGGTCTCAAAGTGTATTCCTTAAACTTGAATACATCAATATTCATGGAACAATGGAAATTCTTTGTTTCCACTATAATTTACTAGTTTAGAAACCCCAATTTGAGGCCTGAAAATTTGTGTTTTAACAAAAACTCCATGAGTCTTTGTTGACTAAAGTTTGAGAGCCATTATGTTAGAGATTACTTTTTTGTTATTTAATTAAGTCCCATAGCACACATTTTTGAATAGCAAACAATCTAGTGGTTACTTCATTATCTATAGAGGAACAGCCTCTTACAACTAATTAAACTAATTGAATTTAAACAGGCAAACTATTTTCTAAATTTACTATTTAAAACTTACATTTAGTGATTTATTTATAATTCTCACTGCCATCACTCAAGACTCACTACTGAATTTTCTAACTCCAGTATACTTTCCAGGAGAAAATGTTCTACTTTGCTTGGTGTTATAGATTTGGAAAAACCTGGGAATGAGGGTAGTTGTTTAGAGTTATCAAATGATGGATCAGATTAGCGTTCTGAAAATTTTGATACATCAAATTGGCCGAGTGGTTGATAGCACTTTACTAAAATTCCTGAAAGTCAGCTAAGTTAAACTTGACCCGGTAAAAATAAGTAGGGGCCACTGGCGATTTTTGAGTAAATGAAAATGAAAAAGTAAATTAAAAGTGGAAATGTTGGGCGTTGGAGAGATCGTGCAAGAGTTCTGTGCATGCCTGGCTGAACTTTGTTTGATCCCTAACAGTGTGTGATCCCTGGACTATTACCAAGTACAGCCCTAGAGTCTCCTGATCACTACCAGACTGCCTTGGATAATCAGTCTCTCTGCCGCAAGGTCTCACTGCATCCTCAGGTCCTCACATTGAACTCAGTCTGGTTATCTGAGAATTGTCAGGAAGGTTCCTTGGAGCTCCCAGTCACCACTTGGAAGCCCCAACCTGCTGCCTTCCCAACGAACAAAAAAAAAGTGGAAATGTTGAGTTACAGTGGAGAGAACTGGAAGTCCAGCATCAAAGTTTTAGCATTGTGAACGTATGTGATGATATTTGAGTCTTAAAATTATATGGGCTTGACATTTTTTTTTAAAAAAAAATAGACCTTAATATCAGCCCAGAATCCATAGTGTCTATGGAGGAAAATGTGGGCAGAACCCTCCATGACAATGCAGTAAAAGCATCCTTAAGGATGAAACACCTCTGACCAAGCAAGTGGAAACAAATATAAACAAATGGGACTGCATTAAACTAAGACGCTTCTGCACCTCAAAAGAAACAGTGACAAAATACACAGAGAGGCCACAGAATGGAGAAGGATATTTAACCAATATTCTTTGACCACTATCTGATAAAGGATTAATATGCAGGATGTACAAGACACTAGTAGAATTGTACAAGAAAAAAGTCTCCAACCCCATCAAAAAATGGGGAGAAGACATGAACAGAAGCTTCCTCAAATAAGATATACAAATGGCCAAAAGGCACATGAAAAAATGCTATATATTGCTAATCATCAGGGAGATGCAAATCAAAACAACAATGAGATATCATCTTACACCACAGAGACTGGCACACATCAAAAAGAACAAGAACAACCAGTACTGGTGTAGGTGTGGAGAGAAAGGGACTCTCTTTCATTGTTGGTGGGAATGTCGACTGGCCCAGTCTTTTTGAAAAACAATATGGGCATTCCTTAAAAAACTAGAAATTGAGCTTCCATATGGCCCTGAAATCCCACTTCTGGAAATATATTCCGAGGGAGCAAAAAAAGCACAGTAGAAATGACATCCGCACCTGTATGTTCATTGCAGCACTGTTTACAATAGCCAGAATCTGGAAACAACCTGAGTGCCAGAGGACAGACGACTGGTTAAAGAAGCTTTGGTACATCTATGGAATACTATGCAGCTGTTAGGAAAGATGAAGTCATGAAAGGAGTAATTGTGTTGAAATATTGAATGTAATACATTATTGTGAACAACTTTATAAAAATAAGTAAAACTTTAAAAAATACATATGTATAAAGAAAAATCTGGAAGAGAAAATTCAGACAAAACACAATGAAAGCAGTAGTTTGATGTTTGGGCTCATGGATAGCATCCAAAAGATTACTTACTTCTTGTAAGGGTTATAGAACAATATGGTTTTCACATGCAGACTAGGCAATCACTTTGTATTTCCAAGGGCTCTTTATTACTGGGGGTGAGGTGAGGAACATGGGATTAGGGGTGAGGGGGGAGGTCAGACCACCAGGACAGAACCAGTGACAAGGATCTTTTCAAATGAGATGGTTGGGGTTGGGGAAACTTCAGTTCAGAAGTCCTTACTCTTCAGGGTTTGTGTCCACTGTACTGAGTAAAGAAATTAAACAGTTGATGTAGATTCGAGTGCCCTAGTCATTCTCTCTTTCTTTCTGGTGGAATTCTCTAAATTTTTCCATATCTATATTCTATATGTTAGTGCCTCAAGGTTGGGTTGCTTTTCCAGGAAAGTCCAAGTGTTCTGTGCTTCAGAGTTGTTCTTTTAGGGTTTAAGAGGAGAACAGGTTTCTCAACATGTATTGAAAAACTTGTTTAAAGATGGATAGATTTGCAGCTGTTTTCTTAAATAATAATAATAAATTATTTAATTCTATGGCATGGGACCTGTAAATATTGGGTGCTAAATCATGTTATAAAGTCATTATAACATGAAGGCTTTTTCAGGCTACCTAAGAAATTCTATGGGTAGCTTTTGTGGCAGAGTTGGAAAATGAACCCAGGTTTTCCAGAGATGCCTTCTTTGGACTTGACAGTATCTCCTGTATTTACCAGATAGGTTTAGAGTATTTTTCTGATCCTTTATTTAAATTTTTACTTGAGATTGTAAAAAGGGTTTTGGAAACTGCGACTTTACATGAAGAAATGTCTCAAAAGCTTGTTTTCAAATATTGTTTCCTTCAGTTTTGCACTTATATTTATATTTAGCAATGTTATGCCAAATAATGTTTAGTGAAAGGATATTATCCAAGAACTTGCTGTTTTTGTGGTGAGATTTTGCTATTAGAAGCCAAATAAAAATGTTAAGTCATTTTGATAGAGTATGTGGAAAAGCATTTTGGTTCAGACTGCACTCAAGTTTTGGGAGGTGTTACTGCCTGAGGCTACCGGGACTATTTTAGCTTTTCTTTTTTAGTTTCATTTCTTGACTAGGGAAAACCACTGGCCAGCAGGGATGCTAGGGCCTGTGGACCAAGTTCTCTGACTTTGTTGTTGGTTTTGAATACTCACTACTTCCAACGCTAAGTCAGCATCAACAAGCTCATCATCCTTTTCTCTGCTTCAGCGATCTTACGATAAACCATCCATCAACAATCTACGGGGGTCACTTCTGGTGAATAAGGTTGAAGTAGGGGCACAGTGGAAGATTAAGAATTGGATACTGGTGAAGGGATTGGTAATGGAACATGGAAACTCAAACACCTGAACACGTGAAACTCAAACACAAATGTCTTTGTAACTTTTTAATCCACAGTGATTCATTAAAAATAAATAAATAAAAATTAAAAATAAAGAAACAAGACAGAATAAGAGAGAAAAGCATAGGGTTAGGGGGCTAATAGTCGTGTGGACTGAGAATCCGAACTGATCTTCAGCTTCTGTATTCATTGCTTCTATGCTCAAGAAACAGAAGAAGAACCACATTCTTTTTATTTCCCCAAATTTGTGTAAGCATCATGGTTAAGCACCATGTTATTTGTAGTTGGGTGTTTGACCAATGTTCCATCATTGACACCACCAAATTTCCTCCAGGTGTTCCCAGGTACCCTCTCTAACCAACCAAGCTTCCTGGCCCCAACCCTGATTTTACCATCTTGACAGGCACCTTTTAAGTTTGGTTCTTAAAGTTTGGGTCTCATTGTTTCAGTGTTGCTGATTCCATGTTTGAATATTTAGTTCTATGGCTCCTTAACATCACTGACACACCTCAATCCCTTTGACCTGCCCTTGTTCCTTGTTGCTTCTCATCTACTCCTCTCCCCTTCTCCTCTCCCTTCAGCTTCTTTCTTTCTTTCTTTCTTTCTTTCTTTCTTTCTTTCTTTCTTTCTTTCTTTCTTTCTTCTTCCTAGACTCTGGGGAAAAGGGTGACCTAAGCATCCCACCTTTAAACAAATGCATTCCCTCATCTAAATATCACATCATATAAGTGATGTCCGTGTTTATCTTTCTTTCTTCTTCTGGCTTATTTCATTTATCATGATATGTTCCAGTTCCACACACGTTGCAGCGAATGGCATGACTTCATGATTCCTTATAGAGAACAGCATTTGATCATGTGCCTAATTATCCAAATATGGCCTGGCTAAACTTTTGCACATCTGATGGCCTCAGTATATTGGGATAAAAACCTGTATAAGCTTATCTCAGAGGAGTGTTTCTTCAGGGAAAGCAAGCAGAAATAGAGCAGTCACAGGATCCTTGGCTCAGTGGCTTTCCTTGTTGGCAACTGCATTCTGGCCACCAGATTACTGTTTTATGTCCAGTCTGTCTTTTCCCCCCTGCGATCTTAACACTTTGTTCCCAATACCCATCCAATATCCGTCCATCCATCCACCCATCCATCCATCTGCTTTTGTAGTTTTCATTTTATTATATTAAAATTTTAAAAGTAAAACCCCATGATTTATAAAACTATTCATAGTAGGGTTTTAAACATTCTATGTTCCATCACCAATCTTATCACTAGTGTTTTCTTCCCTCCATCAGGGTTCCCAGAATTCCCCGCCCCATCTGTCAAGCATGCCACCTTGACAGATACTTTTTAAAATTTAGTTTGGATCTCTTGCTTTCAGTTGTTGACCCGGTGGTTTGCATATTTAGCTGTACCACTCCTTTACACCACCAATATACTCGGATCCCCTTGAGCCCTGCTCCCTGTTGCTTTTTTTCTATCTATCCTCCCCTCTTCCTTCCCTCGCCAAATTCTTTCCTTCTTTGCTCTTGTCCTCCCTATACTCTTCAGCGAAGGGTGGTTCTAGGCATTTCTTTGTCCAGTTATTCTATATACCACATATAAGTAAGATTATTTTGTGTTTGTCCTTCTTCTGTCTTGCTTAATTTAACAGGATATCTTCCAGTTTATTCATATTGAAGCAAATTGCAGTGAATTGCACGATTTCATCTTTATTTATGGCTACATAATATTCTATTATAAATACTACATCTTCACTATCTGCTTCTCTATGGTTGGATACCTATGTTGATTATGTATCTTGGCTAATATACTAAGTGCTGCAATGAATAATGACGTGTATATGTCTTTTTGAATGAATGCTTTTATGTCCTGAGGGTAGATACCCAGAGGTGGAATTGCAGGGTCATATGCAGTCAGTCATTTTAACCCACCTATTTAATATTCCATACATCCACCTAATAATTCAACACATTTATTATTTTCTCTACATATCAAGTGCATTAAGTGAAGAAATGAATATCTTTCATTCAGTTATTATTTACTTGTTAATGATATTGAGGATATTCTTAATATGACTAACTTAGGGACTTACCCTGTTGTGAGAATAATGCATAGTCAGAAGTGTGGTCAAAAGAGGGGCCCAGTAAGACAGTAGGAACTTACCTTGCATGCGTTCACAGGGATTTGATCCCTGGCAATGCATATAATCTCCCAAGCACTGCCAGGAATAATCCCTGAGCACAGTTGGGTGTATCCACAAACCAAAAGAACCCAGTGCAGGCAAAGAGTTGGGAAAAAATAGGAATGAAGTAGAAAACGTTGAGTAGTGAAAGTCCCAGTTTTGTTGAGAGATGCAGGATTATGGCATAAAAAGAATACTTTATTTGTTTCTAATTGCTTTTATATAATTAATATAGTAATTGGCATATTTAGTTCAGCCTCAGACATTAGTTGACATCTACAGCAGTTGCTTTACAGATTTTCTTCTTAGTATTACATGAAGAAGACAATGTGGTATCTTTGTAACATAACATTTTCTTGTATATTTAGGTTATGTTGCATTTTGGGGGTAGGAGTGGTTTAGACCATACCTTGTAGTGCTTAGGGTTCATTCCTGGCTCTGTGCCCAGGGATAATTCCCAATTGGTTATCAGGAAACAATATGCAGTTTCAAGGTTCTATGTATGGTTAGCCATGTGCAAGAAAACTGACTTAACCCCAGTACTATCTCTTTGTCCTCATGTCACAGGTTTTTAAGGATATCAACAATATTAAGCAATTAAAATGCCTCTAGTCATGTATGCAACAGCAATAAAAGGCAATTTAATTAAAAAACAAGAAAATGTCTCTAAGAGAATTATTTTCCAAGGTTTAAAATCTTAGGGTAGAAATTTTTACTAGATCACATCAATTGGTCTAGAAAAATTGGATACATAAATTGAAATGTATGCATTTCCATATGCATGTGTTATGTATGTGTATATCCATCATAAATGACCTATAAAGCTTTCTTCTCTATCAATTTATCTATCTTTCCACTTCTTTCTTTAGACAAGGATCACAAAATTTTAGCATTTTCAGATAAAGATACGTAGACTTCTATTGTCAGAATAGTTTATCATCTTTAAAACTTTAGAGGTCTATAAAGAAGTAGTGTGATTGCCTTTAAATCACACTCTAAGTTATTGGTTTAGCTTAAAGAGTGATTCCTATGAAATAGAAGTATGTTTGAATATAGTACTAGTTTGATGCTTTGTATAGACAAGGTTCTGCTTGGTCATTCTCTCTAGCAATTTCTATCCATTCAGACAAGGCTTCAGGGTTTTTTATGATGCAGTGTTCTATGTGGACACAGAGACTTCCTTACAAGAGGACAATAAAAGGATCAGGATGGGCATTCAGTTTTCTATTTCCCTTGATTCACTCTTCTCAATAGTGTAACAGAAAGGTCACACTAGTTCAGAAGTAGCAGAATGTTACAAATGAGAGATCTTAGATAAAACAGTTAGTGTGTGACTATGAGAGAAAGAATGTGTGTGTGTGTTTGTGTGTATGAGTGTGTTTTTGTGTGTGTGCGTGCGTGTATGTGAGAGAGATAAAGAAAGAGAGAGAGGAGAGAGAGCGAGAGAGAGGGAGAGAAAGAAAGAGAGGGAGAAAGAGAGAGAGAAGGGGAGAGAACATGTGTGGGCATTGGGGGCCCTCATGCATTAAACATTTTAGAAAGCATAGGCACAGCTGGAGCCAGAATAGTGAGTCACGTGATCTCCCAAACATCACATAATCCTTCTCTGTTCATCTACTTCGCAATTATGGCTTGTCAAATTGCCTTCTGTATTTGTTTTAAAAATAAACACCAAGTCAGAGTGATTTAACCCTCTCATTGCTTTCCAACTGTTCAGTTTGCACCATTGACTTGATGTCACCCTGAGCTGTGGAAATTTGCCTATGTGGCATTCTGTTCTATAACCTTTCATTTCACATAGGTCAACACTTGTCTTTTAAATGGTAGTAAATTTCAGGCACTACTGATTCAGGCCAGGCAGTGAGAGGTGAAAGGCTTTATCTCTCCGGAATCTCTTGAAATAGCCAGTCACTCAGAAGGCAATTTGGGTCTATTACACAAAGCAGAAAGATTAGTGCTGTTACTGAGATGACATAAAAGGAATACATCTGCCTTACGATGGCCTTGTTCTTAGAAGGGAGGTTACTCTGAAGTGTTGACTACAGTCTACGGTCTTTTGGAAGTTTTGCTCATGAACAAGCAAACGTGTTAGTCAAGTCATTATTGTTATATCAAACAACAAAATCAATTTTTAGTTGGGAAACATCAATCCAGGATTTTCTTGCGATTTAGAAGCCTCAGCTGAAATTTAGTTAAGAGTTATCATTATCACAGATCTGTGATTTGGCACTTGGAACCTATCTAGCCTTTTATGATTTGCATCATAAATTTAGTCCCAGAAAAAAAAACAATGAATTATAGAGGATGTGGTTCCTACCATCTTTTCCTATTTGCAGATCATTTGGAATCAAGACCCAGGGTAGACACAGGACTTCCTGGTTATGGGGCAATAAAAATGATATTTGTAATTTCTCTAAGAAGAATGGAGCTTTTGTCTAAAAACACCTGAATATCTATTTATCGGTACTGTTTTTATTTTTTATTAAAGCACTATGATTTGCAAAGTTATTTATGGATGAGTTTTAGACATTCACCATTCCATCACCATTGCTGACTTTCTTCTGCCAATCTTCCCAGGTTTTCTCCCAATACACCTCTCTACCCCACTATTAGCCTGCTCTTCTGATAGGCATCTTCTCAAGGTTTGCTGTTAAAGTTTGGGTCATGTTTTCAATGTCATTTGCTTTGGTGTGGATATTTAGCTCTATCATTCCTCAACACCACCAATGTGCTCTGAATCCATTTTGACTCCTGATCCCGTTGTTTCTCATCTCCGACATACCATGTGCTACCTCTTAAGACTATTGGATGGGGCCAAGAAGACAGGACATTGGTTAGGTGCGTACATTGCACTTGGATAACCCAGGTTCAATCTCCGGTGTCCCATATAGTTCTCAGAGCCCTGCCAGGTGTGATCCCTGAGTACAGAGCCAGGAGGAAGCCCTCATTTTCGCTTTGTGGGGGGTACACACCAAAATAAAAAAAAGAGAATCTTCAAACCCAAACAATTGGTTTGGGGATGAGTTGGTGCCTAGAAGAAGGATATTCTACATTGAAGTATTCATATACTTAAATAAAATGCACTCACATAAAAGTAGAATTTAAGTGCACTATCATAGCTCCTGATCCCTGTTTTTGTTTTATCTTTTTTGTATATTTATTATTTTTACAACTGATTACCAAGGTATAATTTGTAGTGTCTGACTTTTTAAAAAAATTTAAAAAATAATCCAACCCCATCAAAAATGGAAGAAAAAATGGACAGAAACTTCCTCAAATAAGAAATACAAACGGCCAAAAGGCACATGAAAAACTGCTCTACATCGCTAATCATCAGGGAGACAAAACCCAAACAACAATATCATCTCACACCACAGACTGGCACACATCAAAAAGAGCAAGAACAGCCAGTGCTGGCTCAGATGTGGAGAGAAAGGGACTCTCATTCATTATTGGTTGGAATGTCGACTGCTTCGAGCCTTTTACAAAACAATCTGGGAATTCTTCAAAAAACTAGAAATTGAGCTTCCATGCGACCCACAATACCACTCTCGGACATACACACTAGGGGCCCCAAAACACAATGCAGAAAATTCATCTGCACTCCCATGTTCATCATGGTACTATTCACAATAGCCAGAATCTGGAATCAACCTGAGAGCTCAAGGGCAGATGAATGGATAAGAAACTATGTTATATCTGCACAATGGAATACTACACAGCCACCAGGAAAAATGAAGTCATGAAATTTACTTTTTTTTCTTTTTTCTTTTTGGGTCACACCTGGCAATGAACAGGGGTTACTCCTGGCTCATGCACTCAGAAATCACTTCTGGTGGTGCTTGGGGGACCATATAGGATGCTGGGAATTGAACCTGGGTAGGCAGCATGCAATGCAAATGGTCTACCCTCTGTGCTATTGCTCCAGCCCATGAAATTTACTTATACATGGTTGGGCATGGAGACGATCATGCTGAGTGAAATGAGTCAGAAAGGGACAGACATAGGATAATAGCACTCACTTGTGAAATTAAAAAATAGTATGAGACTAGTACCCAAGGACAGTATAAGTGAGGGCCATGAGGACTGGATCCTGGTTGGAAACTTGATACAAGTGGTTGGAGAGGGAAGTTAGGACAGAGAAGGGACCCCTATGACACTATGACAGCGATAGTTGGAAATGATCAGTCTGGATCATTTCCACTCACAAGAACTGAGTGCTGAAAGGAGGGGTAAAGGAATATATGTGATAACTTTTAAATACCTGTATTGCAAACCATAATGTGTGAGGGGGGAGGAGGTGGGGGGGGGGAGAGAGAGAGAGAGAGAGAGAGAGAGAGAGAGAGAGAGAGAAGGGAGAGGGAAAGAGAAGAAAAATATTGCTGGTGGGAAATGCACGCACTTGTGAAGGGATGTATGTTGGAACATTGCATGACTGAAATAATCATGAACAGTGTTGTAACTGTGAATCTTACACTCAATAAAAAAATTTTAAAATATAAGGTTTCGTTAATAGGATTACAGTAGTATTTGAGTTTGCTGCTGCATACCATCACTGAAGCCCTGTCCCTATGTCATTTCTGGTTTGGCATTTCTTCCCTTCCAACCCCCTCCCCCATTCGTTGATTGATAATCATGGTTTTAATGCATACTCTTACCTCCCTTAGGGCCTCTTCTGCGCTGGAGGCCCTCATCTGTGTTCCTGTGTTTCTCTCAATCTATTTGTTCTGCTTAAACCTGGCACTCTCAGGTTTGCATTCCTGTATCCAAGGTTTTCTTCTTCTTCTTCTTCTTCTTTTTTTTTTTTTATCTTGGACGGTATCATGCTGAGCTAAATAAGTCAAATGTAGAAAGACAAATGCAGGATGACCATACTCATCTGTCTGATATAGAGAAACAAATCAAAGGACATGGACAATATTCATCAATGTATCATGGTACTTATTTTTTACTTTGAATTTTGAGCCCACACCTGATGGTGTTCAGGGTTTACTCCTGGCTCTGTACTCAGGAACCACTCCTGGTGATGCTTGGGGACCATATGGGATGCGGAGATCGAACCTGAGTCATCTGTGTTCAAGACAAGCACCTTACCTACTGTAATATCTCCTGATGCTTGTTTTTATTTTGTCTTTTTTGTATATTTATTACTTTTACAACTGATTAGTATGTCTTATTTATTACCAAGGTGGCAATTGAAGAACCTGCCAGAAAAAAACAGAGCAATGAGAGCTATACCTGAGTACAGATTTCTGAGAACAGTCTGAGATATTGAAGTGATGGCATGAAGAAGGATAACATGTCAAAAGTGGAATGAGGGGCTGGAGCCATAGCACAGTGGGTAGGGCATTTGCCTTGCATGTGACCAACCCGGGTTCGAATCCCAGCATCCCATATGGTCCCCTGAGTACCGTCAGGAGTAATTTCTGAGTTCATAGCCAGGAATAATCCCTGTGTATCGCCAGGTATGACCCCTCTCCCCACAAAAAAAAGTGGAATGAGAATGGAAGGACAAGGGGAGAACAAATTGGCCAATATTTTCCTTTTGACTTGCACACAGTCACCTCTCAAGAACTTCTGAAAAAAAATAGTTTTTCAATCTGTAGCTTTAATTATGGGAAAGAATGATTTATATTCAAGTTGAGTATATTAATTAAAACAAAAGCAATCTAGAGGTAATTTCAGTTTATATAAATTTTGCCACCATGAATTTTCAAATGTTTCTCATTGTTTTCCACTGCTAATTAAAACAGTTTACATTTTTTACCAGTTTATTATCCTTCCCTTTGTTTTTGTTGTTGTTGCTGTTGTTGCAATGTTCAGGGTCACACACTTGTGGTACCAAGGATCACAATGACATGGGAGCAGCAAACTTGTAGTTTCCTGCATATAAGGTAGACACTGTACTGCTGAGTTAATTATGGCCTGCTTTTAAATTTTTAATCAAACTTTTTTTTTTGAGTCAATAGTTTTCATTCATGTCTTACAAACCTGAAGCGTTTTCTCTCCCATCTTCTGTGAAGTTCAGGGAGAGATCTCATTTTCACTCTAGATTTTACTGCTTAGTTAACCATCTGAGACCACTTCTATTGTATTTTTATTAGGTCTGTTTCACAGTATATCAACTCTGGATTTTGCAAAATCTTAGCCAAAGGTAATAAAATCTGATCCAAGCTGGCCTTTTATTGATTAGTTCTATTTGTAGATTCACATTTCATACTGAGAGATGTTAAAAATATCACTTTTTAGAGTTTTCAGACAACTGTTAAATACATGCTTTTATTCATTCCAGAAGATTGTTTCTAGTGAATATTCAGGTCCACAACAATATAGTAAAATATTTTAAGCCACATAAATCAGATTTTATTGCACCAAAACATACTTAAGGTTATGAAAAGACAGCAAAGACAATTTTTTTTATAATAGAAAATTACAGTTCTAAACAAGTAATTCAGAAGTGTCAAATATATAACAGGACTGCAGGAACACAAATGGCTATTAAGCACAAAGAGCACATAATTGAATCTAAGAAAACAATTATCCAACTCATTCGAAGAAGAATTAGGTAACTTGCAGTAATTTACAAAATATAATAGGATGGGAAATAAACAGGAACATTTGCATTCAATTTCGGAGTAATAAGAGAGGAGAACGTCTCCTTCGGAAAAGTAGCAACAGATAGTTCTCTCCTCCCCCCTTTTTTGGTATTTTGTTTTTGGCCATACCTGGTGATGCTCAGGGGTTTCTTCTAACTCTGCACTTAGAAATCATTCCTGGTGGTGCTTGGGGACCATGTGGGATACTGGGATAGATCCCTGCTTGGCAATGTGCAAGGCAAATGCGTTACCCTCTGTACTATGGCTACAGCCACAGAGAGTTTACTTTTAGATGGTAAAACTAGACTTCTATTTAAGAAGAATCAGGTATTTTTCAGGTGCATTGAAAGCAGGTGTATCTTAATTTTGGAATGTATCAGGGTACTTGTCTTGCAAATGGCTGATCTGGGTTTGCTTCCTGGCCCCCTACATGGTCCTCCAAGCCCACCAGAAGTGATCTCTGAGGAGTGAGTCAAGAGTAAGCCAGCTGAGCCCAGCTGGGTGTGACCCAAAAAAAAAAAAGAAAAGAAAGAAAAGGAAGGAAGGAAAGAAGGAAGGGAGGAAGGGAGGGAGGAAGGGAGGTAGAGAAGAAGGGAGGGAGGGAGGGAGTGAAGGAGGAATGGGAGGGAGGGAGGAAGAACAATATATAATTTAGAAAAGATTTGTCCATGCAAACAAGCTCATCTATTTCTTTTCATCCTCTTGTAGAAACCAGCTATTGTCCCTGAGCCACATATAAGGGTTACGAAAATATGGAGAATATGGAGAAAAATGAGTTGAAAGATGTTTTATGATAGAAACAGAGAAGTTGATTTCAAACAGACCAACCCTGTTCTTCCCTAATCTCTGCCCTATTCCCAGTCATAGTCTTGATCAGATCTATTTTGAGAAATCACTGGGATGGGAGTGGGCAAGAAAAGGAGGAGTTCCACAAGTTCCATAAAATAAATATCATTTCCCTTCATTTAAATAATTTTTAGGTACCATTTTTTATTTAAAAGGAAAGATGAATGCAAAAAATGAAGTATTCACCCTTACAAGTTGGTATACAAAAATTTTCTTAACCCTGACATGGCATTTCTAGCTGCATTATATTAAATTCTCCACAGGAGAATTTCTTTCTTCTTTGTTCCCTGTCACTATAGTCTTGCCTTTTGTAAGTGGTCAATAAACAAAATCATATACCACGTAATCTTTTGAGTCTGGTTTTTATTCACTTCAGATAATGCATTCATCATCATTCTTTTTTATAGTTGAGTGGTTTCATTGTATGGATGTTTCACAGTTGTTTATCCATTCATCTGAGAACTTTCAGGTAGTTTTCAATTTGTAGTGACTAAAAAAATGCTGTGATAAACATTCGACCATTTTTTTGGGGGAGGTGTATGTAAACACAAATTTTCCTTACTTTTTTGGTGCTCTTATGTCTATCACTGTCACTGTCACTGTCCTCCCGTTGTTCATCTATTTGCTCGAGCGGGCCCAGTAACATCTCCATCATGAGACTTGTTGTTACTGTGTTTGGCATATCAAATACCTCACGGGTAGCTTGCCAGGCTCTGCCGTGCGGGCGAGATACTCTCGGTAGCTTGCCGGGCTCTCCGAGAGGGGCGGAGAAATCGAACTCGGGTTGGCCATGTTGGCTGCGTGCAAGGCAAACGCCCTACCGCTGTGCTATCGCTCCAGCCCCTTATGTCTATACAAGAAATAAAATTTTTGACTTTGTCATGAAATTTTCATATAAGTGGATCAACATGGAAAGTATCATGTTAAATGAAATGAGTCAGAAAGAGAGGGGCAGACATAGAAAGATTGCACTCATTTGTGGAATATAAAGTAACAGAATGGGAGACTAACACCCAAGGATAATAGAGGTAAGTACCAGGAGGTTTGCTCCACAGCTTGAAAGCTGGCCTCACATGCTGGGGGAAAAGGCAGCTCAGATAGAGAAGGGACCACCAAATAAAGGGTGCTTGGAGGGCCTGCTTGGGATGGGAGATGCAGGCTGAAAGTAGACTACAGACCGAACATGATGGCTATTTAATACTTGCATTGCAGACCACAACACCTTAAAAGAGAGAGAGAGTAAAAGGGATTGTGCCGGTCATAGAGGCGGGGAGGGGGAGGGCTGGGAGGTGACAAGAGGGGCATGGGAAGGATACTGGGAGCATTGGTGGTGGAGAACGGGCACTGGTGGAGGGATGGGCACTCAATAATTGTATGACTGAAACATAAGCACAAAAATTTGCAAGTCTGTAACTGTACCCCATGGTGGTCCATAGAAAATAAATGAATAAATAAAAAAATAAAAAAATTTTTGACTTTGAGTCATAGGTTGCATATGTTCTTAAACTTTATTACACATTGCCAACTTGTTTCCTGTTGTGGTTATACCATTTTGCTACCCTGCTGGCAATGTATAAGAGGTCCAGCTGTACACACAGACACACAACCATTTTATTAGGAGTGGAGTGATAGCTCACTGAGGTTTTAGTTGTCATTTTCTCTAATCTCTGTTGTTTTTAAACACCTCTCATTAGTTTATTATTTTTTGCCATTTGTACATCTTTTTTGGGGGTCCCGCACCTGGCAGTGGTCAGGGCTTACTCCTGGCTCTGTGTTCAGGGATCATTTTTATGGGCTCAGAGAACCATATGGGGTACCCAGAATCAAACCCAAGTTAGCTGCATGCAAGGAAGCACCCTACCTGCTATACTATTGCTCCAGCACTGCATATCAGGCTTATTTTCAAGTTTCTTCAGTGAAAGAGGAGTTTTTTTCTCTCTCAGAACTTTAGGTACCTGAATACCTTAGGAGTAAAATGTTTAGAAGAATCAAAGTGAAAACAAATGGGAGGTCCCCAATTATCTTAGGTTCCTACCTGGAACCAGTGTCCTCCTCTATAAAATTAAGATTTTTAAAGGAGTTTTCTCCTACATAAATAAACTTGCTATACAGTTTTGTGACTGTGCCTTATTGTTATGTGAGGAGATATGGGAGGGGGAAGAACACTTTTTCAATCCACTATTGATTCTTTCGTGGTTTGATTTTCCTCATAAAACGCTCATGCTAGTAATAACTTTTAGTCTTTAGTCTTTGCTATATGTAGTCTTTCCATCATTTTACTTGTAATTCCTGGGAAATGTACTGGGCCTTTTCTCTGACTTTAAACTGGTTATTACCCCTTATTTGTCAAAGCACTTATTTATTCTATAAATGGTGACCAATTGCAGTAGAAATAGTTCCCTTTGTTGTATCGTTCAGGTATACTATTAATGAAATAGAATTCTTGGCAATATATTTTCACTTTAGATTTCTTTCTGTGGAAAATGAATTCTAAATAACTATCACATGAAAATAGCATTTGATATACAGCTTGCATTTGTCATACTTTTCAGGTAACCAAGAGTCTTAGAACCTGAAATACAAATATTTATTTCTCTGGTTTTTGGGTCACACTTTGTAGTGCTCGGCCTTATGTACTGAGAGATCGCTTTTGGTAGTGTGCAGGGAATCACGTAAACCCAAGTCAGCAGTACAAGGCAAGAACCCGATCTGCTGTACTATCTCTCCAGTACAGAAATTTCTTCTATTGTTAAAGTGTTCATTATTATTATTATTATTAGTGGTGGTTGGGGGTAGGGAACCAAACCCAACAGTGCTCAGGGGTTGCTGCTGGCATTGCAATCAGAAGTCACTCATGGTGGTGCTAAGGGGACCAACTGGGATGCCAGGGATCGAAAAACTGTGTCGGCCACGTGCAAGACGAATGCCTTACCTGCTGTACTATTGCTCTAGTCCCATGCTGTAAAAAACTATGCACGCAGAAGGTTGTGTGTTCGCAGGCTCTCTTCTAGTCTGGGCTGACACTCCACCCAGTCAGGTAGACAAATCAACATAAGAAAGCCCTTCCTGACTGCTCAAGGGCAAGATACCTCTTAAGGTGTTTTTCTCTTTTCCTCAGTCCAATAAACTATCAACTATTCCTGAGGTTATGCAGGAAGGATAGAACAGTGTTATCCTACACCATACTTCTATGTTCTGTATTCTGGTTTTCTGTGCTCCCAATTCTTAATCATTGGACTATGCAATTCTTACAGGCAATTCTTAAATAGCATTCTCTTTGCTCATTGTTTCATGTGTTTTTTGCTTTCTCTACTATTTCATCTGCTTTTGTCCTTCTGAGTATTGATTTTGTGCTATCAGCTCATTCATAGAGTTAATGCTGCCAGAGAATACATTGAATATTTATGTCCCCACAAAATTTATATTTTAAGCATAACCCCCTATGTGAGAGTGTTCAGATATGAGTTTTTGGCAGGTCACTGAATCCTAAGGACCTAGGATTCACGAGTGGGATTAGTGTTCTTCTAAGAAGGGACATAAGAGAGATGATCTTCCTCCGCTCTGTGAGAACTCAACAAGAATTATAGCTATCTGTAAACTAGGAGGAGGACTTTTACCAGAATCTGATCATGTAGACACTTGATTTCAGACTTGACCAGCCTCCCTAGCTGTGAGAAATAAATTTCTGTTGTTTATGCCACCCGGTGTGTGGTATTGTCATAGTCTGCACTGAGTAAAACACTGGTAGTACTATAAATTTCTTTTGATCTTACCTGATTCTAAAACTTTTATATCCAATTCCAGAAATTGTTTTAGAAGATTGGTGAGGGGCGATTCAAAATTAATGGGACATAGATTGCTTTTAGGAAACTATAGATAGCTGACTATACTGGTAAGAGAGAGATAAGGTAACTAATTTGAAAAAGATCATTTTAGGAATTGCACCATTTATAAAACTGTTAATGGTAGGGTTTTATGCATAAAACATTCCAGCATCGCACCATCCACCAAACTGTCTGCTTCCCACCACCACCTTCCCATTGTCTCTTCCTTACCCCTCCCCCAAGGCCCTAAGTTTGAATAAGGTTTGAATAAGGTAATTTAGAGAAAGATTGTATTATAACTGGCATGGAGGATTATATAAGATTTAAAGGAAGTAGAGTTTGAAGTGTACCGAGGAAAGCAGGGTTTAAGCAAGCATCTTTTGAACATGCTAAAGGAAAGACTAAAGGAAAAACTAAAGATGCAGAAGAGCTTGAGTTGGCCACAGTGGGCTCTGTTCATTGATAGCCAGGGATTCACAAGGTAGCATTTTCCCTCTTTTCCGGCAAAAATATGCCATCCTGTTGTTCATGAGCCTCTTTATACCGCCCTACCTTTTCTTCAGTACCTGAATTTCCCTAAATCATGGTTATTTGAGAAGGAAGAAAGGAACATGCTAAATAACGTTGCCAAATAAGTACTTGGTTCATTACTCTTCAAGGTACATAGTCAGTCTTCAGGTAGAGGTGTAGAGTATAGAATAACCTTAGCTAAAATTACACTTATTCACAACAAAGAATAGCCCCTGAAGACTATGCTTTCAGGTAGCCTAGGCAAGCCCTTTGCATTTTTTAAAAAAATATATTTACTGTGGCCTTAATCTCCAGTAGAATTTGGGTACTGGATATTTTATCACACTGAGATGAAAGCAGGTCCAAAAGAGGGCTTCTAAATTATTCTAAGTAATCTGAAAATTTTAGAAACAAGCAAATTGACCCCTGAAATGACAGTGTTTATTTGTATTTAAATTTATGGCTTATTTTGATTTTAAAGCCTTTTTATATCACAGTCATTCTGCATATGGCTCCGAGATGCCGGTCACTCTTTACTTTAGAATCAGCTTAAGTAGGCTAATTGACTCAATGTCTCCTACAACCTGTTATTTACTTGAAAATGCATTACCAGTAATGCATGAAATGGCAGCCTAGTGACCGAAAAGAGTTAATGTGCGTCCCCTTTGGCTGAATTCCTTCTACCTTAGCAACACTTAGGCACTTAGGGAATTTTATTCAGCAAATGCAAAATGATCATGTCTGACCCATGTGCTTGGAGTATGGCTTTTAAAACATGTCAGAAGAGGGTTGTCAACTGAACTGTGACAAATACCAGAGCATGAAGGAATAACTGACAGTTTCATCACAGTTATGCCTAACATCCTGGAATGTTTATTTTCTTTTAAAACATTACGTTAGGGTAATGTGGTTATAATACTATTAAACTTCCGGTACTGATGTACGAAGTTACTATATCCCACCACTACTGAAGTGTCCAAGGTCTTCCCCTGCTGTCTCTATGTACCTCTAGTTTGCCTCTTCATTTTTCCCCCATACCTCCCCACCTGCTTAGTGATGTGAGCTTTGTAATAAGGCCAAAGGTTTGGCTTTGTTCAATGCTGCCTCTTACCTTGCTTTGTTTTTCTGTATCACAGATAAGTGAGATTAATTTGTATTTGTCCCTTCCTCTGACTTTTTTACTCAACACAATACCTTCCAGTACTAATCACATTGCAGCAAACTACATAATTTCTGTTTTTCTTACAGCTACATAGTATTTCATTGTATCTATATACCAAAACTTCTTTATCTACTTATATGCAATTGGACATTTGGGTCGTTTCCTTAAGTTGACTGAAACTTGGGACACGATTAAAAGATACCCTATAAGTGGGAGAAAAATATTTTCACACAATATATTAGATAAAGACCTAATAGCCTACATATAAAGCTCACTCAAAGCTCAATAACAACAAACAATAATGCCATAAAAATGATTAGAGGCGATGAATAGGCGCTTCTTTGAAGGAGGTATTGGTAGACCAACAAACATATAAAAATGTTCATTGTCATTTATTGGGCGGAGTGATAGCACAGCGGTAGGGCATTTGCTTTGCACACAGCCAGCCCGGCCGAGCTGGGTTTGATTCCTCTGCCCCTCTAAGAGAGACCAGCAAGCTACCGAGAGTATCTCGCCCACACAGCAAAGCCTGGTAAGCTACCCATGATGTGTTGGATATGACAAATACAGTAACAAGTCTCAAAATGGAGACATTACTGGGCCCGCTTGAGCAAATCGATGAACAACAGGAGGACAGTGTGTGACAGTGTCATTTATTATCAGGAAAAATTAATCAAAAATTCTATGAGACAAGGAGCAGGAGGACTGATCAATGGTTGAAAGCTTGCCACAAGTGTGTGGGGAGTGAAGGGCAGTTAGAACAGTCAGAAAAATAAAAATAAAAATTAGGTCCTTAAGGTGACCTAATGCTAGCTATCATTGTTATACTGGTCATTGTTATACTGGTTATATAGTATAACAATGATAGCTAGCAATGATTATTTTGGACAGGGACTGAATGTTGAGAGTAGGTAAAGGGATAAGCCTGTTATATTCTAAGTATCTGTATTGCAAACCATAAAACCCAAAAGAAGAGTGGGGGGGAGTGCCTGCCATTGAGGCAAGGGTTGAGGTGGAGTGGGAGGGATACTGGGGACATTGGTGGTGAAATGTACTCTGGTAAAGGGATGGGTATTGGAACATTATATGACGAACCCAACCATGAACAACTTTGTAACTGCATGTCTCATTAACTCAATTAAAAATGAATTAATTAAAAATATAGTTCATCAGAAAATAACTGTTGTGAGATGTCATCTTTTACTAGTGATATGGCACATGTCAAAAACCTGGAAACAAGCAGTATTGTCAGAAATGTGATGAAAAGGATCCCTCATTCACTGAGGGATGAAAAGAAACTCTGGTTCAGCCCCTATGGAAACCAGTACAGAGATTTCTCAGAAAAGTCTGAACTCTAACACACCCAGGAATCTCACTGCTCAGTCTTTAACACATGTCTCCCAAATAACACAAAAAATTAATTACAAAAAAGTGTTAACACTTACGTTCATCGCTGTATTTAGTAGAAGAGGGAGGAAGCAATGCAGGATAATAGTTGCATGCAAGGCAGATCAGTATTCAATTCTTCAACACGACACCAAGGTTCTTTGTGAAGAACCAGGGTCCCTGGCTAGCTCTCTAGGTGGCTCGCTTCATTCTGTGTTTGTTTTCTAGAGCTGCCATAACAAAGAGCCAGAGATTGGATTATCTGAACAGCAGTAATTTATTTGTTCTGGAGTCAGAAGTGACCAAGAACGGGGCATCTTTGGGTTTGGTTTCTTATGGAGTCTCTATCCTTAGCACATGGATAATATTGTCGTCGCATGGTTTGCTCATGTCTTTCTGTACAAATTTCCTCTTATGATAATGGAACCAGTTAAACTGAGATAGGGTCACCTTAAGGACCTAATTTTTATTTTTATTTTTCTAAAATTATCTTGTATCTTATTGAAGTATCATGGTGTACAGTAGTTTTTATGTTTATTTTGGTGTGCAAGGTAACTGTGCTTCCATCACTACCGAAGTGCCAAAGACCCTCTACCACCGTCCTGATGTCCCTTCTAGACTGCCCCAATCCCACTCCTCCTCCTACTCAGATCTGGGTAAATGCAGTTCTGCTATCAAAGCCCAAGGGTTTTGTTCATTGTCCATTCCCATTGCTTCTCTACCACATATGCATGAGATAATCCAGAATTTTCCTTCTCCCTCTGACGTTTCTTTTACACGAGCCCTTCACATTCCATTCATGCAGCAAAAGACAAGATTTTAACCTTTTCTTATAGTTTCATTGTATTGATTTATATAGATATACTACAACTTCTTTATCTACTCATTTTATTGTGGGGCATTTGGGATATTTCAGATCTTGGCTACTAGTTGTACACAGCATTGCAATTAACATGGATAATTATGTATCTTTAAAAATAAACTTCTTTTGTATTCTTGGAATAGATGTCCAGGGGTTGAACTTGTTTTAAACTTTATCACTGCATTAAAGGGATTCCAGATTCAGCCTAAGAGAAGGACCACATGGAGGGTGTGGGAACCACAGATCCCGGAGGGAAAAAAAAAAAAACAGGTTCCAAAAAGAGCCGAGATCACCGGCAAGTTCCAGATGGGGTAGGTGCCGCATCCCGCCTCCCCCAGATGGAACTCCGGTGACCAGAAGCCTCTACAAACACAGCTCGAGTATGCGGGAATTAGGACTTTCTCTCAAATCTGCCGGACTACAGCTCCCAGGTAACCTCTGATTCCGGAAGTCACGCCCAGAGCCCGCCCCCCAGCGCCATCTTTGAAGCATTCAGCCTAAGAGAAGAACCACATGGAGGGTGCGGGAACCACAGATCCTGGAGGGGGAAAAAAAAAAAACAGGTTCCAAAAAGAGCCGAGATCACCGGCGCTTTCCAGATGGGGTAGGTGCCGCATCCCGCCTCCCCCAGATGGAACCCCGGTGACCAGAAGCCTCTACAAACACAGCTCGAGTATGCGGGAACTAGGACATCTCTCTATATACAAAGTGACCAATGAGAAGTAAACCACCCAATCTTTCTCCCTGAAAATCAGAGTTAAGTTTGGAGCACGGCCACAGCCCCAGAAACACAAGGACTTAATGCAGAACCCAGCAGCTTGGAGCAGAAAAGTGAACGGACTATGCGTTAATCCAGGCCACCATTTCTGCCCAGAGGGGAAAGGGTGTTGCCCCATTCGCCCTCTCCTCTCTGGAAAGAAGGATGGCGGCCGCATGGGAGCCTTGTGGACAGCAGGTATGAGCCGGGGGTGTGGGGGCGACTAAAACCTCATGGGAAGGGGGGCGTTCCGGTCCGTCCTTCACGCCCTACCGAGGTCAACAGTTGCCCCTCACGAGCGGCTCCCCAGCATGGCCACAGCCCCAGAAGCACAAGGACTTAATGCAGAACCCGGCAGCTTGGAGCAGAAAAGTGAACGGACTATGCGTTGATCCAGGCCATCAAGTCTGCCGGAGGGGAAAGGGTGTTGCCCCATTCGCCCTCTCCTCTCTGGAAAGAAAGATGGCGGCCACATGGGAGCCTTGTGGACAGCAGGTATGAGCCGGGAGTGTGGGGGCGACTAAAACCTCATGGGAAGGGAGGCGTTTTGGTCCGCCCTTCATGCCCTACCGAGGCCACCAGTTGCCCCCACGAGCGGCTCTCAGTACGGCCACGACTCCAGAACACAGAAACCAATTTCTTAACTATCTGACTTTCAGTAGAAATACTTCCAGGGTCAATAGGTAAAATAGCAGAGGTCCAAAACCAACATTTAATTCTCGAACCCAGCTGTAGAAAGCAAATCACTTCACAATGCTTTTTCAGCATGTCTGATTTGGGGGGGGGGTAAACTCTAAATAATAGTGGTGAATCTTTTATTGAAACAATGAATCTAATCAAAGCAGATAGAGTGTTAACTAGAATTCATCTGCCTCACAGGGATGGGGAGGGGTGGGGGGTGGGGTTTTATTGGGGTTCTTCATGGTAAAAAATAAGTATTGGTAAAGGGAAATGTGTTTGATATTTGCATGACTGAGACCTAAACCTGAAAGCTTTGTAACCTTTCCCACAGTGATTCAATAAATTAAAAAAAAAAAAAGGGATTCCAAAGAGAGTCACATTCTGAAATATTGGGTATTAGAAACATAGAGTTTGTGGGGATGCATGAGACACAATTCAGCCCTTTTATGTCACGTGTCCAATTCCTGTTAAAGTAGCCATCATCCTCCAGACAGGTCTGATTTGCTCTCACTTTTAACTTTATATTTATGGTTTTTCCCCCCACACCTCTTGTCTGGAAGCTCCTACTTGCCTCAAATATTGCCTTTGTCTCTACTAAGTTGCTATCTACAAGACCAACATGTGTCTCATTCTTTCTGGAATTAATCAAAGTCGTGTTCAAACAAAAGTCAAGCAGAATTGATCATTTCAGACCGAATTAGAGGAAATGAAACAAATGCAGTATTGATGCTTCCACCAGTCTCTCTCTCTCTCCATGTCCATGTCTTCCCTCTTTGATGACAGTAGAGAAAGATAGTCAGACCCAAGCCTGGGTACAGATGGGGTTGAATGTGATAACCAACCCACGAGGAAAAAGGTTATAAGGAGACAAGGGTACATGCCTGAGGGAGCTAATCTGTCCAATATAGTAGTCATATGAAGCGATTTTAACTGAGAAAACTAGAAATCAAATAAAACAAAAAATTCAGCTTCTTTGTTGTGCTAGGTACATTTCAATTGTTTATTAGCAAGATTTGGCCCACAAGCCACTACACTGAATAGCACAAGTATAATTTTACCACTATAGACAGTTGTACAGCTCTGTCAGAAACCAAAAAAAAGTCAGGGTAGTCTTTTTTTGTTTTCTTTCTTTCTTTCTTTCTTTTTATTTATTTATTTATTTATTTATTTTTTTGCTTTTTGGGTCACATCCAGCAATGCTCAGGGTTTGCTCTTGGCTCTGCACTCAAGAATTACTCCTGGCGGTGTGTGAGGGACCATATGGGCTGCAGGGGATCAAACCCTGGTCGGCTGCATGCAAGGCAAACACCCTACCCGTGGTGTAGACTGTTTTTGGATCTTCTGATTTGCTCTGATTTTAACTCTTGACAGAAATACCTCACTAATATGAAACCAAACAAAATTTCTTAGGTTTACTGAAGCAAAATATAATGTTTAGTCCAGAATTTACCTGATATACCCTTGAAAAGGACTCTCTCTTCATATTTCTTTTCCTATAGAGAAAAAGAGCATGACACAATAAATCTGAATTAAAGAAATTTGACTCTACCCATGTGAGCATGAGAAAGTGTTCTGTCCCTTTGGATTCTCTGTTTCTTGTTTGATAAAGCAGAGTAATAAATGTCTCTTTCATGTTGTTGTCGAGGGTCAGTGTGGAAGGTCATTATCTTTAGGGCTAAGGTGAAAACAAGAGTTGGATGCAGCCCACAAGGAGACGGTATTTACTGGGCCTTTCTGTGCATCTTTGCTCCTGGGAAAAATCCATCGACAATTCAGTTTAGTTACCGCACCAATATTTGTATAAGACAAATTTGTTCTTTAAAGACAACCACCTTTCATTGGCTATTACAGCAATGAGAAGGACATGATTCCCAGAAGCAACATTGTCAGACAGATTTTGCTGAAAACAAGCTCTTCACATAATGACACAAAAGTAAAGGCCCTCCCGTTGATCATCGATTTGCTCGAGCGGGCCCAGTAATGTCTCCATTGGAGACTTTATTGTTACTGTGTCTGGCATATCAAATACGTCACGGGGAGCTTGCCGGGCTCTGTCGTGCGGGCGAGATACTCTCGGTAGCTTGCTGGGCTCTCCGAGAAGGGCAGAGGAATTGAACTCGGGTCGGCCATGTTGGTTGCGTGCAAGGCAAACGCCCTACCACTGTGCTATCGCTCCAGCCCTAACGACACAAAAACTTCTTTGAATTTTCTTTCCAAATCAAACTAAAGGTGAATGGTTCTACCAGATAAATTATTTTAAATGCATTTCTCTGTAATTTATTTTAAGTAAAAAAAAATGTGAAACTGTTACACTCCACAAACATTTATGCACCATTATTTTATTTGTCTTCTTAATATATCAACGTTTCATCCATGATTCAAAATATTTTTCCCTCTAAACTTTCAAATACAATGAGTAACCATGATGACTGTTACTGTGGTAGAATAAATCCCAGCAGGGTTGAATAAGACAAGAGGGAATGTGATGGCATTTATGGGCTTCACAAGGTTTATCTTATTTTTCTTATTCAGCAAGAGAAGTAATCCTTTTTTCTTTTCTTTCCTCTCTTCCTTTCTCTATTTATTTTTCCTTATAGACGTGGGAATCCCCTAGATTTATGTTCTGCTATATTATTTTCAATCTTGTAGAATCTATTATAAACTACTTTTTGAATACCTTCTCTGTTTCAGGCATGGATCTGAAAAGGAATATAACTCCTTGTGCTCATGGAATTTAGATTCTCACAGTGATCTTTAGATCTGTTGAGAATTTTAGAAATATATTTTAAGGGTTTTTCATGAAATACAAAGGAAAATTCAGTATCTCCAGTTTTTAGCATATACACACATATCATTTTTACCTACTTAGAAAATTCTAGATAGTCCACTGCCTAAGTCTTGGGGTACCCCAAGTGCCCTAGAAAAGATGACTGGTTAAAGAAACTTTGGTACATCTACACAATGGAATACTATGCAGCTGTCAGGAGAGATGAAGTCATGAAATTTGCTTATAAATGGATAGACATGGAGAATATCATGCTAAGTGAAATGAGTCAGAAAGAGAGAGGCAGACAGAGAAGGACTGCACTCATTTGTGGAATATAAAATAACATAACATGAGGCTGACACCTAAGAACAGTAGATACACGGGGCAGGTAGATTGCTCCATAGCTGGAAGCCTGCCTCATGAGTGGAGAGGAGAAGGCAGCTGGAATAGAGAAGGGATCACTAAGAAAAAGATGGCAGGAGGAACCGGTCAGGATGGGAGATATGTGCAGAAAGTAGATAAAGTTTGTTTATTGCAGCACTCTTTACAATAGCCAGAAACTGGAAGAAACCTGAGTGCCCAAGAACAGATGACTGGTTAAAGAAACTTTGGTACATCTACACAATGGAGTACTATGTAGCTGTTAGAAAAGATGAAGTCATGAAATTTACATACAAGTGGTACAATATGGAAAGCATCATGCTAAGCGAAAGGAGTCAGAAAGAGAGGGATAGACATAGAAAGATTGCATTCATCTGGGGGATATAAAGTAACAAAGTATGAGATTAATACCCAAGAATAGCTGAGATCAGCACCAGGAGGATTACTCCATAACTTAGAGGCCAGCAGGGTGTCCTAGAGGAAAGGGCAGTTCAGATAGAGAAGGGAGCACCAAATGGAGGGTGTTTGGAGGATCCTCCCAGGAGGGGAGATGCATGTTGAAAGTAGACTATGGACTGAACATGTTTGCCACTCAATGCCTCTTTTGAAGACCACAACACCCAAAAGGAGAGAGAGAACACAGGGGATTGCCCTGCCACAGAGACAGGGGGGGATGGGGGGATGGGGGTGGGGGGATATTATCCATGGTGGTGGAAAATGGGCACTGGTGGAGGGATGGGTATCTGATCATTGTATAATCGAAACCCAAGCACAAAAAATTGTAAATTTACAACTGTACCTCATGGTGTTTCATGGTGTTTCACTAATAAAAATAAAAAAAAGTAGATAAAGTACCAAACATGATAACCTCTCAGGGTCTGTATTGCAAACCATAATGTCCCAAATTAGAGAGAGATTATGGGGAATCATGTCTGCCATGGAGGCAGGGGGAGCGGGAGAAAGGGGGGTTATACCGGGGAGATTGGTGGTGGGGAATGTGCACTGGGTTTGGGATGGGTGTTTGATCATTGTGTGATTGTAACCCAAACATGAAAGCTTGTATCTATCTCTCGGTGATTTAATAAAATTAAAAAAAAGTCTTGAGGTACTGTAGGATAACACTGTTTTGTCCTTCCTGCATAGCCTCAGGTAGTTTAGGTTTATTGGGTTGCTCCCATCACAGTGTTCCCTTTCCTCTGTGTTTATTTGTAACTTCTTTCTTTGTGCTCTGTTGACTTATAAGTATTGTTTTTCTCCTCTCCCTAAGTCCTTTGCATAGTTTATTCAGAGCAATGTCCTTTTTGTATAGACACAAGAAGACATGCTTCTGTAAAGTGACTCTCAGTGATATTTTCCTCCTGGGCATCTGTTCTCTCTCCTAAGCCTCAGCTGCCTTTACTTCCTAGCGCCCCCAAAAGCAGCATCCTGATGAGGGATTGGATGGAACCAGGGCAAGTGGTAAGCTATGTGCTGCCCTGGCATCGAGATGGGCCTGGCCAAAGCGCCATCATGTTTATAAGTTAAAAGCTTGGGCATGGACAAATGCTGTCATGATCCAAAAAGTAATAACCAGATCTGGACCCTGTTAGGTTAGGAATGATTAATCTTCCCTGAGCACTGTAGTCTGAGTCTGTGGCAAGATGTTTCCAGGAGAGCTGCCCTACAAGCCTCAATGGTATCTCTTACTGTGTCCATACAAAAATAACTAGTATTGAGATGTTGATAGCTACTGGACTGAAGAAAGGAGAAAAACACCTTAAGGAGGTTTTGCCCTTGGACAGTCAGGAAGGGCTTTGGAATACCTTTTAGGTGGTGTTCTCTTTGAATTTGGTGGGCCCCTCAGGAAGGGCTTTCTTATGTTGATTTTGTTACCTGAGAGAGAGTTGGAGAGAGAGAGCAGGGCAGCATGATGGACCTCGGAGAGGCCAGCAAGGGGGCCAGAGAGAGAAAAATGTAGAATACAGGAACAGTCACCAGGAGAGAGAGAGAGAGAGAGAGAGAGAAAGAGAGAGAGAGAGAAAGAGAGAGAGACAGAGATAGATAGAGAGAGAGAGAGAGAGAGAGAGAGAGAGAGAGAGAGCCCAGGCTGCGAGATGGAGCGCGGAGAGATGAGTGGGAGAGACAGAAGGAGACGGGAATGAGGAGCAGTGTGAGACCAGAATGGGAGGCTCAGAGAGACTGGGGCAGGCATGTGGGGGAGAATCACATTACAAAAGCATGTCTTCTTGTGTCCCTACAAAATGGACATTGCTCTGAATGAACTATGCAAAGGACTTAGGGAGAGGAGAAAAACAATATTTACAAGTCAACAGAGCACAAAGAAAGAAGTTACACATAAACACAGAGGCATGGGAGCACCGTGATGGGAGTAACCCAATACCTAAACTACCTGAGGCTATGCAGGAAGGACAAAACAGTGTTATCCTACAGGGTACCTCACATGAAGAGCACTGTTTTTGTCAAATGTTTTAAAAACCTCCATCCTTAAACTTATCATTCCACCTGAAAACTATCTGGAATCTTTTGTGGTCACAAATCACTTTTTAGAAACTCAAATTCTGTGCCTCCCCCCCCCCCACCACTTTTCTTAAACCTTGATAAATTGTCCATTTTTTTCCCAATTTTTCTTGGAATGTTTATGAGGCAAATGCCACGCAGACACTAATTTATCTTGCTCATTTAGATTTTCCAAATTACATCCCTTTCCCTCTGACAAACAATAGATAGCAACACGCTCTGCATTAAGATCATAGTCATTGTGTTTTTCTTATGCTTAATATATGTTTTGAGTTTGTAATCACGAACTGTCCAACTCTCAAACCATATGTTAAAAAATTAGGTGACAGAACTTAAAATGCAAACAAAAGAGACAGCTGTTAAGTGAGATTTATTTTACACAAATCTAGCACTCATTTAGAAAATTTAAACTATTTCAATAAAAGTCATTACCTTTGGGGGCTGGAGTGATAGCACAGCGGGCAGGGCATTTGCCTTGCACGTGGCCGACCCGGGTTCGATTCCCAGCGTCCCATATGGTCCCCCAAGCACGGCCAGGAGTAATTTCGGAGTGCATGAACCAGGAGTAACCCCTGTGCATCGCTGGGTGTGACCCAAAAAAGCAAAAAAAAAATTAAATAAATAAAATAAAAGTCATTACCTTTGTCCCACCTGATTTTGAACCTTTTTCACATTATTTTCTGTTACAGTTTGATGACTTAGAGGTGGCAGTTCAGAACATGAATAAATTTGGCTAAGAATATACTCAGATGACATCAGAAGAAGGGCCAATAAGTGTGTAGGAACACTTTATTTCTTTTATTACTTTTCAATCACTTTGAAATACCATCTTTGTCTAATATTTGGTAAACGCCAGGATTGGTTTTTTTTTCTGTTTATTTTTCTTTCTGCTTCTGAACTGGTACTACTCTGACAGATCTCATGAATAGTATTTCTTTTTGTATTTTCTTAAAATTTTTTAAAATAGTAAATTAATTTTGCACGAAGGAGACGGTGGTCCGATCCTGTTCGAAATTTTGGGACAACAGCGACATCAGTCAGGCAAAACCATCGATTGAATATGATGTGGTCTATTTCGTTGTGGAATCGTCCACCGGGAGACTCCCATGTCCATCGTTTAGATTCTGCCTTCTGGAACTGTGAGTTACCATGGATGGTCTTGGTCGACATGATGAACTCTGACAGTCTCTCACCATGTTCGTTCCATTCTAGGCCATGGGTCCTGATGTGAAGTTCTTCAGCTGATCTTCTCGGTCCTATCTTGGCATTAAAATCGCCCACAATGATCTTGTAGAAGGTGTGGTCTTCTTTATAGAACTTCTCTAGCTCCATGTAGAACTTCTCGATTTCTCTTTCATCATAATGAGATGTTGGTGCGTAGACAACGAAGATAGAAACTGCAAGCAGTGAGCCACATCTATTCAAATGTAAACGTCCGATTCAGGTTGTTAGGCATTCGAATGAATCAATGCTCTTGGCCAAGTTTGTGTTGACAAGGACACCGACGCCTCCAACACCTCTTTTATCGCATGTTCCGAGGAACAATTCTTGTCCAGTGTCGAAAACAGCATGGTGAGATTCGTGCCTTCTTGTCTCAGTCAGACCAATGATGTCGTACTTGATCATTCGCGCTTGTACCATCAGGTCCTCGATGGATGCATCTGATGCTAGCGTACGTGCATTGGAAGTACAGACGATCATTTTTGTCTTCCTTCGTTGTGGCAGCCTAGGTCGGCCTTAAGATTTTGTCGGCCTCTCCTTTCTCATCCTTCTCAATGCTGCCATGTCGGTGAAGCCTTCAGGGTCAGGTGAATGAGACCAGTTGTAGTTACTGGTTTTGGCATATCGAATACACAGCGGATAGCTTGCCAGGCTCTTCCGTGCGGGTGGAATACTCTCGGTAGCTTGCCAGTCTTTCCGAGAGGGATAGAGGCTTTTGGGGTGACCTCTAATCACCCTTGTAGGTGTTACCATATTTGAACCCTATCAAATATGGTATGACAATTCCAGAAGATGGGTATTTAGTGTATTATGATGTGTCGCGCGGCCGCAAGCGGCCGCGCGGGTCCGGAAAGTGTCCTGGAGTGTGGCAACGGCTGGGTAGTGGAAGTAGTGTCGAGAGTGGAAGTCTGCCAGTGGGGTATTTATCTGGGTAGGGTGGGTCTCCTGTGCACAATTCGATCCCTGGGTGGTTGATGGAAGCAGACAGGGCAGGGTAGGGTGGGGCTCCTGATTAGAATCCCTTTGTCACCTGTGGTGGTGGGAGCAAGCAGAGAAGCTCTGTCCCTGGGTCCGCCGAGCCTGGAGTCCAAGGTCTCAGAGAGTTCCGCTTATCTTGTTCTGTGGGTTTTCAGTTGTGCGTGGGTCTCGGCCGGAGCTGCCGCGCGGGTCCGGAAAGCGTCCTGGAGTGTGGCAACAGCTGGGTAGTGGAAGTAGTGTCCAAAATTCTACTTCACAGAGCGGGGAGAAAGGGCTGCAAAGTTCAAAAAGAGAACTCCCAGAATGACCACCAACTGGGAACTCTTTGGTACTATTGCAGCAACATGGGAAGATGCCATTGTTGACAACATTGACGAGGAATACGATCGACTGGTTCAGCACCTCCATGAATGTTCGAGGAACGCCAAGAGAGAGATAGCCACAAAAAGTCGCCTATCTTCGAAAACTCTTGAGCTAATTCGCCAGCGTGGTTTGGCGTATGCCTCAGGCAACCGCAAGCTAACGTCTGAGCTTGCAAAGCAGTGCAGAGATGCGATCAAGGAAGACCTCAAAGAGAGAAGATCAGAAGTACTGGTAGATGCGGCAGAAGCCGGGAAAAGTATTCGTAAGGCCCGCCTGTCCTTCGCCAACTCTAAGAGCAAGATGACTGCCCTCCGACGTCCTGATGGATCCATCACATCCTCCAGAACGGCAATGGAGAAGATTATCCATGACTTCTACTCAAATCTCTTCGATAGCCATGTCCACTTGCCAACATACCAAATTCCACAGGATGGGTATGTTGTTCCCAACGTCCTCCCCTCTGAAATCCGACACGCCATTTCGTTGGTAAAGAAACAAACAGCACCCGGCCCAGACAAGGTCAGACCTGAACACCTGAAGAACCTGCCGTCAGTACTCATCAATACACTGGCTCGGCTCTTCACTCGCTACCTGTCTGAATGCAAGGTTCCGTCCCAATGGAAAACCAGCAGGACCGTACTACTGTTCAAGAAGGGAGACATCCATGACATTGGCAACTATCGCCCGATCTGCCTATTGTCTGTCATCTACAAGTTGTTCACTCGAGTCATCCTGAATAGGATTGGCAGAACATTAGATGAAGGACAACCATGCGAGCAAGCAGGGTTCCGCAAAGGATTCAGCACCATCGACCATATCCACACGATAACCAAGCTCATTGAGGTTTCTCGGGAGTTCAAGATGCCGCTCTGCTTAATGTTCATTGATTTAAAGAAGGCCTTTGATTCTGTTGAGACGGAAGCGGTCATTGAAGCCCTAGCCAATCAGGGCATTCAAGCCCAATACATCAGGATCCTCCGTGAGCTCTATTGAGGATTCACTACCAGGATCTCACCATTCTACAAAGAAGTGATCGTTGATGTCAAGAGAGGGGTGCGGCAGGGTGATACCATTTCACCGAAACTCTTCAGAGCCACCCTCGAGAACATCATACGACGACTGGAATGGGAAGGAATGGAAGTGAAGATAGATGGTCGGCAATTACACCACCTCCGCTTTGCTGATGACATTGTTTTAATAACACCAAACATCAGCCAAGTGGCACAAATGCTGGCCGACTTTGACCGTGAGTGTGGAAAGGTAGGACTGCAGCTGAATCTTACGAAGACAATGTTTATGAGAAACAGCCTTGTTCCTGACGCCCCATTCGCTCTCAATGGAACGACCATCTCCGAATGCAACAGCTATGTCTACCTAGGTCGAGAGGTCAACATGACAAATGACCTGGCACCCGAGCTGCGCAGGAGGAAGAGAGCGGCTTGGAACGCCTTCAAGAACGTCGAAGAAATAGCTAAGAGGACGAAGAACCTCCGGCTCCGGGCACATCTCTTTGATTCCACTGTTCTTCCTGCATTAACATATGCCTCAGAGACCTGGGCCCTACGCAAACAAGATGAGAACGCTATTCAGGTCTCCCAAAGAAGAATAGAAAGAGCTATGCTTGGAATATCACGTTTCACTCAAATGAGAGAACGAATCCGGAGTTCTGACATCCGTCGACGATCAAGGATCAGGGACGCTGTCTCATTTGCCAAGGTGTCGAAAATCAGATGGGCTGGTCACGTAATGAGATTTAAAGACGACCGCTGGACTAGAGCTGTTACTGATTGGATTCCACGGGATGTCAAAAGACTGCGTGGCCGCTCACCTACCAGATGGTCAGACTTCTTCGTCAAGATCATGAACGATCGGTTTGAGGCCCTTCATGTTCCCGGAGCGAACAGATGCCATTGGGCTACACTAGCACTCGACAAGGACAAATGGAGACGTTACTGGCGCCCGCTCGAGCAAATCGACGACTAACGGGAAGTTAAGTGATTAAGTGATAAGTAAATTAATTAATTGGAAAGAGTTAATTCTTTTAAAAAATTTCAGAATTATATTACATTAAAGGTCTCCTGCAATTTTTTGAAGCTTGATGGAAATTGCACTAAATATATAGATTCATTTGCGACCTCATTTCAATTATAAACCTTCATTCAATAGTGTGATTTCTCTAATAGATCTTTTTGCTTGTTTTTGGACCACACCTGATAGTGCTCATGGGTTACTACTGACTCTGAACTCAGAAACTGCTCCTGGCAGTGCTCAGGGGACCATATGCAATGCCGCGGATCAAACCAGGTTGGCAGTATGCAAGGCAAGTGCTTATACTATCACTCTGGTACCTCTAATAGATTTTTTTCTGTTCTCCGGGTAAATTTGTTATTTTCTTCATAGAGGTTATATACTTTTTTGATTGTGAAAAGGGGATCTTTTACATAAGTAGATTTTGCTGGTATAAATCGAAGTCATGTATTTTTGTTATATTTATTATAGCATGAATACTACTAAACTTGCTTATTACTTCTTATAGGTGAGACCAATGTTGGGATCAGATAGAAGCAAGTGACTGGTCTAGAAATTTGTGAACATTTGTCTTCTAGTTTTTTATAAACGATTTTTTCACCAATATTGCCAAAGATGGGTAAAAAACACATTACTGGGGACTAATGGATAAACCATAATGGTAACTTAATAATATACTGTGGAAGGTCATTCCAATGAAGAAATGGGAATGATCTCAAGCCTTAATTCAAGGCACTCTCATTCTTTATTGAAGTCGCAAGGAAATAAAATTAAGCATAAAAATTTGTTTGGACATTAAGCAGATCAGTGGCACTAGAGTTCATTTCAGTTGGGCTACATTGAAAATGAATTTTCCCAAATCCTACATAGTTAAATGCATTTATTTCACCAAGGTCCAGAATATTGAAATTATGTCTGAGCAATTTTCAGTCTTCTTCCAGAGAGTATACTGTGTTTTCTGTACAATGCTGGGCATATGACCCTGTGTGGACCCAATGATTTTCTGTAAGTCACTGATTTTATTAATTCTTTCTTTAGGTGCATTTTTTTCTACCAAGAAAGCTGGTTACACAGCTTAGAAGCCGGCCTCACATGCTGGGGGAAAAGGCAGCTCAGATAGAGATGGGACCACCAAGTAAAGGGTGCTAGGAGGGCCCACTTGGGATGGAGGATGTGGCTGAAAGTAGAATAAAAGGGAGGAGAAACAAGAGAATTAAGAAGTGAATCAAGAGCAGGGCTGAGCAGAAAAAGGTTCCACTCTGAGTTGAATAAAAGAAATTAAGGAAGAAGCCAAAAGTGGAGTGGAATTCTGGGAATATATCCCAGAGAGGCAAAAAGGTATAGTCGAAGTGACATCTGCACTTGTTTGTTCATTGCAGCACTCTTTACAATAGCCAGAAACTGGAAGAAACCTGAATGCCCAAGAACAGATGACTGGTTAAAGAAACTTTGGTACATCTACACAATGGAGTACTATGTAGCTCTTAGAAAAGATGAAGTCATGAAATTTACATACAAGTGGTACAATATGGAAAGTATCATGCTAAGCGAAATGAGTCAGAAAGAGAGGGATAGACATAGAAAGATTGCATTCATCTGGGGGATATAAAGTAACAAAGTATGAGATTAATACCCAAGAATAGCTGAGATCAGCACCAAGAGGATTACTCCATAACTTAGACGCCAGCCGGGTATCCTAGAGGAAAGGGCAGTTCAGATAGAGAAGGGAGCACCAAATAAAGGGTGTTTGGAGGATCCTCCCAGGAGGGGAGATGCATGTCGAAAGTAGACTATGGACTGAACATGTTTGCCACTCAATGCCTCTTTTGCAGACCACAACACCCAAAAGGAGAGAGAGAACACAGGGGATTGCCCTGCCACAGAGGATGGGGGTGGGGGGATATTATCCATGGTGGTGGAAAATGGGCACTGGTGGAGGGATGGGTATCTGATCATTGTATAATCGAAACCGAAGCACAAAAAATTGTAAATCTACGAAAGAAACAAAAATAAATAAATAAAAAAAATAAATTAAAAAAAAGTTAAAAATAAAAAAAAAAGAACTATCATCTTAATTCCAGGTCAGAACAGCTGCCGGCTCGCGACCCTGGGACCTCCATCTTTCCCTGCAGGACCCCAGGTGTCCCCCGTGATGCCTGAAGAGAAGCAGTTTTGAGCGTCTGCCCTGCCCTCTTCACTCCTGACCTGACGGCGGCGCCCATCTCATCCCAAACCCAGGGTTCTGTAGAGGCGTGGCCTCCTCAAAGTGGGCGTGGCCTCAAAAGTGGGCGTGGCTTGATTTCCAGCGGGCCAACGCTCACGCGGCCGCAGGTTGTTTTCCCACACTAAGGAACCTAGTACCCAAGGAATCTAGTAACCCAACCTACTCAGCAATATGAAGAAACAAAGAAAATCTCCAACACAAGGGGAGAACAACGAAAACAATCTAGACCATTCTGTCAATACAGCTCACCTAAGGGACCTCTCTGACATAGAATTCAGGTACGAAGTCATCAAGATGTTCAATCAACTCAATGAAACAGTCAGACAGACAGCCAGTAACACCACAGAAAAAATCGACAAATTATGAGAAGAAATGAGGGCAGAAATGTCACGATTAAAAGATTCCATAGATGAAATGAGAAATTCAGTTTCTTCTCTTAAAAATAGAATGACCGCAGCTGAAGAGAGAATCAGTGACCTGGAAGATCAACTGCAACAAGCCAACACGCAACAACAAACAGTGGCAAGGGACCTCAAAATGGCTCTACAGAGAATCAGAGTCCTAGCAGATGATTCCAAGAGGAACAATATTAGAATCATGGGACTACCTGAACCTCAGGGAAACAATCCCAACGAAAAAAACACCGTCAAACAAATCATTGCTGAAAACTTCCCAGAGCTGCACAATGCAGCCATTCAGGTTCAAGGAGCCCGAAGGGTGCCAGCTAAAAGAGACCCCAACAAAAACACTCCAAGACATATCATACTTAGAATGATCGATACTGCCGATAGAGACACAATACTGCAAGCAGCAAGAGCAAAGAAGGAAATCACATACAAAGGAGCATCCCTTAGATTCACAGCAGACCTATCAAAGGAAACCCTGCAAGCCCGAAGGCAGTGGCGAGATATAGTCAAAAAACTCATGGAAATGAATGCTTCCCCAAGAATACTCTACCCGGCTAAACTCTCCCTCAAAATCGAAGGAACAGTACATTATTTTGTAGATAAACAGCAGCTCAGGAACTTCATAGACTCAAAACCAAACCTAAAGCAAGGCCTAAAGGGGCTACTATAAGAAAAGACAAACCCTACAACCACAACACACCCGCACAGAAACATGACACAAAACCCCATAACCATTCTCTCTCTCAATGTCAACGGTCTAAATTCACCAGTTAAGAGACACAGAGTGGCAAAATGGATACAGAGACAGAACCCAACATTCTGCTGCCTACAAGAAACTCACCTCAACAGCCAGAGCAAACACAGACTCAAAGTCAAAGGATGGAATACAATCCTGCAAGCAAACAACTCCCTCAAAAAAGCTGGGGTGGCCATACTAGTATCTGACAACATTAATTTCACCTTGAAAAAGATTAGAAGGGACAGTGAAGGCTATTTTCTCTTCATCAAGGGATACGTACAACAGGAAGAAATCACACTCTTAAATGTATACGCACCTAATGAGGGAACAGCTAAATATTTAAAACAACTGCTAACAGATTTTAAGGAGGACATCACTACCAACACAATAGTACTTGGAGACTTCAACATCGCCTTATCACCTCTGGATAGATCAACACGAACAAAACCCAGCAAGGAATTATTGGCTTTGAAAGAAGTAATAGAAGAGAAAGGGCTTATGGACTTATACAGGGCTTTATACCCCCAAAAGAAAGAATACACATTCTTCTCCAGTGCGCACGGAACATTTTCCAAAATAGACCATGTGCTAGGACACAAAACATACCTCAACAGAATCAAGAAGATAGAAATAGTATCAGCCATCTTTTCAGACCATGATGCACTGAGGATAGAAGTGAATCACACACAGACACGGAGAACCAAATCAAACACCTGGAAATTAAACAACTCGATGCTGAACAATGAGTGGGTCAGGAACGAAGTCAAGGATGAAATCAAAAGATACCTGGAAACAAATGAGAATGAAGACACAAACTACCAGAACTTATGGGATGCAGCGAAAGCTGTATTAAGGGGAAAATTTATAGCTCTGCAAGCCTATCTTAAGTCGATAGAAACGATGCACATAAACAATTTGACCTCACAGCTCAAGACCTTAGAAAAGGATCAACAGAAAGAGCCTAAATCAGGCAGAAGGAAAGAGATCATAAAACTTAGAGCAGAAATCAACGACATGGAAAACAAAGAAACAATCCGAAAGATCAATGAAACCAAGAGCTGGTTCTTCGAGAAAATAAATAAGATAGATAAACCACTAGCAACACTCACAAAGAAACAGAGAGAGAGAACCCTAATAAATCGAATCAGAAATAACAATGGGGATATCACAACAGAAACTAAAGAAATTCAAGAGATCATCAGAGACTACTTTGAAAGTCTCTATGCCACGAAACACGAGAACCTAGAAGAAATGGATAAATTCCTGGATCTCTACCATCTCCCAAAGCTGAATCAAGAAGATATAGAGTACCTGAATAGACCCATTCACATCAAGGAAATTGAAACTGTAATCAAAAGTCTTCCCAAAAACAAAAGCCCAGGCCCAGACGGATTTACTAGCGAATTTTTCCAAACATTTAAAGAGGACCTATTGCCAATTCTTCTCAAGCTTTTCCAGGAAATTGAAAAAACAGAAACTCTCCCAAACAGCTTCTATGAAGCCCATATCTCTCTAATACCAAAAGGAAACAAAGACACCACAAGAAAAGAAAACTACAGGCCAATATCCCTGATGAACACGGATGCGAAGATTCTCAACAAAATACTAGCCAATAGAATACAACAACTCATCAAAAAGATCATACATCATGACCAAGTGGGATTCATCCCAGGAATGCAAGGATGGTTCAACATTCGGAAATCAATCAACATAATCCATCATATCAACAAAAGAAAAGATAAAAATCATATGATCATATCAATAGACGCAGAGAAAGCTTTTGACAAGATCCAGCACCCATTCATGATGAAAACCCTTGCCAAAATGGGGATAGAGGGGACTTTCCTCAATATAGTTAAAGCCATCTACCACAAACCTACAGCAAACATCATCCTCAATGGAGAAAAACTGAGAGCCTTCCCCCTAAGGTCAGGGACGAGACAAGGATGCCCACTCTCTCCACTACTGTTCAATATAGTACTGGAAGTACTTGCAATAGCGATTAGGCAAGAAAAAGATATTAAGGGCATCCAGATAGGGAAAGAAGAAATTAAGCTCTCACTATTCGCAGATGACATGATACTATACTTAGAGAACCCTAAAACCTCTACCAAGAAACTCCTAGAAACAATAGGCTTGTATAATAAAGTGGCAGGCTATAAAATCAATACCCAAAAATCCATGGCATTCCTATACGCAAATAGTGAAAGAGAAGCAAGTGACATCAAGAAAACAATCCCATTCACAATTGTGCCCCAGAAAATCAAGTATCTAGGAATCACCTTAACTAAGGAAGTAAAGGACCTGTACAAGGAAAACTACAAAACGCTACTTCAGGAAATAAAAGAGGACATGAGGAAATGGAAAAATATCCCCTGTTCATGGATGGGGAGAATCAACATCATCAAAATGGCAATACTTCCCAAAGCACTGTACAAATTCAATGCAATCCCTATAAGGATACCCATGACATTCTTCAAAGAAATGGAGCAAACATTCCTGAAATTTATATGGAACAATAAGCCCCCACGAATAGCTAAAGCAATTCTTGGGAAAAAGAAAATGGGAGGAATCAACCTCCCTAACTTCAAATTCTACTACAAGGCAGTAATAATTAAAACAGCATGGTACTGGAACAAAAGCAAAGCTGCAGACCAATGGAACAGAGTTGAATATACTGACATTTCCTCCCAAACATATAATCATCTAATTTTTGATAAGGGGGCAAGAAAAGTGAAATGGAGCAGGGAAAGCCTCTTCAACAAACTGTGCTGGCAAAATTGGACGGCTACATGCAAAAAAGTGGGCTCAGATCTCTGCCTAACACCATGCACAAAAGTAAGATCAAAATGGATTTATGACCTCAACATCAGACCAGAATCCATAATGTTTATTGAAGACAAAGTCGGCAAAACTCTCCATGATATAAAAGCTAATGGTATCTTCAAAGATGTCACGCCACTGGCCGAGCAAGTGAAAGCAGAGATAGACAAATGGGACTATCTTAAACTAAGAAGCTTCTGCACCTCCAAAGAAACAGTGACAAAAATACAAAGACAGCCTACAGAATGGGAAAGGATATTCACCAAGTACACATCCGACAAGGGGTTGATATCAAGGATATACAAGGTACTGGTTAAACTCCACAAGAAGAAATCACCCAACCCCATCAAAAAATGGGGTGAGGAAATGAACAGAAACTTTCGCAAAGAAGAAATTCGAATGGCAAAAAGGCACATGAGAAAATGCTCTACATCACTAATCATCAGAGAGATGCAGATCAAAACCACAATGAGATATCATTTCACACCACAGAGACTGGCCCACATCCACAAGAACAAAAGCAACCGGTGCTGGCGCGGATGTGGCGAGAAAGGGACCCTCCTTCACTGCTGGTGGGAATGCCGGCTGGTCCAACCCTTTTGGAAAACAGTATGGACAACTCTCAAAAGATTAGAATTTGATCTGCCATTTGACCCAGCTATAGCACTCCTGGGAATATATCCCAGAGAGGCAAAAAGGTATAGTCGAAGTGACATCTGCAATTGTTTGTTCATTGCAGCACTCTTTACAATAGCCAGAATCTGGAAAAAACCTGAGTGCCCAAGAACAGATGACTGGTTAAAGAAACTTTGGTACATTTACACAATGGAGTACTATGTAGCTGTTAGAAAAGATGAAGTTATGAAATTTACATACAAGTGGTACTACATGGAAAGTATCATGTTAAGCGAAATGAGTCAGAAAGAGCGGGATAGACACAGAAAGATTGCATTCATCTGGGGAACATAAAGCAACAAAAAGGGAGAGTGACACACAGGAATGGCTGAGATTAGTACCAGGAATTTTGCTCCATGAATGGAAGGCCAGCCACAGGCTCTAGGTGAAAAGGAAGCTCAGATAGAGAAGAGAGTACCAAATGAAGGGTGTTGTGAGGGCCCTCCCAGGGTGGGAGAAGCATGCTAAAAGTAGTCGATAGACCAAACATGATTGCCACTCAAAGCCTCTCTTGCAAAACACAGTACACAAAAGAAGAGAGAGAGAACAAGGGGGAATACCCTGCCACAGAGGCAGGATGGGACGGGGGGGGGGATGAGGATAGGGGGGATGCTGGGACCCATGGGGATGGATGACGGGCACTGGTGGAGGTATGGGGACTTGATCATTGTATAACTGAAACCCAAGCACAAAATTTGTAAGCCTATAACTGTACCTCATGGTTTTTCACTAATAAAAAAAAGGAAAAAAAAAAAAAGAACTATGGATCTTAAAAAAAAAAAGTGGAGTGGAATGTCTCTTAGGTCCCTTAGGTCTTTTAGAATAGTCATATGTCTATTTTGTTTTATTTATTTATTTATTAATTATATTTATTTATTGAATAAATGTGGGAAAAGTTACAAAGCTTTCAGGTTTAAGTCATGGTCATGCATTGATCGAACACCTTTCCCTTCACCAGTACTTATTTTTCACCACCAAGAACCCCAATATACCCCATCCCACCCCTCCCAATGCCTGTGAGGCAGATGAATTCTACTTAACTCTCTATTTACTTTGATTACATTCATTATTTTGACAAAAGATGCAACATTATTGTTTAGAGTTTACACCCAACAATCAGAACTGCTGCACAGGCACATTTTGAAATAATTTGTTTTCTACAGCTGGTTATGAGAACCATATGATGACGCTATTGCAGCCTGCAATTTCGGATTTCTGATATTTTGCTTTTTAAGTCTGGAGGGATATCTGCCAAGAGCCAGATAATTATGAGATTGGTTTCTGTGGCTCTGGAGCCATGGCTGTGCCGGAAGGCGGGTCATGGGAGGTAACTCGTGACCTCGGTAGGGCGTGAAGGACGAGCTGATACTACCCCCTTCCTATGAGGCTGCAGTTGCCCCGTCACTGCAGGATCATACCTGTCTTTCCTATAAGCTCTGAGGTGGCCGCCATCTTGGTTCTTCAGGGGAAAAAGGTGGAAAGGAGCGACATCCCAGGGTGGCATGATACTGTGGATCAATGCATAGTCCATTCACTTTTGTGCCACAAGCTGCTGAGCTCTGCATTAAGTCCTTGTGCCTCTGGAGCCATGGTCGTGCTGGAGAGCTGCTGGTGGGGGGCAACTCATGACCTCGGTAGAGTGTGAAGGACAAGCCAGGAAAGCCGCCCTTTCCATGAGGTTGTAGTTGCCCCATCACTGCTGGCTCATAACTGGCTTTCCTATAAGCTCCAAGGCGGCTGTTGTCATGTGTCTATTTTGATGAGAAAAAGAAAAAATCCACTGCATTGGGGAATCAAGAATTAATTCCAGGCCCTCTTGAAGCTGTTTCAGCAGAATTGGTCGAGCATGGTCAGGCAATAAAAGATTGAGAAGGAAAAAGGAATGAGAGGAAGAGTCAGTGCAGCTGAATGATTGAGCATTGGAGCTAGCCCAAATCTGCATTTTCTGTTAGTTCTGAGTTTCTGATGAGTTATTTTTTTTCTTCTTCTTTTGGAGGGGGGAGGGGAGGTATAACCGGCAATGCTCAGGACTCACTCCTGGTAATGCTCAGGGAGTCATATAGGGCTCTGGGGATCAAACCCCGATAGCTGCTTGCAAGGCAAATGCCCTACTCACTGTACTATCTCTGAACTCTCTTATGAGTCGCCTATTTAAGGCAGCTTTTTTCCCCCTCAGAGGGCCAATTGGGAATCTTTATTACAGAACTCAGTAACGGTTAGATCCCAAAGAATTCACAGGCAGAAATGGATGAGTTTCAGTAGTTGAGTCTCGAACAGTCAGGGATAGATGAGTTTATAAAGGCAAAAATCAATCTTAGTCAGACCATGGACACAATGGGGAAGGGGCAGCAGGAGCAAAGCGAGTTGTCAAAGTGAAGTTGGTGTGCCCCTGTGGGTGGCTTAGTGAAGTAGAGGGGAGAGAGAGATGGCCGCTTTCCCCCTATTCACCTCTGCCACCTTGGGACTGGCCGGGAAGGCTAAGATTGATAAAGTCTGCAAAGAGTATGGCCCTGAGTCCCGCCAGCGCACCATGCAGCCATCAAGCCTCACCTGACATCCACTTATTCTTCCTGGCAAGGGAGTTAACTCCCACCACATGATTTCTTGAGGAGTCATGGACTTAAGCTGGAGCAGGAAATTGTTCTTTGCAGGAAATGAAAAGCTAGTCCTAGGCCTTAACCAGGTCTCCGGGTCCTTGTCTTTCTCACAGAAAAGAACTTCAGGAGTTGATGTGGAGTGGATTAAAAACAGATTTTATTTGTAGGATTAGAGGAAGAGAAGGAGGAAGGGAAGGAAGGAAGGAAGGAAGGAAAGAAAGAAAGAAAGAAAGAAAGAAAGAAAGAAAGAAAGAAAGAGTAATGCGTTCAAGAGAGAATGTGGGCTTCTTCAAAGGCAGAGAGAGTCTCAGTACACATCTTAAGAGAGGAGATGCTGGTGACACATGTGCTCAGCCACCACAAGAACACAAGCAACTCATGAGCTCAGATAGCATTTGCACCTCATGACAGTTTCTTGAACCCTCCCCCTACTGTTTACTTGTCCAGCTCCATTTCCAGATAATTTGTACAGATGCCCTAACTGCAGTATCAACCTCAAGAGGAATAGGTGATGCTTATAAACACTTAGCATAGTACTGGGACCACAAAAAGTGTTCAATAAATGTTACTTGTTAAACATAAAGTGTGAAAGAAAATAAATAAGGTTGGAAGAGAAAGGAGAGTCAACGAAGGTGAGAGAGGAGTGAAGTCAAAATGAAGAAGAGGGCCTTGGCAAAGTATATCTCTCTGGCGGAGTAAAAGGAAGTGAAAAAGCTTAATGGATTCCCTAATTGGCAGAGTAAAATCAGAGGTAATCCTATCTGTTGGGAGAATGTAGTAAAACAATGGAGTTAAACAATGGGGAAATGTTTAACAGGTTAGTGGAAGAACAGCTGCCATGGTGCAGACTTATAGACTAATGTAAGAGGAGTAGAAGACAAGATAAAGAACTAAGCCTTGTAAGCTTGTTGCAGTAACTTCACGGTGGATCATACAAATGAATGACCAGATAGGAACCCAACTTTAGTAATGCTACCAAAGCAGAGAGGACCTGAGAGGAGGAAAATAAGGGAAGTTTACTCAGAGTTGGAGAAAAGAACTAAGGTGCAGGAGATGATGATAGAGTTTTATTTTTTAACCTTTTTCAGACCTCGCCCTCCTTATGCATTGCTTTCCTTCCGTGATTCCCTATGTCCTACCAGCAGGACACAGTGACTTGTCCAGTGTGTCTGTCTTTCTGTCTGGTTCCTATTTCAAGTGTAGGTGGGAAAAGTGTCCTGTGATGCTAAGGAATAGGTTGATTGCAAAGAAATGAAGAACTGGGAATTCAGTATACATAGAGTTTAGAGAGATTATTTTACTGATTCTTTTTCTAGAGATCATGGTCACTTGTTTCAATTTTGGGGGATATTGATGTCTTGAACAAAACAAGTAACTTTTGCTATCAAAGACAAGTTGGCAAATCATCAGTAGAAACAGAAATTAACTTTAAGTTCTATGCTTTTGATAAAACCTACAGAATGCACAGAAATCAATTCACTGCTTTTGGCATACTTCAAGATTCTGGACTTTTGGATGAGTATATTAGGAAATCAAAGAACATTAAAATATATGTATCTAAATTTTATGTGGACATATTGGATATAAATAAATATGTCACATAGAGAGAATTGGATGCATGAAAAATAACTCGAGTTATAACTTTTTGGAAAATATGAACAATTGTATGGAAGTATTTATGACTTACCAACCAGTCACTTACCTATATAAGTCACTTCCCAGGTAAAATAAAAAAATAGCCTTTTTAATTAATATATTCTATTAATAAAATGAATACTTTTAATCCTTACAACATTGCTCATAGGCATATTAATTTCCTGTTACTGCAGTAGCAAATTATGCTTAGTAACCTAAAACAACACAGACAATTTAGAGTTTTGGAATTCAGAAGTCTGTGATAGGTTTCACTGGACTAAGATAAAATTTTTGGCAGGAGTTTCATTTTGGAAAATTTTAGGGACATTTTCTTACCTTTTTAAGCTTTGAGAGGCTGCATGAATTCTATAACGGGTGGTGCCTGTTCTTAAAATGACATCTCTCTCTCTCTCTAACTTGTATCTCCTCTGTGACATTCTATGACTCTGATTCTTCAGCTTAGTTCTTCTAAAGAATCTGGTGGTTACACTGGTCCCGTGAGAAAAGCTGAGTCATTGATATTCCCATTTAAAGCTCCTTAATCTCATTTACAAAATTGTATCTATATAAAACACAGTCACAGTGCCTAGGACTTTGGACAAGCACATCTTTTAGAACTAGTTAGCTTGCTAGCAGAATCGGTATTATTATTCCATTTAAGGGAGGAAACTGAGGCGGCATTTAAGTGATCTTGAAAGTATATAGCTAGAGACACGGCATGAGTTAGGAATCGGGTCAGTCTTAGTACAAATATCTCATTCTTTGGGCCAGAGAGATGGTTAAAAGCTTAAGGCTCTTGCCTTGCAAGCTGCTGACCAGGCTCAGTCCCCAAGCACTGCATATGGTCCCCTGAGCACCAGCAAGAGTCATCCCTGAGCACTGAGCCAGAAGTAAGCTCTGAGCACCGCCAGATGTGGGCGTAACTCCCCACTTATCCCACTTAAACCTCAAAGATCCCATTCTTTCTAGGATAACTAGTCACTTCTCTAGTCTAAAATAAATCTTTGTTTTTTATATATTTACCTAGCGCTACATGAATATGTGCATACAGACGTGTTTTCTGTGGACCCTGTCACAAATTACCAAAACTTTAAGGCTAAAAAGAATGGAAATGTATGCTCTCACAGTGCTGGAGTTCGGAATTCCCAAATCAGTGTCACAGGGACAAAACCAAAGACTCAGTAGGGCCTGATTCCACCAGACTCCGTAGGAGGGGATTTCAGCCTCTGCTGCTTCCTTTGTTTGCAACTGCATCACTGGAGTCCTTCTCTGTTGCACATTACTACTTTATCGTTTTCAAGGACCCTTGTGATGGCATTTCAGGGCCCTCCTCGGTAGTCCAAGACAACTTTCCTATCTTGATATATTCATATTTTTTTGTCTTTTTTTGGTCACATCTGGTAATGCCCAGGGATTACTCCTGGCTCTGTACTTAGGAATCCTGGCGGTGCTCAGAATACCATATGGAATGCCAGGATCAAACCTAGGCCAGCCGCATGCAAGGCAAATGCCGTACCCGCTGTACTATTGCCTCAGTCCTTGATGTGTTCATTTTAATAAGATCTGGGGAAAAAAGCCTTAAAAAGAAGTTATATTCACAGACTCCAGAGAGAGAATATGCTCTAATAAGGGTTCTACAGAAAAGCAGAACCGAAATATAACCTCCACCTCCATCACTTTATTTTACTGACTAACGTGACAGCTGTCAGGTTTGAAATCTTTCCACTAGGTGGGCAGGCTGAAAATGCAGGCAGAGTTTCTCTGAGCAGTTTTCTTTTATCTTCAAATATTTATTTATTTATTTGGCCACACCCAGTGATGCTCAGGACTAACTTCTGGCTCTGCACTCAGGGATCACTCTTTGTGGTGCTCAGAAAAACATACGGGAAACCCAGGATTGAACCCAGGCTGTCAATTGTACTATTTCTCCAGTGTTCAATCTTATTTCTTTTATTATTTATTTATTTTGAATACCATCCCTCCACCAGCGCCCATCCTCCGCCACCACGGATCCCAGTTTCCCTCCCCCCCATCCCCCCCCCCCCCCCATCCCACTCTGTTTCTGTGTCAGGGCATTCCCTTTTGTTCTCTCTCTCCTATTGGGTATTGTGGTTTGTAAAAGAGTTAAGCCTGATTTTCAGGGAGAAATGTTGGATGATTTACTTTCCATTGATCACTTTGTATATAGGGAGATGTCTCCTTATGCGACTGTGCATTTTGGAATAAAAGTCCTGGTTCCCGCATGCCCGAGCTATGCTTGTAGACACTCATGGTCACCGGGGTTCCAGCTGGAGGAGGCGGGATGCGGCACCTACCCCATCTGGGACTTCCCGGTGATCTCGGCTCTTTTTGGGACCTGGTGTCTTCTCCGGGAGCTGTGGACCCCCCCACGTGGCCTTTCTTCTCTGTGGCTGTGTGCTGTAAAGATGGCGCAGGGGGGCGGGTTGTGGGCATGACTTCCGGAATCAGAGGTTACCTGGGAGCCGGGGCAGTCCCGGTGGTTTGGAGTAAAAGTCCTGATTCCCACATGCCCGAGCTATGCTTGGAGAGGCTCATGGTCACCGGGGTTCCATCTGGAGAAGGCGCAATTTTATTTCTTAAGTTAGCATGTTTATCGGATGTGTCTTGCCACCTCTCTCTTCTAATGTCAATGATTAAGATATTAGCTTCATCTTCAACACATCACCACATCTGTGAATAGATTAGTATTTCATTAAATAGCTGGGTCCTATAGCTTAGCCAAAATGTCACATTAAGACCAACCACTTTGAGGTGACCATTAAATTAAAAATTTAGGCAATATAAAAATAAAAGTACAAGCCACTTCTTGATATTCGTCCTTATATCCAGAGAACATATTAACAGCTTAGTGTTTGCTTTTCCACAGGTATTTGAAGATTTATACATGCTTATATGTGCACATATTCATCTTCTATGTATAATATAGTTGTACTTTTCTATATTTTAGTGCAATTATTAGTCTAAGGTATCTTTTAAGTAAAATTTCTATGCATGAGTTTGAATTTATTTTATTATTTTTGGTTTTTGTTGTTTTCTGGCACACTAGGCTGTAATATGGCTTACCCTTGACTCTCCAGAAAGGGGATCACTTCTGGTCGACTTGGGGGATCTTGCAGGGTGCTGGAGATGCAACCCAGCTTGGCTGTGTACAAGGCAAGAGCCATCATTGTACTATCTCCAGCCCTTGAATTTACATTCAAAGTCTAATAATGCTGCCAAGCTGTTCTTTACAAAAACCATACTAATTTGCATCCACATAGCAAAAGAAGTGCTAATATTTCTATAGACTTTACACTGGAAATTATCTATTTTTAATATTTATAACCTGAGCAAGAAAGCCATTTATCATTGTTATTTTGATTTTCTCTTAATTGCTAGTACAATTAGCATCCTTTTGAACATTTTTACTTACTTTAATTTCCTCATCAATAATTGCCTATATTTATCTTTTGCTCATTTTCTGTTGTCATATATTTTTCTCTTTATTTATCAGAAAAAAAGAATTAATTTTTCTATTATACAAATTTAAAATGTTTTATCTTTATCTTCCACAGCTCTTGAACTTGGGGCTTTTTTGATGTTTTTTAAATCTGCCTATGATTTGATGTAGTTGACATCTATCAATATTTTTCTTTGTGCCTTTTGTTTCCTTTATGATTTTGTGCTTTGTGGAGGAAAGTTTTCCCTAATAAATTGTTTTAGGTTTTACATATGTACATGTATACATCACTTGATCACTTGACTTCCCGTTAATCATCAATTTGCTTGAGCGGGTGCCAGTAACGTCTCCATTTGTCCCTGACGTGTACTAGTGTAGCCCAATGGCATCTGTTCGCTCTAGGAACATAAAGAGCCTCAAACCGATCGTTCATGATCTTGATGAAGAAATCTGACCATCTGGTAGGTGGGCAGCCACGCGGTCTTTTGACATCCCGTGGAATCCAGTTGGTAACAGCTCTAGTCCAGCGGTGGTCTTTAAATCTCATTACGTGACCAGCCCATCTGATTATATGTATACATGTGTATGCATATACATATGTGGTAGGTGTTTTCTGAAGAATGTTTATATTTAATTGCCTGGGTGCTGGTGGATCCAGATAGCTGGAGTGATCCGATGGTTGGTTACAGTTGCCATGATTAGCAGGGACTGCATAACCTCTGAGCTTTCTAAGATGACTTAGAAATAGCTCTTCTATGCTTAGTAGTGGACTGGAGCCATAGCACAGTGGGTAGGGCATTTGCTTTACGCGGAGCCAAACCGGGTTCGATTCCACCATCCCTCTTGGAGAGACAGGTGAGCTACTGAGAGTATCCCACGGCAGAGACTGGCAAGCTCTCCCTGGCTTATTCGATATGCCAAAAACAGGAACAAGTCTCACAATGAGGATGTTACTGACACCTGCTTGAGCAAATCAATGAACAACGGGACGGCAGTGCTACATGTTTATTAGTACAGTTTTTGCTTTACTTTTTTTATAGAAACATCAAAAATTCATTGACTCAGTGACTTATTTCCCAACTGAAATTCACTGCTATACCATTTTTTTCTTACAATAAAATCAATGACAAAGAAAGAATAAGTGAGGTCAGATAAACTCATATTCTGACCTCCATCATGTCAGTGCCGGGCCTGCTTTTCAGTGTCCCTCTCCATCATTTGCATGTTGACTTTTTATTCTCTGCAATTTTACTGATGGAGAGTTATGACTTATGGTTTCATCATTCATAGTAAGGATCCAAATTGGAAGTGGTATCTGTTATGGAAATTGTGGCTTTATAATAACATCTGCCAGTTCAAATGGCAGAAATTGGTCCTGGCCAATACATCATCATCAAGTTATATGGCTTCAAATGACATTTCTAAATCCCTGGAGATTCTAAATAGGAATGATCACTCTAACATGATATAAAGGGTCTTTCTCTATTGGGCTTACCTTGAGTGCCCCACCTGTTTCTTTAATGTTTTTCCCATCTCAAAATGAATCTCAACAATATTCTTGTACATGAAATTGAAATAACTGGGAAATTTTCCCTAGAGATGCTTATTTTTATGAGTCCCCTTTATGCAGATATTTTTGGTCCTGAGGTTTTGTTGAATATAGATTTAAACAATTTCAAGGTCTTTTAAAAATAATGTAATTCTCTCAACCTTTCAAGAAACAGATAAAGGAGGTACATTTTGGAATGGTGTGATTAAAAAGGGATTGCTTTGCCTCAACGCTTGCTTAGCTTGACATAGCTAAGACCTTAATATATGATAAAGGGGAAAACAAATGTCTGGGTTTTAGTTTTAAGTTCTGGTTAAATGAAATAGTCATTATGTACTCTAGTGGACACGTTCCTCCTTTATAAACAGCAGAGCAGAGGTCTCTTTGGGATGTGAATCCACAGAAAAGCCAACACTTTTTTAATGTTTCTATGAATCCTGTTTCTGGAAGAAATACAACCATATATTAGATGCTGAAACTGAGTGCACATAGTTTTCTGTAGAACACTGACATAGTTCTGCAAGTAGTATAGTAAATGAGCTTTGAGAAGGCCATGGTATCAAACCACTGAGCCAGAGAGATGCTTTAGGATGGTGGCACCATGCTAAGAACAGAGAATTATAGCATCATTTATTCACTGTTCCACTCCTATTGCTGAGAAAATGAGTTCCTTGGTCAGATACAGTTCTGTGCCAGTTAACATGATATTGTGAATGAGGCATTCATTTTGTTAGTCAAAGGACAGTATATTTGTTGGAAGTACTATGTGCATGGAGGGGAAGTCCATATGAAAATAAATGTATATTCCATTAAAAACAAAGAGCTATGCCTTCCATAGTGAAAAGTTATTTAATGTGATTAATTTAACTCTAGCTAGCTGATCAATACCATAAAATGGTGCCTTAGAGATACTCAGCACTGATCTCTGCTACTGAAGTTTTGGACACTGCAATGAATTTCGACAGATCAACTTCGTGTGACTGCATGCTGCTGAGCTTAAACATAACCTTTCTTCCTGTCACAATCACCATTCTGCTCATAAGTCCATTCAAAATAACAGGTGTATCTATGAGAGAAGCTAATTGGTACCCACAGACAACTTCAGCTGTAGGCTAGTTTTACTCTTGACTATTAGAAATTAGAGAACCCTTAAACCATTGCTATCTTTGTTGCTTTGTGCCTTCTCAAGCATCCTTTTTATTGGGGGAGGTCACATCTGGCGATGGGCAGGGTTACTTCTGGCTCTGCACTGAGGAATTACTCCTGGTGGTGCTCAGGGGACCTTATGGGATGCTGGGAATTGAATCCAGATCGGCCAAATGCCCTATTCGCTGTGCCATTGCTCCCAGCCTCGCAAAGCATTCTTTAACACAGTGATTTATCTTTTGACTGATATGTGAATCTTCTCTTGAAGATAGGGGCCTTTTCTTTTTTTTCTTCTTTTTAAAATTTTTATTAGTGAAACATCATGAGGTCCAGTTGTAGACTTACAAATTTTTGTGCTTGGGTTTCAGTTATACAATGATCAAATACCCATCCCTCCACCAGTGCCCATTCTCCACCACCACTGATCCCAGTATCCCTCCCACCCTCCATCCCCCCATCCCACCCTGCCTCTGTGGCAGGGCATTCCGTTTTGTTCTCTCTCTCCTTTTGGGTGCTGTGGTTTGCAAAAGAGGCATTGAGTGGCAATCATGTTCGGTCTATAGTCTATAGTTCAGCATGCATCTCTCATCCTGGGAGGATCCTCCCAACACCCTTTATTTGGTGCTCCCTTCTCTATCTGAGCTGCCTTTCCCCCTAGCATGTGCGGCTGGAGTAAACCTCCTGGTACTTATCTTGACTACCCTTGGGTGTTAGTCTCCTATTTTGTTACTTTATGTTCTAGGGGCCTTTTCTTAATTCTTATGGTTTTTCCAGTGCTTTTCATAATGCCTGATATAGAGCAGATGTCACTTCATGGCAAGTATTAATTTACGTAACAACTATTGACCTAGCCCTGACTTAAAATTTAAAGAATTGTGGTCTACAAAGTTATCGATATTTGAGTTTCAGGCATACAATATTTCAATACCAATCTCACGAGTAGAGTCAGCTTCCTTCCACCAATGTTCCCGTGTGCCTCCCTCCCACACATTCTCACCTTGAGAGACACATTTCAAAGTTCAGTGGTTGCAGCTTACATCTCATGTTTTAAGAGCTGTCTTTGTCTGTGCTTTGGATGTATGGCTAGACCACGCTCCTACATCACCAGGATAACTAAGCCCCTGACTTTGTCCTCCCATTACTCTTAGCTTTTACATTTAAAGCATATTGAGTAGACGTCTTCCCTTTTTTTAAATTTCTTTTCCCACATAGAACTTTCCCTCGCTCTCTTTACTTACAGAGCATAAAAGGAAAAAGAGTCATATTGAAATACAGCTTAGCGCAAATCAATTTTACAAACACATGCTGAGTAATTACTTTGCATTAAGCATAGAATTCATGACTCTTTCTCTCAATACACTGCTTGGTACAATAGAAAGAGACATAAAAACATAATAAAAATCAATATGGTGAGTGTCATGGTCAGAGTATGTGTTTGATGATAGAAGAGTTCTTCCTTCTAGAAAATGTTTAGTGTGATAGAGGGGCTCTCAGATAAGTGAGTAATAATAATTTCAATGTAGATAGAATTTATACAGTAATAATTTACTGTCAGACACTTTACATAAATTATTTTAGACAATTCTCATGATAACTAAAATACAGGAGCAAGTATTATTCCCAATTTTATATACGATTTACAAAGAGGATCATTTTAATGAATATGTTGAATCGTAGGAGTCTAAAAACCATCTAAATAGACATCTAGTGCGCTAGACAAGATAGAATTATAATACCTAGGATAGAGCACCACGTGAGAAAATCCTATCAATTTGGAAATAGCAAGAGATATTTGAAGACCTTAAATCTCTGGGCACAGAAGGAATTCCTTAAGACAAAGTAAAAATATATGTGGAAATGTGTGAAATATTTTTTTGATTTTCATGATAACCATATGAGAAATAGAAAAAGGTGTTTCCCACTGTCATCGTATAAAGGAGACTATTGGGGCATAGAGGAGGTCTAGGTGGTTTCTCTTAGCTAGAAAGGGCAGAGTCTGAGAAAAGAGTTGGTCAATTAGCTCTATGTCTAGTCCTCCTTTCATCACTATTCAATAACTATATTAAGTCATTGAAAATAAAATTCTGTTCTAACAACAAACACATACTATGATCTAACATTTGCTATATTAATTTTAATTATATTTTTATGTCTCTTTCTGCTCTTTCTGTTCAATCAAGCAGTGCATTGAGGGAAAGTATTATTACTTCTACCCTGGACATTAGTTTTTAGAGAAGTTATATCTTTCACCTGTCATCTGTCTCCACTATATTGCATAAATCTGGTGTCTATTAAATCTCAATGAATATTCATTTCTGTAATATTTTTACTTGTTTACTGATAACATGTTTAACAGAAAGATGAACATCAACATAGGTGACATTGCCTCAATTTTCTATGCAGAACTTGCATTCTAGGTGAATTTTCAGATGCTCCACTATTGCTTAGAGTCCATTTTCTCAGTCCATGAAGTTTTGCATTGTCTCTGATCAAACTTTCTTCTTTTCTATGATTTTTACTATGTGCTAAATATTCAATCTAACTCTATAAATTTAGGATTAAGCTATAATATTTCATGTTTATTCAGAAGACATCCTAGATGACCATCTCAAATCTTTGTGTTTTTTTTCTGTTCTCTTTATTTTATGTTCTGGGGGAAAGGAGTGCCCTCCACCAAATAAATAAGCAAGCAGGTGGAAACAAACAAACACAGTACTATTAAAACCTGTCAAAAATGTACTCTAACATGCAGCCAACCTCTAAAACCATGGAGTACAATTCATTTTGGTCAAATATTAGAAAATCTGCTTCCTTCTCTTCTGTGTCAAGGAGATGACATTTGAAAATGTTGCAGAAGAGGTCATACTTGTGACACATTGTGACACTTCTTATTACATGATTTCTGGCCTGTGTTATCTATTTCAGGGGGGAAAAACTTGGACCATGTCACATTAGTATAAGTGATCAGGGTTTTGTAACATCCCTGGATAGTAATAACCATGTTCTAACTGCCTGAAGAAGAAATTCTGGTACACAGAGAGCAGATGCAGGCATGTCTTGTTCACCTGTGACTAGCAATTTATGAAAAAAGTTATCCCAGATTATGGTAGGACACCTGTGTATATAGGCTTACAGTTTCTGTTTTAACTAATTTCTATCAATTTTCCTTATGTCAGGATATATTAGTGATTTTGTTTTAGGCAGAAGAAACAGCAATTTACTGACCCTTTTCTCTGATCAACACTGATTATTCTGCTTGAACTGTGGTAGAAAACAAGTCATCAATAATTTGTGAGGAGTTTCTGGAACATTCCTCCTGTTAAAGTATCTAGAATAGCAACTATATTCTAATGACTCATTGAGAAAGCAGATGTTTTCTGCTTGTTGAAAAAACATGGCTAAGTTCTTTCTTTCAAAAGTGTGTGTGTGATGTGTATGTGTGTGTGTGTGTGTGTGTGTGTGTGTGTGTGTTTGTGTGATTTCTTAAGCCCTCTGACTCTATTACCACTAATGCCATACTTTCTGAGTATTCAAATAATTTTGGTAAGGTGGGATATATTCCACCTCTAGTCATTCCTTCACTTTTTTTTGGAGGAAAAAAATGCTTCCAATGAGATGATCTTTAAATAAATATTAACTCAATGTCTCTTACTTTTTCTAGTTTTCTAGAAATTGAAGACAGAAAATAGGGGAGAAAAATCATTTTTATATTGTAAGTTGGTAGCTCACATTTGCGTCCTCCGTCTCAAATTAACATTAAACTTTTGCTGCACTTTTAATTCCTTGTGTAAACTGTCAACACACCTGGCTGGGTGTACACTGTGTCCAGTTCCAGCTCTTTTGCTTAGGAAGGAGAGGAGGAAGTTGGATCCAGTCCAGACTCTGAAGGAAGTTTTGGTGTTAGGACCTGATTCACTTGCTTTGTCTTCCTGTCCACGTTTTCCACACTCCTGTGAACTAACAACCAGACGCTGGTTCCATCACGTACCTCTATTTTTAAAAAGGACTTTTGTGACTGCAGAAATGAGTTTCAACACAGAGCTCAAATTCCGCCTCTCGCCACTTGGGGGAGAACTTGGGAATCGTCTTCAAAAGTAAGCGGGAGGCAAGTGATAAATGATTTCAAGTTCATCTCTAGAGGACTCTTCACTGCCCTGCCCCTCACCCCAGCCCACCCTGCCCTTTCTCTGTTGATGGGATGCTTTTAAACTCTCTGTAAAAGACCTTGGTTGTGAGATTTCATTTGGCAGTGCTTACACTGAGATCAGTCGTAGGACAACTGTAGGGAAGGTGTAGCTTTTCTTAAGAATTTTCTTGTTGTCTATGCTGCATTTAGAAGTTCAGAGACTTCTAAACCTTTCTCTCTAAAATCTCAGTACCCAATACTAAATGTATTAGTAGGTTCGCTCTCTGTTTTGTTTTAGGCCCACACCTGGTGATGCTCAGGGATTGCTTCTGGTTTTGTGCCCAGGAATTACTTCTGGCAGTGCTATGGATGGGGGGAATTGAAGTCCCCTCAGCCATTTGCAAGTCAAAAGCCCTTCCCGCTGGACTCTCGCTCCTGTCCTTGGGCTCCATCTTTCACTATTCATAATGAAACAACTTGTTCTTTTATGAGTGCTTTCTAGAAGCGCTTTGGGCTAAGCATTTTTAATATATTATCCCATTTGATTTTATGATTTGGTTATTGCTAATTTCACTACTTAGACGAAGAAGCTGATGTACAAGTCAGTTATTTTTCTCCAATCTCATAGTGAGTGGTAGAATCAGAATTCAAAGTCAGATCTTATTGATTCTAAATCCGTGTGCTGAAGATTTCTTTCTTGGGCACTATTTTACTCTAGAAATTTAAGATTCCCAACATGTCCCATTAGGACTTACCTTTCATAGTTCCATGCAGTCTTGCTCTTGAAAATTCTGTGTAATGGATGGTTCTGGGACACTTTATTACACTTAGGAATATTTGACTGAAAAAGACAGCACAGATGAGAGTTACCCACTGCCAGGTCACAAGAACCTACAGTCAAAGGACCAGATTAATAGTGAATGGTTTTCCCACGTACTTTTTGTCATTTGGTCACAATCAGAGAAATCTACTTATTCGGCCAACTTTTAATTAAAGATTAGTTATTTACTTTAATAAGTTTTGTTTTGTTAATTTATCAGTACCTTTCCTATGTACCAGAAATTATATCGGACTAGAGGATAAGAATATATAAATTAAATAAAGCTGACTAAAATATAAATTTATGTGAGTGATAGGTGTTTTTATAGAGGGGTATGACCTTGGGTATTACCAAAAGTTAAAAGAGCTATAACTGTAGGTTGGCTCTGGGGAGCTCAGGTAGAATCTCCTATGCAGATGAAGTTTGAGCTGAATTTTATTTTATTAAAAAATTGTTTTGTCTTTGCCACATCCAACTGTGCTCAGGATTTTCTCCCATCTCTGCAATCAGGGATCACTTCTGGCAAACTTGGACAACCACATGGGGTGTCAAGGATGCAACCCAGGTTAGCCACATGCAAGGAAACTCTGGCCCTGGCTCAGTGAAGCTGATTTTTTTTTCCTTTTTGGGTCACACCTGGTGACGCACAAGGGGTTACTCCTGGCTCTACACTCAGGAATTACCCCTGGTGGTGCTCAAGGGACCATATGGGATGTTGGGAATCGAACCTGGGTCAGTTGCGTGCGAGGTAAACACCCTACCTGCTGTGCTATTGCTCCAGCCTCGGAGCTGAATTTTGAAGAGTGAATTTGTTATCAGCCAGGTCAAGCCCAGAGATCAGAGAAGGAAAACTCAGGCAGAGAATGTGTGAAAAAATTTAGAGCACGGGGGATGATTCCCTGATAGACGGCTGAAACCTTGCAGATATAGGCATAAAAGTGGGAAAGATAACTGAAGGGCCAGTACACTCCATCACCCAAGTCAACTGTTGAAGCAAAATGTTCTTAATTCTTAGGTTATAAGTGAGAAATAAAGACAGAACATAGCAAGGTAGCAATAAAGGGCCAAAGGCAACACGAGGACAGATTCATAAAACTGAGTTTGTCGGAGTTGAGGGGGGTTGAAAAGAGGAACATTGGGACCCTCAGGGAGGAGACAATGGGTGTGATGTTGGAATTATGTACACAGGGGACCGTCATTACCAATATTGTAACCCACAGAACCTCAGTCAGTAAATTAAAAAAATAGCAAAAACTGTGAAAAAAGTTCCGTATCGTTACAATTCCTGAAAAGTAAAGGATATTATTTGCATGCCGTATCAACCACAAGTCTGAACTTTGTGATTTTTTCCCCCCTCAGTATTGCTAGCTGTTAGTCACAGGAGTTACGTGATGATTAGTGACAACCACTGTTAGTTGTTCCAAAAGGATATTTCTGTCAAAAATAAGGATGGCACAGGGACTGCCTATTGTGTTGGTACCAGGGGAAGGAGGTTAGTGTCGGTGTTTGCAGCTGCCTCACTAGCTGCAGGAGTTTTAATTATTCTCTTTATCACAGGTGTTGTTCAACCCTTCTTTTTTATTAAAAATTTATTCTTATGAGAGAAGGCTGTATATGCTATTCATTATTTTTTATAGTTGCTTCAAATACAGAAGGGTTGAACAAATTTAACTTAAATTTTTAAGAGTTCCAAAACTTTGTTTTTTGATTCAAAATTTCCACTGAGTTTCTACATCAGAATGGTACTGCATAACTCTGAGATGACTATTACTAAACAAAATTTCTTTTCAGAGAAAAAGGTAAAAAAGTAGAGGTAAAGAAGGGACAAGGTCAAATATCTAACCACCTCTTTTTCCCCACCAGCACAATGATAAAGTATCAGAACTTACTTGCTTCATTTCAGTGTTATGCTGGGGAAGAAGAAAGATTTAATTTTGTATCTGAAATAACAATTTCTTTAAGATTATTGTTTTTAACTCACTTCAAGCTGTTGATCATATTTTTATTTTGCTGTCTGTAGCTTTCTCTGTTAATGTCAGTGGAATACTTAGTGTCAAGTTGCTTCATTCACAGGAATGTAGTAAAAGGTTTATAACTTGACATATTGCAGATAAATATTTGTTATATAACTGCTTCATATAATGACTTCCTTTTTTGTCAGACACAGCAATGAGAAAAGACTAACGTGCTGGCAGTCTGAATGTCTCCATAAGTTATTTTATGACTCCTTCATTATCATTACTATTAGACAATATTTAACAGGGCCTCCTCCATGACTTTCTCCAGAATCTTTAAAATGTTTTTAATTTTAGCTATTTGGAAGCTGGAGCGATAGCACAGCGGGTAGGGCGTTCGCCTTACAAGCGGCCAACATGGCCGACCCGAGTTCGATTCCTCCGCCCCTCTCGGAGAGCCCAGCAAGCTACCGAGAGTATTCGATATGCCAGACACAGTAACAACAAAGTCTCCAATGGAGACGTTACTGGGCCTGCTCGAGCAAATCGACGATCAACGGGAGGGCCTTTACCTTTGAGGAATATAGCGATAGCACAGCGGGTAGGGCGTCTGCCTTGCACGCAGCCAAAATGGCGACCCGAGTTCGATTCCTCCGCCCCTCTCGGAGAGCCCGGCAAGCTACCGAGAGTATTCGATATGCCAGACACAGTAACAACAAAGTCTCCAATGGTGACGTTACTGGGCCCGCTCGAGCAAATCGATGATCAACGGGAGGGCCTTTACTTACTTACTTTACTTTTTACTTAATATAATTGTAATTCAGGGAATATGAAATCAATATCGATTTTGATGGGATGTGCTACGTTGATAATGAGTCATTTGGAAGCATAGATATTCTATGGAGAGACTCATCTTTGTTGAATAACTTGGCACATTCAGCTGGTAGGTGTCAATAAAGATGGGTCCTAAAGACGGGATTAAGTGACTTTTGTTGAAATAGAAAGCCTGCTTGTTTTTTTCTTATAGGGACTACACCACCCATGCTTAGAGTCCTGGGCCATTCCTGACAGAGCTCACCCAGATGCGAGTTGGCAGAATTCAGTTGATTCGTGGCCAAGGGTTTTGCCAGAATCATGTTCATAGGTTCTGGAGTCACCAGAGTCTTACTCAGTGGTGCTCAGGGATAATGTGTTGCTGTGACCAGAGCTTACACCATGTATATGCTAAATGTGTGTTTTATTGATTGGACTATCTCCCCGGTCCCCACTTTTGTTTCATATTTAATTTAATTTGATTTTGTGCAAAGGACTAACCTAAAGTCTTTTATGTGAAAAGCATTTGCTCTCCCATGGAACTACATCCCTGACCTGGAAATCTGTTTTGATCCACGGGAAAATACATGCAGATTCTATTTGCAAATCAAACCTGTGCTCTGAAAATTGAAGAATACAATTCATTCTTCTTTCCATGCAATTAAGATGAAATTTCAGTGTTAACAGGAATCTTAGTGGGTAAAAAGGCTTCACATCCCAGTTTCATGGTCAAAATGTCAAGAAACCAGTTGAGAAGTCTCATGTTTTCTATTCAATCCATCTTGAATGTGTAGCCTTTCCAATTACAGATTGATCAGTGATTTTTCTTCTTTAGTCAAGTAATACCCTTCAAGTTTTAGTATATATCAGTGTGTATTTAAGAAGATATGTACATCATGAAAATGATTTTTATAATAGGAAGCTACAGACCAGGTATTTTTTGTCATTTTCCACCCACCTTCTTCATATTTATGCAAGCTTAATAAAATTGCTTCATATCTCTGAGCCTCAACATCCTCATTTGTAAAATTTGAATTGAATACTAATAGAACTCCCTCCAACAATAAGAAACCAGTATAAAATTAGCTAACACATGCAGAGCATTTAAATCATTATTATTTGTCTCAGTTCTTTTTTCATTAATAATAATCCTTTCAGGGCTGGAGCGATAGCACAGCAGGTAGGGCGTTTGCCTTGCACGTGGCCCCCCAGGGTTTGATTTCCAGCATCCCATATAGTCCCCCAGGGACTGCCAGGAGTCATTCCTGAATGCAGAGCCAGGAGTAACCCCTGAGTATCGCCAGGTATGACCCCAAAACAAACAAACAAAAATAATCCTTCCATCATTTATATATTTACATTACTTAAAGAATCTATTGCTTTATTGGGATTAGAAAAGGCACTGATTTACCTTGTTTCTTTTGTTATTGTTGTTACTTATATTTACGTATTCTTACTTGAAATCCAGCTGAAAATTTAAGCTACAAATTCAAATGGATGTGAGAAACTTATCAAATAATTTTATTTGAATATATTTCACCCTTGGATCACTTGAAAAGAACTCAGGAACATTGAATAATGACAAATTTTCAGCTCCACAGTCACAGAAGTTTCTCTGTTGTCTTCAGAATTATTATGCTCTTATATTTGCTTTATTTTTTTTGTACTTTGGTTTTTGTCCACACTCAGTCGTGATAATGGCTTGCTACTAGCTCTGTGTTCAGATATCACCCCTTGTGTGTTTAGGATGCCATTTGTAGTACCAGGGATTGAACGGGGGTTGGGTTCAGGCAAGGCGAGCGCCTTCCTCCCTGTACACTCTCTTTGGTCAGAATTATATTTGCAAAGTGGAATAGAGTCTACCATTGTAATTTTCAAATATCCATACCAGGTATGCTTGTCTAGAGGTAAGAGAAAAATAGTTTTCTTAATCTCCTTAGGGCTAGAGCGATAGCACAGCAGTAGGGCGTTTGCCTTACAAGCAGCCAACATGGCCGACCCGAGTTCGATTCCTCCGCCCCTCTCGGAGAGCCCGACAAGCTACCCGTGACGTATTCAATATGCCAAACACAGTAAAAACAAAGTCTCATGATGGAGCTGTTACTGGGCCCGCTCGAGCAAATCAATGAACAACAGGAGGACCATGACTGTGAATCTCCTTAAATTCCTTTAGAGATAGTGAATTATGAGTTTTTGGGCTACCATGGGCTTGTCAGCTTGGAGCGTAAAAGGTATTTAAGCCTTCCTGATTCAATGGATTAAAAAATCTTAATTACACATTTGAAGTCCTGATTACAGCCTAGGGATTTATTTACTTATGAAAAGTCAAACTATGAATTACAATATTGCAGAATACTTTCCACTTCATCAAATTAGTTTCACCATATAATCCTCAGAATGATTTGTAAAATTTTGCAATAACTAGAAAACGTTGATTACTACATTACAAAAGAGTACTTAAATATATATATAGACGAGAAAGATAGATAATTGTCTTCTGATTTTGATGCTGATGTTAAATAAAGATGGAGTGTTTTTGTTTGAACCTGGTCCTTCATGGCCCCACCCCCAAACACAATAAGTAAAGCAATGTGAGCAAATGCTTCCTTTAAATTTGTTATTCAGTTCAAATGTGCATTAGGAAAAAAGATCTATCCCATGTATAAAAACTAGCAACAAAACAGAATGTAAATAGAAATACAAGACACGTAGAGGAGGCAAATATTTTGTGCACATAACTTTAAAATCCCAACAAGAAACACTTATCAGAAGGAGAGAGACCACACACTTGTTAACTTAAATATAAATTCTCAAAGAGCAATATTTCACCACGTAATATATCACAATAGATTTACCCACTGAAATCAGCCCATCACTCTTGACCAACAAATAGGATCTTAATTTTTCCACTTAATGATTCAACTGAATGGAATAAAATTTTTCACAGAAATATTTTAATAACAGATTCTTCTAGACCATTATAGAACATCTAGTCAACATTGAGTCAATTCATTTGAAACAAACTCCTTGTAAATATCATCGTTTCACACAGTAGGAGGGTCTTTAATGAAAAAGGGCTCTGTTCACTTTCTATTTAAATCATAGCAGAATTGATTAATGAAAACAGCATTTTTCTGGGGAAATCAGTTTAAAAATATAAAATTATGAGTAAGACGTAATAAAAGTAAACTAGTCTGGGTTTCCCCCTTCTTTACAGTGATATGGTAAAATACAAAGAAATTCATAATATCCATTATTTAGAAATATTCTGGTCCCTTCGCTTGCTACAGGACTCAGTTCAGAGTAAAAAAAGGAAAGCATATTTTTGGCTGCAGCTGTAGTAAACAATGAATGATGAAAAATATTGCAAAAATGTCTTCAAGTGATTTGACCACTCAGAACACAGGTCCAATCACATTGATTTTGTCTACATTCCTCCATAAAGCTTGGCAAATGAGTAACTGAGCCCTGTTTTGGCAGAAGGAGAGAAGGAAGTACTAACTCCAACAATAAACAAGAGTTTGAAAACAACCAACCAACATAAAACAGTTATTCTTCCTCTGAATAACAAAGACAACAATATGTTTGCATATAGAACAGCTTTTGCATTATTGCTCTACGTATAAGAATATATTAAAGAACTCATAACAGACTGCACATTACCAACTTAAGGTTCTTTGGTGAAGAATGAAAGAAAACAGTATTTGAGCTTTAACGAAATGAATCTCATCCATTTTTGCTCTTATCTATTGATCCGTTGGATCCTCTCACAAAGCAGGGAGAGGTACTGTGTGAGTTTTACCATGGCAACGATTGCCACGCCCCCTGCCATCATGCATGTGGGCCAGAAGAGTGAATGGAACAGCACATTGGAACTGTAGAGTTTAGTTAGGATGACACTCTTCTGGTTTCCTTCTGGGTCGGAATAACAGGTGAAGTGCTGGTACTTCCTGAAGTTTTCCATGACAACGTTCACCAGGGACATGGATTCTTCAAAGTTTTTTCCACACTTAGGTATGTAGGAGCACTGTGGAAAATAATAAAAATTGTCACCAGAAGATACGTGTGTGTGTGTGTGTGTGTGTGTGAATCATTAGGAGGAAGTGGTGGGACTTAGGCCAGCTTAATGATCTGTGAAATCACCATAATAGTTATTTATTCTTAGATATTCACACGTTAATTAAAATAATGTTTTTAGGTATTCAACCAAGATATTTCTTAATAGCTCACCATACAAACTATAATTAAACTATTATAATTATTTATTGAAATAAATGAATGATTTTTTCCATATCCAAGCATACTGGGTTTTTATTATCTCTTATTGAACATACTTTCTTATAGAATTAGAATGTCATCTTTTCTATTTTTTTGTCTGTTCACAGCTATTCAAGTAATACCAGAAACTAATGGTTCCCTCAGGGAAAGTAGTTCACTTTTATCTTTTTGCTTTGGTTTAAATTGTTTGGCCAAGTCATCTTACTAGTTGGACAAGAAATTAGGTATATCTCTGGTGGGTTGCTACAAACGGCATCTTGGAAAACGTGGGGCTATTGGATAAAGTTCTATGGTAAATGGATAATGCCCAATTAGCATGTGAAAAACCTTTCCCCCTATAAGCTGAGGAAAAATAAAGAAAAAAGAGATCAGTTTATTCTTCAATGAGTGTGTATCAAATTTATATTTAATTTTTTCAACGATTATATTTCTTGCTATAGCTTTTTTACATGTCTTGTCTTTTTCCACTTTAGAGCCTGGCAAGCTCCCCGTGACTTATTCGATATGCCAGACACAGTAACAACAAAGTCTCCAATGGAGACGTTACTGGGCCCGCTCGAGCAAATTGATGAACAACGGGAGGACAGTGACAGTGACCATCTATTTCCACACACACACACACACACACACACACACACACACACACACACATTTCTTTGCTTTCTTTTATTCTTTTTTCCTTCCTTGCCCTGACTCCTAACCCCTCCTTAATGTTTTTCCCTTTGATCCTCTTTCTTATTCACCCTCCTCCCCTTCCCCTAAAGAACTTCTTGTAGTTTTTTTTCATGTGTGTGTGTGTGTGTGTGTGTGTGTGTATAATTTTGAATATTTCTTTCTAATGTATAAAGGAGATAAAGTTTGTGTGACCTTCTTTCCTTGGTGTATAAGTAGGTATTGACAAAACATCTTTTTATTTTTTAAAAAGAAAAAATGTGATTTAAGTTATGTTTCTGGGAGATGTATGGGTTCTTTGTTAGCTCTTTCCTCTGTCTAAAGACCTTTCAAGAGGAAAAAAAATTCTTGCATTTATTTTGAGGTCAATTGAGTAATTCACCTAAATCATTGGAATTAAATTGATATGTGGCAAGAACACTGCTAATCTAGAGTCCTTTAATGTGAATTAGAAAATTATGAGCCCTTTTAAAAAACACTATTTTTTTGAAAACTATTAGTACTTTGATTTTATAAAAACACCCCCCTCACTTACCAATGTATGAGTTGTGATAATAAATACCTATTTTTATGATTCTATTGTGTGAATTCTTGACTGGCTTGTATAGTGCATAATTGAGCAGGTGAGGCTGTTGATGACCTTTAAGGTACAATAATGAGACATGTGGGTGAGATCTTCAAAAAATTCAAACATCTAATTTCCAGAGGAAGAAAACAAAAAGAATGGAATGAGTTTTGCCAGTGGAGTATGCTTGGATGCCTCTTTCCCCTGAATTTATTAGTGGACTTTGCTTTTGCTGTAGTCACTGGACTATGTGAGAGTAGATCAGGATGATTCTTTGGTTAGCTAAGAATGCAGGATGAGCATTTATGGTCAACCAGCTTAAAGTAATGTTATAATAACAAGGGCTGGCTGACACTTTAAAATTAAATCAGCTAAGGATAAATGTGAGTGCAAACTTTAATCTGGGTACAGCAGAGAGCTGTAAGAGCACACTACTAAGTATCTGAATTTCAAAAAAAAGGCAGAATTTTTCAGTGAATTGTAACAGTACAGAAGTTGAATCTGAGTACCAGGAAACATTTTTTTCCCTACCAAACTGCAATTGTTCTGGATCAAAATGGTTAAAGGAAGTATGAGAATACCTTTTTCTTTTCTTTTTTTAATTTAATTTAATTTTTATTTATTTTTTATTTTTATTAGTGAAACACCTTGAGGTCCAGTTGTAGACGTACAAAATTTTGTGCTTGGATTTCAGTTATACAATGATAGAGTACCCATCCCTCCACCAGTGCCCATTCTCCACCACCTCTAATCCCAGTATCCCTCCTACCTCCCACCCCCTATCCCACTTTGCCTCTGTGTCAGGACATTCCCTTTTGTTCTCTCTCTCCTTTCGGGTGCTGTGGTTTGAAAAGGAGGCATTGAGTGGCAATCATGTTCGAAGGCTACCTTTTTCTTTTACTACTTCGGAGTTGCACAGATCTTGTTTTGAATTAAAAATGTTTTGATACAAATGCCCTAGACGAGCCATTCACAATCGAGTTTAAAATGGTCTTTTTATATTACAAATACATCAGGCTTCTGTCTATTCTGTGCCAAGATAGTTTATGGTAGTAGTTTCAGTAGTTAACAGTACATTATTGAAATGATTTTGATAAAAATGGCATTTCATTTAAATAGAGTTTTTTCCATACTTCTGTTTCTGTCGATTGATTTGGCTTAATCAAATTTTTTTTAAGGAAACATTTGTCAGCCAGATGACAATAATTCTGTCAGTGGGAAAGATTCTTCCAAGTAAAACGAGATATAAATGACTTGTGAGACTGTCCAGCAAGGTTGTAATACAGGAGCTGCTTATTAAAGTTTAAAGCCATCAGAGTCTCAAATGTGCACATTTGGACTAGTCAGATGAGGCAGTTCCGTTCACGATTGGACTTGGGTCCTCAGGGCCCAGGGGACATAGAAGTGCAACTCAGGCTGCTAACGGAGAAAAGAGTCTTCTGTCCTTCCGCTTTTAGTATTTCTTAACTTGGCCACTCTCTACTTTTCAATACAATTCACTGGCTCCCTCTGGACTGATACTGACTCCTAAAAGCTCTGCCGTATGTTATTCATTTACTTTGATCACGGATGGATTTTTCTTTTGTGCTATTGAGCACAAGAAATAGTCTAACAAGCCGCTATCTGCTCATAGTCTGCTTGTTTAATATCTGCTCATATTACGGCTTCTCTAGGCACATGAACTTGGCTTCTCAGAGTCAACCTCTTTCTACAGTAAGGTTTATATAGTACTCACTGCAGGGTTTATGTGAGATTAAATAACAACTCGAAGCCTTACTATTTCTTATTAATATGTTTTCCTCTGGAATATAACATTTGTCCACACGCTATTTCCTCAAGTCAAGTGAAGCGCCCAAGGAGGAGAAAATAATTAGCTTTATGGTTTTCACAGTGGAGTCCTGTTTGATGGCTCTTATGGCATGCCCATGGCTTTTGTGTTCTCAGAGAGATTTGACATTATGTTAAAACTATGTAAAAATTCTGGGTTTCAGTTTCAATGTCTCAGACTACAGACCCTTGCATGTTTATGAGGCTGGTATAAATTTGGGGTGAAAAATTAATGACTTAAAATTTCATTACATACTTGGAGTATATTTTAATGTGACTGGCTTAGGACAGAGAATGAATTTCAACAAATGGAAGATTTCTACATGATCTGGAAAAAGGGGATATTAATAGGAAAAATGTCATATAGATTAAAAAAAGAAACTCCGGTATTTTTAGAATATTATAGATGAAGGTGTGGTATAGCAACAATTTAATTGAATATGGAATATATACAATATAATTCAAAAATGAGTAATGTTTATAGATACTCAAGATGATTAGCTACTGACCAAAATGAAAACAAACAAACAAACACGGTCCTCCCATTGTTCATCAATTTGCTCGAGCGGGCCCAGTAACATCTCCATTTTAGACTTCTTGTTTCTGTGTTTGGCACATTAAATACATCGCGGGTAGCTTGCCAGGCTTTACCATGAAGGGCGAGATACTCCCGTAGCTTGCCGGGCTCTCCGAGAGGGGCAGAGGAATCGAACCCATCTCGGCTGGGCTGGCTGTGCACAAAGCAAAAGCCCTACAGCTGTGCTATTGCTCCAGCCCCAAAATGAATAAAATTTTAAAAAATAGGGTGCACACCCAGTAGAGCTAGGTGAGGAAGAACATGAGGTACCCGGGACTAACCTCTGGGTCTCTTGTATACTGGGCAAGCGCCTCACTACTTGAGCTATATCCATACAACAAGGTAAGTCATCCCCACCCCTTTCTTTTAAATCGTGGTCATAGATTCTTTCTTTTGTGCCTCAGTCTAGCAAACCTATGGAATTGCAATTCAGTAGAAGACTTAGATTTGCTTCTTTTTCCTAATTTAAGTTTTATGGATGAATTGTTCTGTTTCCCAAGCTTTAAATCCTCTGGAGTACTGGAAGCCACAGAGACAGGTATGGCATTTCCACTCCCAGCTGGAGAAACTTGGGGTCAAGTCAACTTCTCCTGGCTCCCTCTCTACATGATATTTCCTGCTATCCTTTCTGTGGAAACAAAATTCAGCAATAGAATATTCTTGCCAGTCTTTGTCAAGTCACTGGAAAGTTCTTTTCCCCAGCTATAGTTCCAGAATCTTAATAATAGTTATTAATAGTATTTTGAATCTTAGGGTGGACAGAAACTTCAAGAAACAACTTACAGACCTTGTTTAGACATGCTTTGCTAGGTACATGTTGAAATAAAGTCACAGACTTTTATCCAAGAAGTTAAAAACTGTGGGAGTAGTGGGAATAGGTGTTTGACTAGATATATCATAGATCAGACAGCTCTTTCTTCTGAAGGTTGAAGAGAGCTGCCAATTTGAAACCTTTTCTCCACAAAAGAGTTTTTCTTTATTCTTTCATAAGAAAAAAAGTGTCCGGCCAGAGAGATAATGCAGCAGGTAGGGTAGGGCCAACCTAGTTTAGATCCTCGGCATCCCATAGGGTCCCCCAAGGACAGGGATTATCCTTGAGCACCGAGTCATGAGTAAGCCCTGAATGCCACCTGGTGTAGTCCAGAAACCAAACATTAAAAAATAAAAATAAAAGAACCAAACAATAAAAAGGGAAGTGTCAAATTTCTGGGAAGGGTTAGCCATCTAATGAAACGCAACCAACAGTTTACATCATTAATGTGTTAGGTGGTGTGCCAGGTATGGGTATTAAAACATTAAGAAAAAATGGGTTCCACTACTGGAGGGAAACAGGAAGAGAATACAAAGCATGGGCAGGGTATGAAAAGAGACATGAGGAAGCTAAGAAGTCTTTCAGTAGAGCTCATCCTTCAAAGAGGCGGGCCAGAAGTTTCTCTCAGAATTTATGTACTAGTCAGAGCCTTGTAAAAAATCACCAGAGGAAGATTTTTCTTTATTGGGTTTCCAGAATTTTCGTAATTATTATGGAATTTCTGCCTGGTTTTTGAGCGGAAAGGTACAAAAGACCCACAAAGGACATTAGAATCTGGAGCCTGTTGACTAATAAATTATTTACAACAGATAATCAATACCATGGAACTCTGAGGGTGAGGCATGATGTTTCCTTTCAGGTTCACAGTGAATCCGATTTCTCTTTTCACCTTGCCTTTCATTATAGTCCTTTTATTCAGTTGAAGAGGAGTAGGTTCTCTCTACATGCTTTTATAGAGTAAAAGTTTTGATGTTCAGTAAAAGTTTATTTCCCTTTTGGTAGCACTGTAGCACTGTCCTCCGGTTGTTCATCCATTTGCTAGAGTGGGCTCCAGTAATGTCTCCATTGTGAGACTTGTTACTGTGTTTGGCATATCGAATCTGCCACGGGGAGTTTGCCAGGCTCTACCATGCAGGCGGGATGCTCTCGGTAGCTTGCAAGGCTCTCTGAGAGGGAGAGAGTAATCAAACCCGGGTTGGCCCTGTTCAAGGCAAACACCCTACCCGCTGTGCTATTGCTCCAGCCCAAGGTATTCATTCAATTTATTAATATTCATTCCAAAATTAGCATTGAGGATTATAGCACCCCAGAACATGGAGCTCTTTATGACATGGAGCCTTTTCTGTCAGATGACAGGCATTTCCATACAGCTGCCATTCATTTACCATAGAAAGGAATGCCACAAAATTGTCATAAAAACTTGGAGACTCATGTAAATACGAAATAGCTGATGAGCAGATTTCATCAACTGCTTGTTGCTCTTTTTTTTTTTTTTTTTTGCCTTTTGGGTCTCACCCGGCGATGCACAGGGACCACTCCTGGTTCTGCGCTCAGGAATGTACCCCTGGCGGTGCTCAGGGGACGATATGGGATGCTGGAAATTGAACCCAGGTCGGCTGCGTGCAAGGCAAACGCCCTACCCACTGTGCTATTGCTCCAGCCCCTGAACTGCTCTTAAGCAGGCACTTTAAAACTTAGAACTACTGGGGTTCTAGATGCCATAGGGGACAGGGTGCACACAGGGTACAGGTTTGAAGCCAGGCTCCACGTGGTCTGCTGAACACTGCAGGACCCCCAGGAAAGCATCCCCTGGCAGTTGGGCTGGCTCAGTCTAACCTGGAGTGGCCCTCAGGTTTCTTTGAGTGATACTTGCAAGATCCCCTTGCAAATTACTGGAGTCCTAAAGTAACATGGCCACTCTACCACTTACAGTTCCTTAAAAATAACACCTAAGGGGCTGGACCAATAGAATGGCAGGTAGGGCCCTTGGTTTGCTTGCAGCCAAGCTGGGTTTGATCCCCCATCCCATATGGTCCCTTGAGCATTGCCAGAAATAATTCCTGAATACAGATCCAGGAGTACCTCCTGAGCATAACCAAGTAGGTGAACCAAACACCCCAGAAAAATCCCAAATCCCTCAAGACATTTAAAACACAGAGCCTGGTCTCATTTTCAGAGGTACCTAAGCAGAAAGGAAATAAAATTATCAAAAACAAAGATAATACTTATTGAAAGCTAAGATTTAGTAACATGCAGAAGGTCCACTAAGGGCCAGTTGAATGACCACCAAAAGGCATCATCAGCGGGATGACAGTCTACTGAAAGTAGACTATAGACCAAACATGATTGCCACTCATTGCCTCTTTTGCAAACCACAACACCCAAAAGGAGAGAGAGAACAAAAGGAAATGCCCTGCCACAGAGGAAGGTTGGGGGGGATGGGGGTGGGAGGGATACTGGGAATTCGTGGTGGTGGGAAATGGGCACTGGTGGAGGGATGGGTGTTTGATCACTGTATAATGGAAACCCAAGCACAAAATTTGTAAGTCTACAACTGTACCTCATGGTGTCTCACTAATAAAAAAAAAGGCATCATCAGATGACAATTCTCTTAGTTTTCTATATCCACAAACTCAATCTTGCTATGATCCCAGAGTAGAAAAAACTCAGAAAAGACAATTCACAAAAGTGTCTAAAATATAAACAAGAATACCAAATAGGGGCCACAGAAGCTCAGTGGGCTAGAATGTGTGCTTGGAGAGTAGTCCCTGCCATCACATGGTCCCCCAAGTATCATCAAGAGTATGGATACTCATGGACCCCGGAGCAACTCCAAAACAACAAAGAATGCTAAAATTATGTACAAAGATCAAATTGTCAAAACTGCCTGATAATCTTAGTCTTTCACCAAGGAACAGTATACAGGTGACTGAATTAGAATCAATAATCTTGGAATTCCTCAAGGGGAACACTAGTTGTGAAACATTTAATTGTTTCAGGGCTTTTACTTCACTCTGTGTTGGTGGTATTTTGGGGGACCATAGGTGGTGCTGGGAATCAAACTGGGATTGGCCCCATACAAGGCCAGTGCCTTCCCCCTGTATGATCGCTTCAGTCCCAGTAAAAGTCTTTTTTCCCCCTTTTTCGGTGACACCCGGTGATTTTCAGGGTTTCTCCTGGCTCTGCACGCAGGAATTACTCTTGGCAGTGCTTGGCAGACCACATGGGATGCTGGGGATGGAATCCCGTTAGGCTACGTCCAAGGCAAAAGCCCTACCCACTGTACTATTGCTCCGACCCCTCAGTGGACATTTCTTTTAGGCTACATTCTTTCTATCATTTCTACGCAAAGGAGCCCTTAGTTATCCATAAATTCACCTTGAGTGAGGAGTGACTAAACTTTGTCAATTTCCAAAGCATTTCTAAATATCTGGATCATAGGAATTTTCAGCAAATGAAAATATCCTTATTTCCTTACATTGAAAATATGAAAATATTCTTATATCCTAATATCCTTACATTTAAGATGCTAATTAAGGGGTGTCATATGTTAATTTATGAGCATTCTTTCTTCTTTCAGGGTGAATAGCTCTATGTCTAACATCTACTTTGTGTAAACTGATGCTGAATGTACAAAGCTGGCCTTCCCTGTGGACTACAGATGGTCAATTCTTAGCTCATGTCCTTTAACTTGATCTAAATATTTCTTGGAATAAGATGGAATGTGTCAAATTTTCACCCATTCACTAAAATATATCATCAGAGGATAAGAATTTCATAGAACTTTAAATTTTCAGTATTCTACTTCTCAGAAGGATTCTTAAAGGGTTTTTCTAATCTTTAAGATATCACAGCGAGGTTAAAAACTTAAATTTTAATTCAGAACTAGTGAGTGTATGATTTTAATAAATGTATGCAGTTTTATGACCTCCAAACCTCAATTTTATAAATGAAAATAAAAAGCCAATTTTTATTATTGTAAATGAAAATAAAAGTTACACTTAATATGTAGGTTGCTGCTATAATTTAATGTATGCATTTATGAAAAATATTTGATACTATACAGGAGGGTCTGGTACATTGAAAACAATTGATTAAATCTGGCCATTATTATCTTAGAAGGGCTTTGTTCAGGAAGAAATGAGATACATTTTTTATTATATTTTTTGACTATAGTTTAGGTAACATGGCTGAAATAGTGTTAATGTTTATAGTATTTTGTGCAAAATTATTATATCCCTCCTAAAGTGTCCAAGACCCTCTATAACTGCCCCTGTGCAATCTCCAATCCACCTCTTCATTGTCACTTCTCATTTTCCCACTGCTTGAAAGTCTCAGTTTTGTAATCCAAGACCAAGGATGATTTATATAAAACTCTTATTGTAGCGCTATGCACATGGAATATAGCAGACACAAAACGTAGGGTTCCCCCTATTTACCATTTAGTCTTTCCATTTCATTTTATTTTCTTCAGCAGAGGTGCTCGATGCTAAAATCTCTGCATAGAATTTTAAGATCTCGTAGTATCCAGGGTTGTAGCTAAATAATACTGTAGCCGTGGGTTTTGGAGTGGTTCTGCAATGTTTAGGAGTATTTTTTTATTGTACGATGAAAGGGAGAATATGAGCCATCCAGAGGGTAGGGACCAGAGGTCCTGATAAACATCCTACGAAGTATGGGACAAGGATCTATCCTACCTTCACAGAAAACAAAGAAATCACACCAAATGTCACCAGTGTGGAGATAGAGAAGCCCTGGTGTAGACACACATATTCTTTGGATTTAGGCTGGAGCGATAGCACCTGCAGGTAGGGCGTTCGCCTTACAAGCGGCCAACATGGCCGACCCGAGTTCGATTCCTCCGCCTCTCTCGGAGAGCCTGGCAAGCTACCGAGAGTATTCGATATGCCAGACACAGTAACAACAAAGTCTCCAATGGAGACGTTACTGGGCCTGCTCGAGCAAATCGACGATCAACGGGAGGGCCTTTACCTTTACCTTTAGGAAACCCAGAAGTCTAAGTTAAGAGTTGTAAATGATTGGCTAATTTATAGAACTATTACAAAACTATTCTTCATTAAAAAACAAAAGACAAGAAGAAAACTAATCCTGATGACAAACCCTTGACCCTGGATTACAGTATTTTATAAATAAACAGTGGGGGACAGAAGAAGATTACACTGGAGGTAACCTAGGAACACTGGTTGGATATTCATGGATACAGTGATAGAAGTGGAGTATAGTTATTTTGTACATCGATACCATAAACTTTAACACTATTGTAAAATCTAAAATATAGTTGATAAAAACAAACAGATTATAAAAAGCTGTCTTTCTCATGACATCTGTACATAAAACATATGGTATTATACTACATATAAAAAAGTGAATATGTTTTCTTCTTCTTGCATGAACCATATTAAATCCAACCTTAATTTCAGGCATGCTCTGAGAATCCCTAGTGGGTAAATGAGGATTGAACTCCTGGTGGAGATCAACATCGAGGAATTCAGCAACCACAATAATTTAATACTGAGTCACATTTTATAACTCTTTTTATAGCCCTGTGACAGGCACCCTGACACCCATTCATCTCTCCCAAAGGCCGTTACACAGTTTTTTGGTCCGCCAAATCATGCCAACTTATCAGTTTAGATTAAGAAGTCTCATTTTAATGCCTTTTAATGCAACCTACCGAGAGTATTCGATATGCCAAACACAGTAACAACAAAGTCTCCAATGGAGACGTTACTGGGCCCGCTCGAGCAAATCGACGATCAATGGGAGGGCCTTTACCTTTACCTATTTTAATGCCTACAAGAGGTTGGGCATGGGATTTCAAGTGCTTTCCCTCCCTCTGTTCCACTCCAGTGCAATACTACGCAGCCTTAAGAAAAGGTTAAAATTATGTGATTTGTTGCGACGTAGATGCATCTGAAGAGTATAATATTAAGTGAAATCAGGAAAAAGAAACACTCTCAGAATGATCTCTCTCACATATGGGACAGAAGGAAACCTCAAAGGGGAATATCAAATGTCCCTTGGCAACGGAAAAGAAGAGCAAGAGAACTGGTCTTCGGCAGAAAGTTTGGCACTGGGGCAGAGGTGGGGGTGATAAGTTAGGGACGGGAACACTAGGACGAGGGGGAGGGTGAGTTTCAGAGAGAAGCTGGGGACATTGGGTGAGGGTAGTGACATTGGTGAAGGGATTGGGGTTGGAGCAGTATATGCCTGAAACTCAATCACGAATATTTTCATGACTTTGTAATTCATGGTGATTCAATCAAAAATAAAAATAAATTAAAAAAATAGATGGGAGGAGGTGAACATTTAAAACGTGAAATCTCTTTGGATATTTCCTCCATGGACGCCCTTCTTGCCTCCAGTTGTGTCAGATCAAACATTGTCTGTCGTACTTTAGGTGTCTTAATAAAACTAGGACCAATTTTTGATAATTATTGTAAAGTCTTATCTTTTAGTTAGTTGGGAGAGTTTATACTCTCAACTAACTAAAAGATAAGACTGAAAAGATAAGGTAAAAGAGAATTAGACTATAGATGATATTTTAACTCCCCTCTCCAAAAGAACATACTGAATATCCCTTAGGCTACTTAATGCCCACTGATAGAAAGATACGGATGTCTTCAACATGTATTAGAGACAGGGACAGCTCTGAAGACAGTAAAGAAGAGAGCCAGGAAGGTGACTAGTATTTGGTGCTGTTTCTCCTCTGGGTATATTTGCTGATTTTAGAAGCAGAGAGAGAGAGAGCATAGAAGTCTGAATTACATTTTAGACAATATTGTCTAAACTATGAACTAAGAATTATGATTGGGAGCTTATTAAGTGATATCTTGATGCCTTCCTCCTATTTTATTTGGTGAGGGATTAGCTTTGAAAGGTGATATCCCTGGTCTTATAATGTCCCTCTTAGGGATATCAGCTCAGACATGAATACCTCAAATACCTCAATATATAAAATTATAATGGGGTGACTGAGTAAGCCTAGGGACCTGGCAGAAGCAGAGAAAAGTAATTTGGGGAAAAAGTAGTATAATGGCACCATTCTAGGTTTATAGCTATTTTTATAAATTTATAAATGTGACATCTGACACAGTAAGAATGATCAGACATAGGAAACATGAAATATAAAGCAGAGAAGAAAAAAATTAAACAAGCACACAGGGGATCTAGGTATTGAAGTAATCAAAGTAGCATAAAAACTAATTTTACTTTTTATGTAGAAGTCTAGAATGAAACTATGTTAGGAAACTAGAAATGATGAAAAGGACTCAAATATATTTTTTAGGAATGAGAAAATACAACCAGAGAATTTAAGAATTCAAAGACTGGATTTATTAGTAGATCTGTCAGAGATCAGGAAGGAACTGTAAATTAGAAGAAAGGTCATATACAGAACAGAGCACAGAGAGGCAAAAAGAGGGAGCATATCAAAGAGAGCAAGACATACAGGGACACTATGAGTAAATTTAAAGTAAGATCACTAGAGAAAAAGTAGAGTAGAAAAAACAGAGACAATATTTTTTGAGTTAATGGCTTAAATCTTCCTGAAATTGACAAGGAACAATAAGAATCAAGAAAAGAGGTCCTCAGAATACTAAGCAGCTACATAGAAATACGCACGCATTTTGCCCATGTTAATTAAACTTGAGAAAACCAAGGAAAATATTATTTAACATAGAAGATTACCTTCCAAGAAACAGCAATTAGACTGAGAGCTGATTTCCAAATAGTAACAATATTCACTAGAAGGAATATTTTCAATGTACAGAAACAGAATAAGAGTTAATTTAGAATTTTGTACTCAGTAATTATATCCTTCAAAAATGAAATTGAAATAAAAATATTTAGACAGAAGCAGAGACAATTCCAAGATAACATTACATTAATGCAAATAATTTTCTTAGGCCATAGAAAAAGTTCCCAGATGGAAAATTAAAGAAGAAATTAAGAATAATGAAAATAGAAAATCCCCAGTATTCACTTCAAAACGATAAAAATGTCTGTTACCTTAATGTATATGTGGAATGAATAATAACAAATACAGGTTGGGAAAAGTAAATAAAATAAAATGTTTCAATTTCCTTTATTATTCAATATTAGAAGTTATACTCTATAGGCAAATAGAAGAGATAGGGAAAGTTGGATTGTAAATATAACTCAGTAAAGAAAGGTGGTCTCTTTCATAAATGCCTTTAGATGAATAGCTGTTCATATTAAAAACAAACACAAGAAACCTTATTCCCAATAAAACTCAATGACATGTTTGACAGTCCAGTAAGTAAAGTATTGAATGCAGTCGACACAGTTCCTTGAGCACTGTGAGGAGTGATCTCTGAATACAGAGCCAAGAGCAGTACATAAGCACCACTGAATGTGACCCAAAATTCAATAATAAAAACAAAAAAAACCCACTCAATTACAGGCAGAGTATATACTGTAGCACTGTAGTACTGTCCTCTCGTTGTTCATTGATTTGCTCAAGTGGGCACCAATAATGCCTCCATTGTGAGAGTTGTGACTGTTTTTGGCATATCAAATACTCCATGGGGAGCTTGCCAGGCTCTATCATGCAGACGGGATACTCTCAGTAGGTTGCTGGGCTTTCCGAGAGAGATGGAGGAATCGAACCTGGGTCGGCTGTGTGCAAGGCAAACGTCTTACCCACTGAGCTATCGTCCAGCCCAGTGGCATAATAGGTTAGCACGTGGTACTTATATAGCAGTATGTGCAGATTATATACTAAAAAAGAAAAAATAATAGTAATTTAAGAAGATAATTTAGAAGACCTCTGGATAGGTAAAAATTTTTGAAATATGGACACAAAGCATAACAATATCAAAAATTAGAAAAATTGCTACACTGAAATTGTAGTTCAAGGGCTACACTGAAATGAGAAAACTTTTTCTATTAAAATGCAACATAAAGAGAAAAAAGGCGATGGGGCTCAAAGGATTGTACCAGGAAGTCAGAAGGAAAAAAGACAAGTGCGTTCAGTTATATGTAAGGATACTGAATTGAATGGAGGAAGCAAAATACAAAGATCAATACCAGTGGGCATTGATAGTAGAACTCAGGTTACTGAGGTAAGAAGTATACCCACTGTGCTCTCACTCCAGCCCCTAATTACTCTTTTTACCTGAGATCTCCTATGTTAGTTTCATTCCCCATTTATAGCAATAATGCATTCATTAACTCTAGTGATAACACATTAAAATGGAAATGTGTATCATTTTTGGGCATCTATTCAACTTCGATCTATTTCCAACTCCAGGGAGATTTGCAAGTTTTATAGGCAGTTATTATAATAGATCAGGTTTGATTTAAAAATCTGACTTGAGAATATATATTGAAAAACAAACACTTTGAAACACAACCGCATCTCTAAAGGTAAGCTTTCAACATTTGCGGAACAGAGGAGGAACTATATTGTTTTCAGTGACCACAAAGGAAAGGAAATCAATCAGAATAGACATTTCCAAGTGACATTTTTTGAAAGATTCCTTACCCTGTGTCCTCAGAGATATTTGTAAATCATTGTAATCAAATATAAGATGTATATCCTCACCAAAGTAAAGACAAATTGACATAAGGACATATGCCAATATGTCACAAAAAATTCTCTATTTTAGCATCAAATTTTGAGGCGCTCTCTCTCTCTTCACTGTAGAATAGAAGGTCTCTCTGTAGGGTAGGGGATCTCACGGTAGGGTAGGGGTCTCACAGTAGGGTAGGGGTCTCATGGTAGGGTAGGGGTCTCATGGTAGGGTAGGGGTCTCACTGTAGGCTAGGGGGTCTCACTGTAGAGTAGGGGGCCTCACTGTAGGGTAGGGAGTCTCACAGCAGGGTGGGGGTTCTCATTGTAGGCTAGGACAGTCTCACTGTAAGGTACATCAATATGGAGGGTTACAGGTGGCACAAGTTTATGACCTGTCACTGAAAAAAATTTATACATATATAGTATATATGTATAGATGTATATATGTATATATACATAGCTTGGCAGGCTCCCTGTGATGTATTTGATATGCCAAAAAAAGTAACAGCAAGTCTCACAATGGAGACGTTAACTGGTGCCCACTTGAGCAAATAGATGAACAACGAAAGGACAGTGTTACAGAGTTACAGTTATATATTGTGTATATATATATATATATATATATATGTATATAATATATATAGAGAGAGAGACAGAGAAAGAAGATGAGTGAAGTGAAAAAATGGGAGAGAGAAACTTTTTGGGGTGTGGTCCCAGGTGGACACTATGGGTCTCTGCCAAGGCTTGAATAGAACCCTTCCCTGGGAAAGTCTAAGTGGGATTTTAAGTTGTCTTGGGTGGGAAATAAAGAATAAAGGGAACAGACATCAGTGAAATGGGTGTGCTTGGTTCGGCCTTCTGTCATCTGTAGCGGGTTGAGGTAGGGAAGTATGGAATTCAGCCTGGGAGCTGCCTGGCGCCAGTGGGCCATAAGTCCTGTCCTCTGCGCTAGGGGGCAGGTTGGTCTTTGATTCTGGGATTGTCACTATCTCAACCTTTCAGCATTTGGTTCCAGCAAACCTTACGGGATCAAACCCAGGAATTGTCAAAGAAGTCAAGTGATCTAATGCTGGGCCACATCTCAGGCCTCATCTCCTGAAGCTTCTGTGTTTTTTTTTTGATATGTGCTGCTCATTTCACTTACATGCTGGCAATTGTAATAAAAATCAAGATTTCTTATAAGAAAAGCTAGAGTTCTTGAGGACTATATTCTGTTAACAAGTCGTGCTTTAATTATTCTATTCGGAAGTGGTTTTGACATATACTAAAATTCTGGTTCCTTCAATTACTGACATAAATCCTACACTACAGATTTAACTTGAAATTAGAAAAGCCTGATTACTTTTTTGTTTGTGTGTGTGCGTGTGGAGGGGGGTGCACACCCAGTGCTCAAAACTTACTCCTGTCTCTGTGGTGAGGAATCACTCCTGGCAGGGCTCAGGGACTTTATGGGATGTTGGGGATGGAATCCCAGTTGGCCATGTGCAAGGCAAGCACCCCACGTGCTGTAGTATCTCTTCAGCCCCTGGGCTTGTTTCTTCTGTTGAGATTTTTTTTGTCATCCCAGAACTTATAAATATGAAAATGTAGGTATAGTTTTAATACCTATATATATTGAGCTCTACCAGGAGGACCTGATGATATTAGTGTCAGAAAATTTAGCTTCTTTAAACAAAATCAACATGAAGGAAAATATATGTCACCCACACTGCCCCCAAGGATTGATGGTCTCCTCAGAGAAGACACCATGCCTCTTCTGCTCTGAGCCTCACAATAACCTGGCAAGATGGCCACTGTCAGCACCTTTTTTTTTCTTTTTGGGTAACACCCGGCGATGTTCAGGGGTTAGTCCTGGCTCATGCACTCAGGAACTGCTCCTGGCAGTGGTTGGGGGACCATATGGGATGCTGGGAATTGAACCCGGGTCGGCAAGGCAAACGCCCTACCCACTGTACTATCGCTCCAACCCTGTCAGCACCTTTTTAAGAGGAAAGGAAGCTGAAGCTCCAAGAGGCTATTCCATCCCTCAGACCATACGATGAACCACATGACAACAAACAAACAAACACTGTCCTCCCATTGTTCATCGATTTTGCTCCAGTGGGCCCAGTAGCATCTCCATTTTTGAGACTTGTTGTTACTGTGCTTGGCATACTGAATACGTCACGGGGAGCTTCCCAGGCTTTGCCGTGTGGGAGAGGTACTCTCGGTAGCTTGCTGAGCTCTCTGAGAGGGGTGGAAGAATTGAACCCGGCTCAGCAGAGCGTGCAAGGCATACACCCTACCACTGTGTGAATGACTGTACAAAAGCAAAAGGCAGGTCGCCACAGTTATATGACAAATGCCTGGTTTTCAGGGCTTCCACAGCTCTGTCTGGGCTGTATATTGACTTTGAAAGACCCAGTCAGTGTGTCTAAGTAAGGATGGGACATTTACTCTCCTGAATGAGAGGGAAAGCTAAATCTACAGGACCCAAAGGGGAACTTGGACGTGAGCAGAAAGTAAACATTTCCTGAGGAAGAGTCGATAGTGAGTTATGGGAGTGGATGAGGCAGAGTCTGCTTCCTAGTGGGATTTTCCTTTCATGCCGGCAAAGGGGAACTGCAGAGGGAGCGATGGGTCAGGCTCTGGGGGCTCTGTGGGAACTGAACTGACGGAAATTCAATGTGAGATCCACGCTCCTACCTTCTGATTTATTTTCATCGTTTCCTCAGTGTGGTAGAGAAGGAGCTTTTCCCCAGAAGAAGTCAGGTTCACATACACCTGCAGGCAGGGGTACTGAGAGAGTTTCCAGCAGTCTGGACCGCAGCTGAAGGAGCAATTAAATGTTTCTGTGATGGAAGCGTTCAGCAAAGTGCACTGAGTCTCCTCCGTCCAAACACTACAGAGAAGGGAGAGTAAACAGACGTGAAAACTCACAGCCAGGAAGGCAAAATCAGAGGGGAGTATCTGTCAGCAAGTTAGCTCAAGAATCTTTTTCAAATCTATAATGAAATTTACGTGTTGAAGTCTATGTGTTTGAATGGAGACACTTTAAACAAACTGTAATATAAACAGGCTCAGAATTTGCCTGGGAGCGGAGAACTTTTCCAAGTTTCATTAGCTGTAGCAGAATGTTCTCCAGTGCTTGATTTAACTTGGAATGTTTTCCTTATCAAATTCACTGGTAAGAATAAAGAATCATTTAATATCACAGCCTGCTCTCTGTATTTCTATGTAATGAGAAGCTTCCTGTCATGGCCCAGTGCTTATGTCTACCCTGTTTATAGGCAGAAGAGGTTTAGAAGATCAGAGAGAGGTGGAGACAAAGAGATGGAGAAATGGGGTCCAATTGGAGGGGAGCAGATAGTGATGTATTTCTTTCTATATGTTTTTCTCATATGGAGAGAAGATAAGCACAGACTTTGATTATGCCAAAAGCACCATTGAGCACTCTTTATTATAACTGTGCTCTACGTATGCAATTTTCTCTTATCATCCCAACAACCCTATGATTTGGATATCGATTCATTTTAAAGGTGTGTGAATTAAGAGTCAGAGAAATAGGGTAACATGTATGGAAATAGCTTATACATTATGGGAACTGTGATTTCACCAAATCATTTATTTCTTTAAAACCCAAGATCATTCCATGGTATTGCACTTTGTCCTGAGTAATACCATGGACAAGCATATTTGAGACTATATATCACATTATTCAATATTATTTCAATTAATTTTTTTTAAACTCAGAAGTTTTTACTTTCTAAGAGCCAAGAGGATCATGACGTAGTTTCTGTTTGATTTGTATGGTAAGGCAAAACTTGAAGTATAAAAACAATAGGAATAACATAATTAAGATGAAAAATTTGACAGTTACTCATAATTTTATTTATTCTTGATATGAATACCATTGGAATAATAGTCCCATACTTTTAGTCACACCACAATTATAACCTACTGGTTGAAAACTAGATTTCAAACAGTCTTCCATGTGATGTAAAATTTTTGTGATAGGACAAAATTAAAAGTGAGCTCTCTTCGTGTATTGTGCTGCCATCAGGTCAATCTGTACCTGTGAGGCGAGTGCATCAGCAGCCTAATGGTGCCTTCAGACTTCTAGATATCCCAAAATTGCTGCTGTGCCTTTGGCCAGATCCAAACAACTTGAGGCAAAGTTTACCAAGAAAGCAAATGGCCAAAAGTTAGGTATATGGGAGACACACACACAAACCACCCCTGGCTCAGCTATATAATTGGAGGCAAGGCCTCTCTGGTTCCTGACCAAATTGCTTAATGGCCGTAATCCCAGAGACTCAGAAACAAATCTCGGAACCCAGTGGCTTTTGGAAAAAATGCATCTGGTCCCCACAGTAGGTTACTGGTGACGGGCCACCCCAAAGGGGAAAGGGTGCTGTCCTCTGCCTGCTCCCCCTTGGTGGCTCAGTGGCCGTCATCCTCCTGAGGCCATTGGACAGTCAGGTTTGGGTCCACAGTGACAAGACACATGGGGCCTCATGGGATGGGCGTGGAACCGACCCTTTCCTCCCTGTCCCAATGAGACCCCAGGTTGCTGCCCACGAATGGCCTCTCTGGCTCCTGATCAAGCTGCTTAACGACCATGATCCCAGAGACTCAGGAACAAATCTCAGAACCCAGCAGGTTTTGGCAGAGATCCCTCCAGATTTAATTGTTAAAATTTTGGAATTCCAAAATTGCGTGGCCGCTATTGCGGCCATGCGTCATCATATGCTATTCATAATCAGCAATAGAAAACAAATTGTCTATGGTTGCCTTTTCGGCAGATCTGAGTGTTGGGGTAAAATCCCAAATAATAATGCTGGATCTGGTGTAGAAATATTGAATGTAATCAAAGTAGAGAGAGAGGGAGTAATGTTGAAATCATCTGCCCCACAGGTAGGGGGAGTGTGTGGGATGGGGCGTATACTGGGGTTTTTGGTGGTGGAGAATGGGCACTGGTGAAGAGACGGGTGTTTCATCATTGTATGACCGAGACTTAAACCTGAAAGCTTTGTAACTGCTCTCACGGTGATTCAATAAAAAAATTATAATAAGGAAAAAAAAGTAAGGTGGAGTTCATGCCCAATTCAATCAGCCTGATCAATGGCTGAATAAATAGCAATTACATTAAAAAAGTAAATAAATTTAAAAAAAGTGAGCTCTCCAAAATAAAGAAAAGGAGGGAAAGAAAAAGGAAGGAAGGGAGTGAGGGAAAGAGAAGAAGGATAAAGGAAGAAAAGAATGAGAAAGATTTGTCAATGCAGACATTAATGTGTTCATGTTAACACTCTTAGACATCTCAGCAAGAAAGATTAAAACACATGCACACACAAAATCTCACTTCCCAATGGTCAGCTTTTCATTCTAAATGGCTTATAATTTTATGATCAAGGGTAACGTTTGTGATTAAGAAGTAGCACCAGCAATTAATGTCTTGCTTCGCACATAAGCTGATCGCCACAGTAATTAGAAAGCAGCGTGTTTTCCTTGCAGCTGAATACCCCTTCCTTCCACTGGACGTGTACACACAGAAACCCCGTACCTCCTTCTCATGTCCAGTTCTAAGCCAGAACAATGATAGGAGCCCTGACCCTCTCTGTTGTGGCAAATTATATTTTCCTGAGGGGAAAAGAGATGGTTAGATTTTTGCTTCTAAACAGGAGGGGAAAAAATTCTGTAACAGTTTGAAGCAGATGTGAGGGGCTGAAAGTGGTGTTGGAATTAGCGAGCACTTGGGGCCGGAGGCATCAGCGCTTTCATTGAGAAGGAGCACAGCTGAAGGCAGCAAGACACAGAGCGGAGCCGCCACAAATGGGAAAGATGATGCCTTAATTTTAGCAAATTACTGTATTTCAGCAAGATTCTTGCTTCTAAAATGAAAGTATTAATTTAGGTGGAGAAATGAATGTCACAGAGTGGTTTGATTCTCTTGAATTGAAACCTCAATTTTTCATTTGTAAGGGCCTCGTATCTTTTTGCTGAAACTACTGTCAGATTTTCCCCATTAGTTAGAATGATGCTTGGCTCGCCTCTGCTCCAAGTGTCCAATTTATGGGCAACAGTTGGCGAGAGATGCTGCAGGGATTTATCATGTGACTGACTCAGGGGGAAAGACACTTACTATCTCACTATTTAATTGCTTTTCTAGCTCTTCAGTAAACCTAGGGCAAATACTAAATTGAAGAGGGTTCAACATTTGGTAGTTTTAAAAGTCGATATACAGAAGTCTTTCTCAGCCTTGATAGCTTGCTAGAATCACCTGTAGAGTTTGAAAAGCTACTGGTGTCTGGCCCCACTCCGGCTAACTGAGCTCAGAGCAGTGATGATGGTGGGGTCTGGGCATTCATACTTTATTCTTTTAGTTTCTCAGGAGATGAAAACATGTGAGAACCACTGATGAGTGGGATGGCAAATGGGAAAGGAATGGGGTTGGAGAATTGGTGAAGAGGCAAGGATCAGGACTCTGGAATTAGTGGACAGTGGATGTGAATCGTAGCTCTGTTAGACACGAAAGTTTTGTGCCACTGGAATGAATTATGTGATCATGAACCTCAATTTTGTCCGTTCTATAATGAATGTATTTATATCAACATCAGACAGCAGTTGTGAGAATTAAATACCGTGTGGAAAGTCTATTTACATAATAATAAGCAGTTCACACGTGGAAACATTTCTATCATTATTATTAGGTAATTGAAATTATGATGATATTGAATAATACCAGGCACAGCTCAGAGTTCTTCATGAAAAGAAAGTGGGGAAGAGGCCCTCAGCGTTGGTCGGCTGGTGAAGAGGGAGGAGAGGAGACAGGTGAGTGCCCGAGCGCTAAAGGCATTACCTCTGCATGTATGAGCGCAGGAGTGTGATTCCCAGCAGGAAGTACATCATGATGGAGCACACCATCATGGCCAGCCCCAGGAGAATGGCACGGTCCTCTCCTGCCTTCAGGGCTGTGACAGTTTTCCTTTTGTCCAGCAGGTCATGGTCCTTGATTTTTTGGTAAATATTTCTGTGGTTGAAAATAATAGAGTCTTACAAGAAGGTCACAGTTAAACAGCATGCCCCTCAGAGAAGGAGGTATGATCCTGCCTGAGCCTTTCTAACGCAGAGCCTTCACAACATGTTTGAGCGCAACTGAATTGATGCTTACATCACATACATATGCATACTGAGTGACAGAGAGAGACAAAGACAGAGAGACAGAGACGGAGACGAAAGACAGAGAGAGACAGAGACAGAGAGACAGAGAGACAGAGACAGAGAGACAATGAATACACTCCTGCTTGTGTGCACTCGCACCAAACAAACAAGTGCACAATACTGACAGAAACATTTTTTATTCTTCACTTGAATCCCATGTGTAACTAGTAATGCTTTCTCCTTACTTCCTAAATCTAAAGGAAAGAGAAAAATCCATTCAATCCTTAAATAGGGATTTGCTGCATTAGCTATATCTAACCTCCAACTGGTCACCTTTGATCTTTTATTCTCTCAGAGTATCTAAAAGAGCATTAATTCACATAAATAAAAAATATATTAGGAATCTATTCATTTAATCCCTATATTCCCATAGTAGTTATAGGCAACTTATTTTAGTTAAAATTTTTCTCAGCTTATGTCCTCACTTGACTTGAGATTGATAAGCAATGTGGCCTTTTTGTTTATTTGTGTAAACACTTGAGTGAGTCAAAAAACATGTCAGTCAAACAAAGGCCAGACATTACAACTTTGACTCATTTAATTAATTTGCATTTTTGTCTTTTTATTTTCAAGCAGCAACATATGTTCTGGAATGTGAGACCGGATTCAAAGTGAATATTATGCAGGAGAAATAGTATGGTGGGTCGGTTGCTTGCTTAGCATGTGGCAGACCCAGATTTCATCTCTAGCATCCCATATGACTCCCCAAGAATGCCAGTAGTGATTACTGAGTGCAGAGCCATAAGTTAGCCCTGGGACCACCAGATGTGGCTCCCAAACAGCCAAACAAATAAACTAAACGCTCAAATTGCATCTCAGGTTTAGAAACCAAATCACTGCTAACTAGCTGTGTGATCAGCTCTTTCGATTTCCAGTTTTCTAAAAAATGAAAAATCATGTTTAATTACATTGTAATGGTTAATTATAATTATATTATAATGAGATGAGAAATTAATTAGCATCATGGAGGAAATTATCTAATAGATGCTCCTATTGAAAATTGGAGTATGACGTTAAGGCTTCATGATCTGAGCATCTGAAGACCTCGAACCACTACTGCGTGCCAAATAGTTTCTGAAAGACACCATGACAAGGAAATGAATAGGGCATAAAGTTCGTGAGTAGAGGAGTATACTTTGAACAGGATCTCCTGGGGGATGCATTTAAGAAGAGAAATTATTGGGAGTACTAGAATCTTGAAGAGATTCACAAATACAAGAAGTCAGTCATTGCTCACATATTTTCACAAGGGTTGGACTCTCTTCTATTTTTCATTTCTAGAAGGGAAGCTTTCAATGGGAGTTGTTGGCCTTTAGAACTTGTCATGGAGAGAAGGGCACAGAGAGGACTGAAGATAGAGAAAAAAAAGTCAATGTCTTTTTTTTACCAGTTCTAGGCAAAAGGCCAATATACACAAGAATAACTTCAGAAGATCCTGTAGAATTTTCATCACTAATTTTCTGCTTAGAAAAGAAACCAAAATAGAGCACAGAGTGAAACTTTGTAGGGAGAGAAAAGAGGGCTATTTGTTCAGTTATGTGTATATTTAGGGCCTGTATTTCATATTGTGCACAGGGTGGGCATGCTGGTTGGGTGGTTCATCCTGGCCTTGTTGTTAAATATTTTGTATTGCTAAAAAAGGCAGGAAAATATGTATGTACTCAACATTCTTTAAAAAAAGTTTTAGGGAAAGAAACGAATGGGCTTATTGGAGTGTAAAATTAAACCAATTCGCTTATTATTTTAACGCTGGGGGTAGTTTGTGCAATTCTGTCCTTGAAGAGCAAGCTCAACAGAGTGGGAGAATTGCAGCTAAACAGCAGGCTTTGTGCTTCCTCTTTTTATGACTTTGTTCTTTCTGACTCCTTTTCACTCTGACTCTTGGCTCCTCACCATTCTCATGGCTAAAGCCCTGTGAATCCGGCACGATTGTTGCTCTCCAACAGCCATGACTAATAGTTCTGCATTCACCGGCTTATCCTGTTTTTGACTTTTTCTGGCTGCCCACATCCATCCTGTTTCCCTGCTCTTTTGGAAAACAAACAAGTCAAACGTGGGATTTGTAATAAAGCTTTGGACTGGACCAATTATTAACTTGGATAAAATAATAACAACAATAGAAAAAACAAGTGGTGTCCATTAGTGGTAAAAAAGGGTCAGTGCCAGGGGAAGCCTGAATGCGAATGGTTTCAGAGACATGTAAAATAATAATGTGCTGTTATCTTGCTATTATTTTTCTTCGTATGAATTTCATTCTGATGGCTGCCATGGGGCTTTGCATTTCCTTTGGGTAGAAAACAGCAAGGAAGAGCAACAGTCTCACAGTTCTATTGTTAGGCTGACAGAGAGCATCACTTATGTCTGTCTATACCTATTAGAAAGAGGCAGAGTAATCCATCAGTTATGTCACCAGAACTAGAAGCAGCAAATCAAAATGATCCAAGTAAGTAATTTAAACACAAATCACAGTTTGGAAATAAATACAAAATATTCTTCACATGATTTGGAAGATTTTTTTGAGATATATGTATCTCGAGAGCCCAGCAAGCGACTGAGAGTATCTTGCCCACACAGCAAAGCCTGGCAAGCTACCTGTGACGTATTCGATATGCCAACACAGTAACAACAAGTCTCATGATGGAGACGTTACTGTGCCCGTTCGAGCAAATCGATGAAAAACGGGAGGATGGTACGACAGTGCTACAGTACTATATTCCCTCTCCCAGAAGAGGGAAAAATGATTGTGACCATCTAGGTCAAATGTGATATCTATGATCTTGCTCAGAAAAACAAAAGGGAGAGTGGGTAATTTACTGGCGGCTCTTTCAGGGTCAGGGGAATGAGACCCATTGTATTTACTGGGTAACAAAAGACGCCTGTCTTTGAAAACTCTTTTTTTTTTTTTTTACGTAGGAGTACTACTATTTATTCAGCCACTGATTAGCTGATTGAATTGGGCATGAAGTTCACCTTACTTTGTATTTTCATAATTTTATTTATTTATTTTTTTCTTCTTATATTTATTTATTGAATCACTGTGGGAAAAGTTACTAAGCTTTCAGGTTTAAGTCTTGGTTATACAATGATCAAACACCTCTCCTGTCACCAGGATTGAGCTCATTTGCCAAGGTGGCTTGGCGCAAGCCTCAGGCAACCTCAAGCGAACATCCGAGCTTGCAAAGTAGTGCAGAGAAGTGATAAAGGAAGATCTCAAAGAGAGAAGAGCAGCAGTGCTGGCAGATGCGGCAGAAGCCGGGAAAAGCATTTGCAACGCCTGCCTGTCCTTCGCCAACTACAAGACCAAGATGACTGCCCTCCGACGGCCTGATGGATCAATTTCATCTTCCAGAAGGGCAATGGAGAAGATTATTCATGACTTCTACTCAGATCTCTTCAGTAGCCACATCTACCTGTCCACATACCAAATTCCGCAGGAAGGATATGTCATTCCCAACGTTCTCCCTTCTGAAATCCAATTTTGGATTCACTACCAGGTTCTCACCATTCTACAAGGAAGTGATCATTCATGTCAAGAGAGGTGTTCTTCAGGGTGATACCATTTCACCCAAACTCTTCAGTGCCACCCTCGAGAATGTCATGCGACGACTAGAATGGGAAGAAATGGGAGTGAATATAGATGGTTGGCAACTACACCACCTCTGCTTCGCTGATGACATCATTCTAATAACACCAAACATTAGCCAATCAGCACAAATGCTGGCTGACTTTGACTGTGAGTGTGGAAAGGTTGGACTATAGCTGAATCTCACGAAGACAATGTTTATAGAAATGATCTTATTCCTGACATTCCATTTGCTCTCAATGGAACAAACATCTCCAAATGTAAGTTATGTGTACCTAGGTAGAGAAATTAACATGACAAATGACTTGGCACCTGAGTTGTGCAGGAAGAAGAGAGAGGCTTGGAACGTCTTCAAGAGCATCAAAGAAATAGCTAAGAGGACGAAGAACCTCCAACTCTGAACACATCTCTTTGATTCTACTGTTCTTCTGCATTAGCATATGCCTCAGAGACCTGGACCCTACAAAAACAGATTGAGAACGCTATTCGGGTCTCCCAGAGAGGAATTGAAAGAGCTATGCTTGGAGTATCACATTTCACTCAAATGAGAAAAAGAATCCAGAGTTCCAACCTCCGTTGACGATCAAGAATCAGGTCAAGGCATCGAAAATCAGATGGGCTGGACCTGTAATGAGATGTGGAGATGACCACTGGACTAGAGCCATCACCAACTGGATTCCATGGGATGTCAAAAGATTGTGTAGCTGCCCACCTATGAGGTGGTCAGACTTTTTCATCAAGACCCTGAACGATTTGTTTGAGGCTCTTTGTGTTCCTAGAACGAGCAGACACCATTGGGCTACACTAGCATGTGACAGGGACAAATGGAGATATTACTGGTGCCCACTGGAGCAAATCAATGAGTCAAGTGATCAAGTGACTGGGTAAAGCATGAAATTTATTAATTAATTGTTCTTAAGGTAATGGATAAGTTTGAGGAATGAGCAAATGAAATTAATGGTTCTCAAGGTAATGGGTAAGTTTGAGGAATGAGCAAATGAGCAAATGATTTGAATGAATAAAGACTTCAATTTAAGTTTATAACTTATATTGAAACTTGGAAACTCTAGTTACTGTGGGTATAATCTCTGTATAATAGGAAGAGAGGTATGAAAATTAAATGTCTACTCAAAGGTGTAACTTTAATGATAGAGCTAGTCATAGAGTATGTACAAAAGAGGAGTGATTTCCCGGGCCCGAGGGAACAGAACGGGGAGCAGGGGTTGAGGTGTAGGATAGGGAGATGCAATGACGACTCTTTGAGATTGAATCACAGATAATCAGATGGGCCAGGGAGTCAAGAGCATTTCCGAGGGAAGAAAATCAATGAACAAAGAATTGGAGATGTGCAACTGCATGGCAACTCTCAGAAATGGTTAGCATTTTAGATAATACAGGGATGAGTGTGAAACAGGGTAAATGGGAGATAAATTTCCAAGGTAGTAGGTCATGAAGGACTTTGTACGTCAATCTATAGAGTCTGACTTTTGTCCTGTACTTAAACAGGAAGCCGTCAGAGGGTGATACGATCAGAATTGGGTTGCAGATGATCACTCTGGCTGCAGTTTGAAGGTTAGATTAGAAATGGAAAAATATTTAAATCAGAAAGAATTAGGAAATTGTTATGGTAGAGTTTGTAAACGATGAAGGCTGAATTTTGGATTGAGTTTGGAGATACGGAAGAAAAAGATATATGGAGCAATATAAGGAGATAATAATTCAGGATTTGGCAGAAGATGCTGATAGAATATAGGGGATTGTGAGGAATTGGCAAAAAGGATGCAGTTTAGATTTATGGCTATGTACATGGCATGGATAACTAGGGGAAAGGAGGAAAGTACTAAGGCAAGTTTCCTTATTTCTCTACCCTTCAGGAGTTCAAAGATGGGACTTGACTGCTCTGGCTAAGAAGTGAGGCTGATAATGGTTATACGGAATCTCTCCACAAGATCATGTCCTGATTTCAGGGCAGGAGTGACTAATATGATTGATGGAGTAGACCAGAGTCTGAGTCAGAAGCTGGGTTCTTTCTTTCTTTCTTTCTTTCTTTCTTTCTTTCTTTCTTTCTTTCTTTCTTTCTTTCTTTCTTTCTTTCTCCTTCCTTCCTTCCTTCCTTCCTTCCTTCCTTCCTTCCTTCCTTCCTTCCTTTCTTTCTCTCTCTCTCTCCTTCCTTCCTTCCTTCCTTCCTTCCTTCCTTCCTTCCTTCCTTCCTTCTTTCTTTCTTTCTCTCTCTCTCTTTCTCCCTTCCCTTCCCTTCCCTTCCCTTCCCTTCCCTTCCCTTCCCTTCCCTTCCCTTCCCTTCCCTTCCCTTCCCTTCCCTTCCCTTCCCTTCCCTTCTCCCTCCCTCCCTTCCTTCCTCCCTCCCCTCCCTCCCTTCTTTATTTCCCCAGCAGTGCTCAGGATTTACTTTTAAGCCTGTGCTCAGAAATCACCCCTGCAGGGCTCAGGGGATCATATAGGGTTTTAGGGGCGGAACTCAGGTCACGAGCATGCAAAGCAAGAACGCTGCCCATTACAACTACCTTTTTGGTCCCGGACCAAATCTTTCTTTTGAGTGACTGTGAAGGTCACTGTTCCATGTGTGGCATATTTCCCCCGCCCCTGTAATTTTAGATTTGCTTTTGTTTAGATCCTGTGTGTGTGCCTAGGTCCTTCCTCTTATTTCAAGGGAGTAAGCCCCACTTGGGGAAGGGAGTATCTATAGCCTGAGGCTAAGTGAGTAGTCAGGTTGATGTTCTCTGATGTTTTCTTCAATGGGAGGGCAAAGGAGTGTGTTTGTGTTTTGGGTCCCAGATTAAATATCATCCTTCATAGTGGGAAACCTTGTTCTTTGAGGTTACTTTTCCCCTACTTAGTAGCAGAGCAAAAATTTCATCTCCATTTGGCCCTTTGCATTTATTCTTTATGAATTTACATAAAGGAGAGCAGGTGGGAGAAATATGGGAATAAAATACAATATAATTCATGAAAGAATGAGCCTGAGGCTTGACTATAAATTCTGTCTCATGTGTGGGCGATGTCAAATAGAGAGAGATAGAGAGCAGGAATTAGAATTTGTAAGTTTGAAGCAGCTCTAATTAACCTAGGCATGTCCTGAATGAATCATGCTCACATATATATGTATCTGTGTGTATGTGTATGCATACATGCATATGTATATGTGTATGTGTGTGTGTGTTTATATAAGCTCTGTTGGAGCTGCCTTGGCTCGTGGTCATAGTGAACTATAGAACAACACTGTGTATGCAATAAACATTTGACTGTGTTCAGACAAAAAATAATAGATATGTACAATCTTCACCATAAATACATACATATGAGCAACATCTGCTTGTTGTATTGAAAGTGCAAGTTACTGCATCTATAGAGCAAATCCACGTTTAACAAAAGTATGATAAGACATTTGTAAACATAAGGTATCACTGTATCACTGTCATTCGTTGATTTCCTCGAGCAGGCACCAGTAATGTCTCCTTCATCCTAGCCCTGAGATTTTAGAAAGTGCCACATTCGAGGCTCTTTCAGGGTCAGGGGACTGAGACCCATCATTGTTACTGGTTTTTGGCATATTGACTATGCCATGGGGAGTTTGCCAGACTCTGCCGTGTGGACAGGGTACTTTTGGTAGCCTGCCAGGTTCTCCAGAGTAAGAACTAGTAATAAGATGTCACGCTTCCAGGAGCTGGGATTTGGCTGTTGATGGGATTACATGGCGCTGGGGACAGTTGGTGGGTGTAACGCTTACATACTGGAAGATGGGGGATCTGGGAGGAGGAGGCCCAGTCCCAATCCGTGCAGGCTAGGAGATCTACGCCCCAGGTCCCGCACACCTGGTTTCTCTGCCGGTACCTTTGGATTTACATAAGGTAAATCCAAATAATACAAAGGATCTTGCAGAGAAAGATTTTTAATTGTTCAGTAAAGCTTCATAAGCAAAGGTCAATACAATTCTATGTTTATTTCAAGTTACCTATTTGAATGGGCTGAAGCGATAGCACAGCAAGTAGGGCGTTTGCCTTGCACGCAGCCAACATGGCCGAGCAGATGTTCAATTCCTCCGTCCCTCTGGGTGAGCCCGGCAAGCTGCCGAGAGTATTTCACCTGCACAGCAAAGCCTGGCAAGCTCCCCGTGACGTATTCGATATGCCAAACACAGTAACAAGTCTCACAATGTTACTGGGCCCGCTTGAGCAAATCAATGAACAATGGGAGGACAGCGACAGTGACCTATTTGACCTATTTGAATAGCTTTAAAAAAATCGACAGTATTCATGTATTTTTTTAAGTAAGCTATTTGGTTATGCGCATACAAAGATAGAAAGAATTAAATATTCAAAAAGATTTTTTATGTGATTTTCATTAATCTAAAGTCAGATTCCCTGTTGTTTATTAGATCATAGGAAGAAAAGTACTTAAGTTAAGGGTTAAGGATAAAGGTCTTATTTACTCATTGGTGACATTTTTAAGTTTCCACTAGATGAAATACATCATGCTAAGTTCTGGGGATCAAAGTGAAAAAAGACATGTGGACGCTGGCTGAGAAGCCAATCCTGGGGATGAGGGCGGTGGACAAAAGCAAACAAGCCAATGTGCTGGGGTCCAGTTCGCTACAGGACTGGTGACTGAATGGCTGATGTACCGAGAACCAACTTATCGGCAGATCACTTTGCTAAGGAGTAGTTCGCTGACTTTCTCACTTTTACAGACAGTACCTATTCTAAGGATATTACTGTTTTAAGGATAGTGAATGAATATAAATGCACTATTCTTATGAATATTTTGTCTGTATTTTTAAAGTGTATTACATCTTAAACATGTTATTCTATGAAGATATTCTTTTTTTAAGCAGGATTTTAATATCTTGTTTAATTTTGTTTTCAAACAGAGTTTCCTGGAGAGGCATAGTCTCTCTCTCTGTCTCTCTGTCGCTGTCTCTTTCTCTCTCACTCTTCCTCTCTCTATCTATTTATATATCCTCACAGGCTGGAGCGTTAGCACAGCAGGTAGGGTGTCTGCCTTGCATGCGGTGCGGTGGACCTGGGTTCAATTCCTACCCGCCCCCCCCCCCCCGCCCCGGAGAGCCCAGCAAGATACTGAGAGTATCTTGCCCGCACAGCAAAGCCTGGCAAGCTACCCATGATGTATTCAATATTCCAAAAACAGTAACAAGTCTCACAATTTGTTATGAGATGTTACTGGTGCCCGCTCGAACAAATTGATGAACAGTGGAAGAACAGTGACGGTGACAGTGATATATCCTCACAAATATATTTGTAGATATATCTTTCTTGACTCCATGTATGAATATATTCTAATAAATATAATAAAAAATTAACATTTTTCATGAGGGCCTTTTAATTGTTACTGATTTCTTTTAAAACTGCTCTAGAGTCATTTTTAAATTTTACTTACATTTCAACATCATTGATTTTTTATATGTTAATCAGATCTATTAACACAACTTTATTTCTTTTAACTATTCATAACTATTACTATAATTCATTTTATGGGGCCAGAGCAAGAGCACAGAGGGTAGGGTGTTTGCCTTGCACACAGCCAACCCGGGTTCAATTCCCAGCATCTCATATGGTTCTCCAAGCACTACCAGGAGTAATTCCTGAGTGCAGAGCCAGGAGTAACCCCAGAGTATTGCTGAGTGTGACCCAAAAAGCAAAAGCAAAAGCAAAAAATGTATAACTGATTTTATGTAGGAATTTTTAAGTTTTATGAAGATCCTACAAAATTTTGTTGGACAGGGGCTGGAGAGATAGCACAGCAGGTAGGGCGTTTGCCTTGCACATGGCCAACCCGGGTTCGATTCCCAGCATCCCATGTGGTCCCCTGAGCACCGCCAGGAGTAACCCCTGTGCATCGCCGGGTGTGACCCAAAAAAGCAAAAAAAAAATTTTTGTTGGACATTTTTAAATTTGTCTTTCTGATACTGTTTGATAAAATATTTAACTTGTCTCTTCTCTAGTCCCATAACTGCAGCAGAGTGAGAATAGCAGGTAAGAATAATCAGATCTTTTTCTGGGGAAAAATTGAACGGGAGAGTCAGCATAAGGTACAATCTAGCTTGCTACACAATGGTGTAAGATTACAATTAACATACCAAGTTTTTGGTTTATAGCTAAATTTGATAAACATATCAAAATAACTGGAAAATTTGGGGGAGATTATTATTATTATTATTATTTGCAAATTGGCTTCAGGCATTTGAGTATCATTGTATTGGGCATTCTTTCAATTAGGCAGTCAGAATTTTTGGTAATTCTTTGACCAGAAAATTCATGCACCTAGGTATATGGTTTAAAGGCATGAAAACTGCCATTTGGAGACTGTAAACTGGTTTCATTGGTAATGCTTCAAAGTTCTAGAACAGACTGAATTGAGTCTCCAACTGGGAAGGGAAAGATATCCAGGATATTCAGTCAGAAGATATACTGGCAGTGTGGAAGAGAATAGAGGTCCGTGAATATGTAGAGACTCCGGGATCAGGTAGAGGAAGGAAGGCAGGCGGTGGCCAAAATAAGGCAACTCTCTGTATTCTGAAGTTAGTATTAGATAAGCAGGAATTAAGAAAAGCAGTGGCAGAGGAAGTAAAGGTTTAGACGTTGGCATCATTAGCGACTGAAAGTTAATAATCAATACCATAGGTTTTAACAAGTCTCTCTAGGTAGTGAGAGAAATAAAAGGCAACAAAGGATACTAGAACAGAGAGGGCAGGAAGACAGACTTGCAAAGGCTTCTGAAGTTTTTAAGAGAGGTGAGAGAGCACTGGAGTGTGTCGGAAAGAGAAGATGGGAAGATATGAGTTAGAAGTGAAGAATCGTGTATATCTGAAATGACCCGGAGGAGCTGCATTCGAAACTTACACGTAATACTTCACGTACTGAATACATTTACGCCTCTCTAGCTCAATAAATACTGAACTGATAAGATAAAGAGCTAGGTGACATTCACCTTTGTAGGCTCAGCTCTTGCATTTATCAGGCTCACAAAATACGTTCCTTTCATGCGGGCTGGAAATGACTGTCATATGCTTATGTTGTGTGGTTATTAGCACAGGGAGGCCAAATGGTCAGCTGAAATGAGTCAAGAACCACGGTTAGGACAGACTCCTGGAGTCTCTCTTCTTATCACTGCTCATTCGATTTTACCATCTGCATATTTAGCATTCCTTCCAGGAAAAAGCTTAACCTTTCAAGTTTTCTGGCATTAAGTGCTACAGTTCCAGGCTTCATAGAAAAGTGCCCCTTGGGAGTTTACCACAAGTGTGTGCTGTGCAGAAGGCACTGAGGATAGAGAAGGGACCACTGTGGCAACAATAATTGAAAATGATCACTCTGGAAAAGAACTGAGTGCTGAAAGTAGATAAAGGAATGTTCATGATAACCTTTCAGTGTCTGTATTGCAACCCAAAAGGAGAGAGAGAGAGAGAGAGAGAGAGAGAGAGAGAGAGAGAGAGAGAGAGAGAGAGAGAGGAGAGAAGAGAGAAGAGAGAAGAGGAGAGAGGAGAGAGAGAGAGAAACAGAGAGAGAAAGCACCTGTTATAGAGGCAGATGGGGGAAGGGAAACTGGGGACATCATTGGTGGTGGGAAATGTACACTGGTGAAGGAACAGATGTTGGAACTTTGTATGACTGAAACCCAGTCAAGAACAAGTCTCTCTCACCCTCATGTTTTTGGCTTTGCTTTGTTTTGGGGTCATACCCGTGGTGTTCATTGTTACTCCTGGCTCTGCAGTCAGTGATCGCTTCCAGCGTGCTCTGGGTACCATCTGGGGTGCTGCGGATGGAACCTGGGTCAGCCAGGTGCAGGACAGATGCCCTACGTCTTGTGTTATCGCTCCAGTCTGCTCCCATTTCTGAGAGATGCAGTTTCATGTGTCTATCTTCATCTGCAGTCAGCTCCAAACATAATTTCTCATGTGAATTCGTAGGTGTTTACCCAGTCCAAGTTAATTAATTTAATTTTTATTCAAATTTCAACCTTTTTATTTGTATTCTATTGAGAGAAATATGTCTTTTGGTTTGAGAACAAATCACAGCCACATTTAAGTTTTTCGCTTGCAAGTCAAATAATATTATTGGCACTTCACAGTTCTAGTGGACTTCCCAGTCTTAGATAATGTAAGTTTATCGATAAAAAAGTAAGGACGAGGGTAATTTTAGGTACAAGGTAGGAGTTTATTTTTAGATTTATCAGTAATTTAACTAGATTACGTAGTTTACTAATGATATTTCAATTTCTAATTCTTGTTTATCATATGAGATCTATTAAGATTTTTAGTAACAGTATAAGGTGAAAGTATAGAGGAAGACAGAAAATTATATGAATTATTCAAAAAGTTAGCAAGTAATTACAAAGCATAGAACTTTTGAGAAGTATTATTTTTATATTGACCAATTAATTTTAGTCTGGGGCAATAGAAATCATATAGAAATAAGAAAAAAAACAAACTAGAATAACTGAGTATAAAATAAAATTAAACAAAATTAAAATATAGTTTTAAATAACACATGGGACATAGAAAATATGGGCAAAATTTTGATTTAAATATTTAGAATTGTATGAAAAATGAAACACTAAAAAGATATCTGGGAGAGAACTGAAACTGTATATGGACGGAAATATATAATCTTAAATACTTATATGAGATAAGAAGAAAGCTTGAAAATTAATTTTCTAGGCATCCATTTAGGCAATTTTACAAAATTAATAGACTCTATTTCAAGGAAATAAATATTTATGAACAGAAATAAATGAAATAGGAGATAAATTATTTTTAAAGATCAATGGATTCAGACATGAACTTTTTTAAAAAAGATTAATGAAATAGACAAACCTATGACAAGACTGATCAAGAAAAGGATGAAAAAGGCCCAAGTAAATATAAAGAATTAAAAATCATGAGTTCAGATATACCATAGATAAGGAAGAAAACGGGTTTCAAAAACAATTTTGTATCAAGATACCTGAAACCTTTGGAAAATATCTTATTGAAATAAACAGCAAGCTCTTAAAAATAACTTATTGACACTGATTAAGAAATAAATTAAAAAATTATTAATCAGAACAATAGCACCGCCAGTAGGGCGTTTGACTTCCATGCGGCCGACCCGGGTTCGATTCCTCCACCCCTCTTGGAAGAGCCTGGCAAACTACTGAGAGTATCCTGCCCACACGGCAAAGCCTGGCAAGCTACCCATGACATGTTCGATATGCCAAAAATAATAATAACGAGTCTCACAAATCAATGAACAATGGGAGGACAGTGCTGCAGTGCGTTTAGCAAAGGACTTGGTGACCTAAAGATATGTTTTCCTCATGTTAATTAATAGATTTCACAAAATTTCAATAAAAATTCTAGGCGGTAGTTTGGAAAGTAGGGTGGTCATAACATACAAACAGGAAAATTTGCAAAATTTATATGAAAGATTAACATGTAAGGGTGATGAACAAACTGATATTAACAAGGTGGGTGACTTGTCAGCTGTCAGTAGATACTTTAATGAAAAAATTTGTAAGTTTAATGTTTGTCTGAGATAGACAAAATTCATCAGTGAAACATAATAGAAATCTAAAAGCATAGATATGCTCATATGAAAACCCACTATATATATACATATATATGTATATATATATACTGTATTTAGACAATTGGAAAAAAGTAAAATTTCAAGTGAAAGATTCTGAGGAATTGGTTATCTTTATAGGAAAAAAATTGGATATCCATTAGACACTATACATATAAATCAACTCTGTGGTTTAAACTTTAATTATGAAAGGTATGACTACACAATATTAAGAAAAGTCTACAGGACTATTTCCTTTAAATTTTTTTTTTTTTTTGCTTTTTGGGTCACACCCAGCGATGCACAGGGGTTACTCCTGGCTCATGCACTCAGGAATTACTCCTGGTGGTGCTTGCGGGACCATATGCTGGGAATCAAACTCGGATCGGCCGCATGCAAGACAAACGCTCTGCCCGCTGTGCTATTGCTCCACCCCTTCCTTTTAAATTTGGGCTATAAAGCTTTTGCAAAATGCTTTAAAGATTACTAACTTGAACACATTAAAACTAAGAACACAGGTACACAAGGATGAGGTAATATATGCAAGTCAATAAATGTAATATATCAATAAAAGGAAAAATAAAAATCATATAATTATATCAATAGATGGAGAGAAAACATTTGACAAGGACCATTCTTGGTAAAAACATACAATAAAATTAGATTGAAGGAATTTTCCTAAACATAGTTGAAACTATTTACACAAGCCCACAGCAAATGTCATACTCAGTGGTAAAACTGGAAAGAGTTGAAGGCCTTTTCTCAAAGATCAGGCATGAGACAAGGTTGCCCACTCTGCCCACTACTCTTAAGTATTGTTTTGTGAGTCCTTGCCATAACAATTAGGTGAGAAAAAGATATCAAGGGCATCCAAATTCTTACTATTTGCAGATGACATAATACTATGCTTAGAAAATCCTGAATGTTCCATACAAAAGCACCTAGAAATAATAGACTTTTACAGTAAAGTGGCAGCCTACACAATAAGGCTGCAGAAGTATCCATGGCTTTTTAATACACAAATAATAAAGTAGAAGAAAGAGAAATTAAAAAAATAACACCACTCACAATTGAGTCTCAGGACCTAAAGTACCTGGGCATCCGTCTCACAAAAGAGGCAAAAACCAGGGGCTGGAGCAATAGGACAACAGGCAGGGCGCTTGCCTTGCATGGGGCCAACTTGAGTTCAATCTCCAGCATCCCAAATGGTCTCCCAAGTTCGCCTGTAGTGATTACTAAGTGCAGGAGTGAGTCCTCAGCACTTACTTCAGGTGTAGCCCAAAGACAAAAAACAAACAAAATAGGGTAAAAGCCACATACAAAGAAAATTATAAAAACACTGCTAAGAGAAATGAGTATGAGACTTATTTCTCAGACTCGTGAGAATGAGACTCAAGAAATGAGTGAAAGAAAATAGTCACTGTCACTGTCCTCCCGTTCTTCATCGATTTGCTCGAGCGGGCCCAGTAACGTCTCCATTGTGACACTTGTTACTGTGTTTGGCATATCGAACATGTCACGGGGAGCTTGCCAGGCTCTGCCGTGCGGGCGAGATACTCTCGGTAGCTTGCCGGGCTCTCCGAGAGGGGCGGAGGAATCGAACTCGGGTCGGCCATGTTGGCCGCTTGCAAGGCAAACACCCTACCCGCTGTGCTATCGCTCCAGCCCAAAAGAAAATAGTATGAGACTAATATCCAAGGCCAGAAAAAAGGAGCCAGGCTGGAATCTTGCCACAAGTGTGTGTGAGTGAAGGGCAGTTAGTGTAGAGGAGGGACCGGTGTGACAATAATAGTTAGAAATGATCAATCTGGACAAGAACTGAGTGTTGAAAGTAGGTAAAGGGATATACATGATAACCTTTCAATATCTGTGTTGCAAAACTGTAATTGCTTTTGAGAGGTAGAAGAGAGAGAGGATGGAGAGAGAGAGGGTGGGAGGAGGGAGAGAGAGACAAAGAGAGAGAGAGAGAGAGAAAGAGAGAGAGAAAGGGAGAGGGAGGGAGAGAGAGAGAAGAGCCTGACATAGATGCAGGTGGGGCGGGGGTGGGGGATTGCAGGTAGCTGGAGGGAACCCGGGGACTCTGGTGGTGGGAATTGTAAAAGGGATGGGCGTTGGAGCATTATATGACTGAAGCCAATCATGAACAACTTTGTAACTCTGTATCTTACTGTGATTCAATAAAAACAACAGCAATAACAAAAACCAAAGAAATAAGAAAGGACACAGGGGAATAGAAATATAAACCCTGTTCATGATCGAAAGAATAGCACTGTAGCACTGTCCACTGTTCTCCCGTTGTTTATAGATTTGCTCGAGCGGGCACCAGTAATGTCTCCATTGTGAGACTTGTTGTTACTGTTTTTGGCGTATTGAATATGCCGTATTGAGCTTGCCAGGCTCTGCTGTGCAGGTGGGAAACTCTCGGTAGCTTGTCAGGTTCTCCGACAGGGACGGAGGAATTGAACCGGGGTCGGCTGCGTGTCGAATACATCATGGGAAGCTTGCCAGGCTTTGCTGTGCGGGCGAGAGACTCTCGGTAGTTTGCAGGGCTCTCCAAGAGGGGCAGAGGAGTTGAACCCGGCTCAGTCGGCCCACTGCACACAAGGCAAACACCCTACCTCTGTGCTATCGCTCCAGCCCACTGCAAGGATAATACTGCAAAAATGATAATCTTGCCCAAAGCATTATATAGACTGAATGCAGTCTTTATAAAAGTACCTATGACATTTTTAATGCACATAGACTAAATGCTGTTGAAATTTATGTGGAGTAATCTCTGCCTCACCAGTAGCAAAAGCAATACTGGGGGAAAAAAGAGAAAATAAAGATCGGAAGCTTCTCCTTCTCCAGTTTCAAACTACACAGTACAGATTTAGTAATCAAGCACTGCGGTACTGGAATAAGGATAGACTCTCAGATCAGTGGTGTACAATTGAGAGTCTAGAGGCAGATCCTTAGGTATACAGAGAGTTAATATTTGATGAAGAAACAAAAAGGATAAAGTAGAATAAGGAAAGCCTCTTCAACAAACGGTATTGCAAAAACTGGTCAGTCACATGCAAGAAAATTAACTCAGACCATTTTCTAAGACAATGCAAAAAAGTCAAAATGGATTAAATACCTTGATATCAAACCCGAATCCACAAATTATATTGAGGAAAACACAGGTAGCATATTTCATGTCAATGAATCTATAAAGTTATCTTTAATGACTCAATGTCATTGGCCAAGCAAACGGAAGCAAAATTAAACAAATGAGGCCCCATCAATTTAAGGAGCTTGTGCACCACAAAGGAAATGATAGCCAGGATTAAAGATACCACACAGAGAGAATATTTGCTCATAATTCAGCTGATAAAGGGTTGATAATCAAGAAACATAAATTACTGGTTGAACTTTACAAGTAAACTGAACAATCCCATCAGAAAATGGGGGAAGATATGAACAGAAACTTCCTCATAAAAGATATACAGATGGCCAAATGATATATGAAAAAAAAAACCGCTTGCATCATTATCATCAAGGAATTTCAAATCAAACAACAATTGTTATCTTCCCACACGAGTGAGACTGGCACAGATTACAAAGAACAAAAGCGCAGTGCTGGTATGGGTGTGTGGATAAAGGGACCCTCTTCTTGATTGGTAGGACTGTTGATTGGGCCAGTCCTTTTGGAAAACAATACGAGTACTTCTCAAAAAACTAGGAATTGAGCTTCCATCTGATCCAGCAGTTCCATTTGTGGACATTTACCCTGCGGACCAAAAAGCCCCGTTTAGAAGAGACATTTGTTCTCCTGTGTTCCCTGCAGCACATTGACAATAGTCAAAACCTGGGAACAACCCAAGTGCTCAAGAAAAACTGACTGGACATAAAACATGGTACTACTTCTTGGCTTTTTCTTCTCTTTCTTTCTTTCTTTCTTTCTTTCTTTCTTTCTTTCTTTCTTTCTTTCTTTCTTTCTTTCTTTCTTTCTTTTGCTACACCTGGTGATGCTTAAGGGTTACTCCTGCCTCGGTACTTAGTAATGACTCCTGACAGTGCCTGGGGGGACAATGTGGGATGCAGGGATCAAACCTGTATTGGCCACATGCAAGGTAAATGCTGCTGTACTATCACTTCACTCCATGCTTGCTTTAATAAAAGATGAAGTCATGCAATTTGCCACTAAGTGAATGTAGCTGGAAGGTATTATTCTGAGTGAGGTAAATCAGAAGGAGAGGGACCGAGAGAGAATTAACTCTCTCATATGTGAGATATGAAGAATTATAGCAGGGCAATAACAAGTGCCCAAAGACAACAGATACGAAGAACTTGTCTTTAGTAGGAAACTTTCCATGGGGTTTGGGGATGATGGTGGGAAGAGACCTGGGACAATGGTGGATAGAAGTGGACCCACTGGTGAGGGTGTGAGGCTGAAATGATTTATGAATGAAACCATATCATTAACAATATTGTAAATAATGTGCCTAATAAAATTTAAAAAATTGTAGGGCCAGGTAGCTAGTACATTGGGTTGTTTGCCTTTCATGCAGCTGACCTGGGTTCAAGCCCTGGCAGCACATATAGTAACCCTGGCTCTGTAAGGATTTTTGTGTGCACAGCAGGAGCCTATCCTGAGCATCTCTGGATGTTGCCACAAACAAGCAAACAAACAAACACCAAGGAATAATTGATAAAAGAAAAATGTTCATGAAAAAATGTCATAAGGAAAATGGAGACCCAAGCAACAAACTGGGACAAGCTTTTTGTGTTTAGAGACCAAGGGTGAAAATAGACTATACTAAATATTTCCTACAGATCTATAAGAAAAAGATGAATGAGAAAGGATAAAAATGGAGTAAATATTAGAACAGGATCATCACAGAAAAACATTAGGGAAATAGATTAGAACTCACTAATCTGAAAAATGGGACTTAAATCACAATGCTTTCTGCACTGATGAAAATTAAAAATCTGAAAATTGTTGGCAAGGTACTAATGCAATAGAAATTCCATCTATGGCTGCTTAGGAAAGCATTTCATGGTGAAGTGTTTTCTTTTGTGCATAAATAAATCAATAAATCACAATAAATCACTCCAAAGTTTGGTATATCTCCTAAGGAATGTTTGTACCTAGACTCATTGCAAGAACTACTATAGCAACATTGTTGGCAATAAAAAAAAAACCTGGAAAAATATAAATATCCATTTTGAGTAGACTGGATGAAAAAATGGTAGTATATTCATATAATGACATATTTCACAGCAAAAATACCCCTACTTATATCAGTGGGCTGGAACGGTAGCACAGCAGGTAGGGTGTTTGCCTTGTGTGCGGCCAACCCAGGTTCAATTCCTCCACCCCTCTCAGAGAGCCTGGCGAGCTACTGAGAGTATCTCGCCTGCATGGAAAAGCCTGGCAAGCTACCCTTGACGTATTTGATATGCCAAAAACAGTAACAAGTCTCACAATGGAGACATTACTGGTGCCCACTCTAGCAAATTGATGAACAATGGGAGGACAGTGCTACAGTGCAACTTATATCAGTATTGATAAATCATAAGAATGCATTGTTTTTTGAAAGCAGGAAGTTACAGAACAATTCATATGATATGATTTTATCTAACATTAACATATACAATACAGTATTTGAAATTTAAATATGACTAACTCAAGAAAAAAGCAAAGAAAGAAAAACAAAAATCAAGGTGATGTTTATCTATGGGTGCGGTTGGGGCAAAGGAGATGGTACTAGGATGGGTTCCTCAAGGGTCACAAAGTTCGCTGTTGTTTATTTGTTTGCTATTACAGTGTCAGAGATTAAACCCAGGATCTTAGAAATGCAAAACATGTCCTCTGTCATAGAGTCACATAAAAAAAAACTCAACAAAGAGTAATTAGATGTCTATTATATAATCATTATTTGATAACATGTTCTATGTGTTTCTGATTTAACAAATATAATCAAAATAATATTTGATAAGCACTCAGTTCATTTGCCCTTAGACAATAACCAGTCCAATAATTTCTAAATGAGTTATTACTATGTCTATTTTATTTTGTCAGCTGGAATTTAAAAATTAAAATAAGCTCACTTAAAGGGCCAAAGGATAGTTCAGTAGGTAGTATCCTTACTTGCCTTGCATGCAGCCGACTGTCATTTGATCCCCAGCATCCTATAGTATCTCCTAGACACCACCAGGAGCAATTCCTGGGTGCAGAGGCAGGAATTATCCCTAAGTATCCTGGGTGTTGGTGGGTGTGACCCCCTCCCGCCCCCCCCCCGCCTACTGGAATTTGGAGAATCTGGGTGGAGGATGCTCAGCCCCGATCCGAGCAGGCTTGGAGAGTTCAGCCCCAGGACCCGCATGCCTTTGTTCCTCGGCCGGTACCTTCATGCGTGTGGAGAGTGATCTCAGCATGATGGTGGCTGGTTCTGGAGGTCTTCGGCTGCCGGAGCCCTGGTCGGGGCGGGGAGGAAAACTCAACCCGCTCCCCTAATGATGGGTCTCATTCTCCTAACCCTGAAAGAGCCTTGAATATGGCACTTTTTAAAATATCTCAGGACTGGGGCATAGGAGACGTTACTGGGGCCTGCTCAAGACAATCAACGAACAACAGGATGGTCGTGATCGTGATAGTGATCCTGGGTGTGGCCCCAAAACCAAAACCAAAACCAAAACCCAAAGCTCACAAGTTTTTCAGAGAAGAGGATAGATTTTGATGTTCTCCATGTAACTGATAATCAGATAATCAGATAAATAAAAAGAAAAGTCATAACAACTTTCAAGCTTTTATTTTCCAAAAATGAAAGAAAAAGGACTTGCTTTGAATATAAGGAAGCACGGTAGGTAGCACTGTCCTCCATTTGTTCATCCATTTGCTAGAGCAGGCACCAGTAACGTCTCCATTGTGAGACTTGTTACGTTTTTGGCATATCAAACACTCCACTGGGAGCTTGCCAAGCTCTGCCTTGCGGGAGGAATACTCTCGGTAGCTTGCAGGGCTCTCTGAGAGGGAAGGAGGAATCGAACCCGGGTCGGTCGTGTGCAAGGCAAATGTCCTACCCGCTGTGCTATCAATCTTCAGCTTCTTTCCAAGATAAAAATTTTTTTGTTTATTTTTGGTTGGGAACATTCCAGGGATGTACTCAGGGCTTATTTCAGGTTTTGTAATCAGGTATCACTCCTGGTGGAGCTCTTGGGATCATAGTGGGTACCTGGGATTGAAAAATGAGGCAGCTGCATGCAAGGCAAACACTCGCTCTATCCATTGTACTGTCTGTCTGGTCCTGAGCCTGAAGTATTTGGTGATACAATTTTCAATGGTCATTTTTTTCCCACTTATTTGCTGTACTTGCAACTCGACGGTCTGGTTTCCTGACCTTCCCTTCTACCGCTTGAGTAATCCAGTGCTGAAATCCTGGCAGGTTTGGCTGTAGTCTTGGAAATAAGTGGTGAGCAGAAATGAATTTTAGCAGAGCAGAAATGAATTTTGGCAGAGGAATTTTAGCTGTCCTTTGTCTAGGAGTTCTCCTGGACTGAAAAAAACTATAGACCAAATATGATTGCCACTCAATGCCTCTTTTGCAAACCACAACACCCAAAAGGAGAGAGAAAACAGAGGGGAATGCCCTGCCATAGAGGCAGGGTGGGATGAGGGGGAGATGTGGGGTGGGAGGGATGCTGGGATCCATGGTGGTGGGAAATGGGCACTGGTGGAGGAATGGGTATTTGATCATTGTATAATGGAAACCCAAGCACAAAATTTGTAAGTCTACAACTGTACCTCATGGTGTTTCACTAATAAAAATTTAAAAAAAACTGGATACACAGAGGCCAGGTTGTAGGATGAAAAGAGACTGGAGGTGAGGCCATTGCTAGAATTTCTGGGTAGTGTGGCCCCTGAGTTCACCCAGTTAATTTATTTTTTAAATAATTAGAAGACTTTCATTATCTAGATTCCTTATCAGCCATCATTACCTTCTTATCACCATGGTTACTGCTATCAGGAGCATCTTAAGCAGAGCAATAGATGCAGTTACAGTTTAAAATCTGAATCCCATTATAAAAAAAAGTCTGTGAATTAGGCAGTGATGGAAATGTCCCAAAGCATCTACAAAGGACACTGACTTAATGGCAGAGCATATTGTCTTAATTGCCATTTTTCTAATCCTTTGACTTTGTAGACCTAAGTTAATCCAACCAACTTCATAAACCTTGTCAGCCCCAACACATTTATAAACGTTGAGAAAGTGATTAAACTAGAGCCAAAGTTTTGATTATCATAAATCCCACATTAACTGAAACCACACTTGGAAAATAAAAGCTTGAAAGCTGTAACAAGATAGAAACATGAATGCTATGACTTTTATTTTAATTTTTGGGCCATACTTGGTAATGCTCAGGGCTGATTCCCTGAGCTGTGCTCAGGGATCACTCCTGATGAAACTAGGGAGACCAGCTGGGGTGACAGGGATCAAACCTGGGTCTGGTGTCAACCAGGCAAGCACCCTACCTGCCCTACCTGCTGGACTGTTGCTCTGGCCCCACATTGTGATTTCTATGGAAACTTAATTAGCGGAGCTAATTATTTGCTCCTTTTAATTCCACAAATGTGTCATATTTGTGTTTATTAATTCCTTATCTGTATAATATTAAACTACATTAACATAATTCTTACTTGTGTGCTGCTCCTCCTAATATCTTGTATTTGCCAAAAGCCCATGTGAAGCAAAGGACAAAATACAACCTGGATTCAAATCCTGAGTTGACCAATGGTTAGTAGTTGGATCTTTCATGTTATTTAAAATCCCTGAGCTTCCTGGGGCTGGAGTGATAGTAAAGTGGATAGGGCATTTGCCTTGCGTGCAGCTGACCTGGGTTCGATCCCCAGCATCCCATAGGGTACCCTGAGCACCGCCACAAGTAATTCCTGAATGCAAAGCCAGGAGTAATCCCTGTGCATCGCCGGGTGTGAACCCAAAAAGCCAAAAAATAATAATAAATAAAAAATAAAATGAAATCCCTGAGCTTCCCTTTCTGTTCAGAGGACACAACAATCTTGATTTTACAAATGTAAAGTGAAAAGTGTATGCAAAGCATGTAGAGTATACCATAATTGTTTATTTTTTATATATTAAAATATCATGATTAACAATATTAATAGTAATTATATTGAGGCATACACCTACCTACAAAATGCCCATATTCCACCCCAACAGCCCCAAGAGATGCCTCCCCACTGCATAGATGCCTCATTCTGTTGGCACCTTCTCAGAGTTGGTTTCTATTGGCTGTCATCTTTTCTCTTGCTGTTTCTTTGTACCCCACATGTGAGTGAGTTGAGGTAACTGTTTTTTTTTCTTTTTGGGTCATACCCAGCAATGCTCAGGGGCCATGCCTGCCTCTGCACTCAGGAATTACTCCTGGCAGTACTCGGGGGACCATATGAGATGCTGGAAATTGAATCCAGGTTGGCCGCATGCAAGGCAAACACCCTACCCGCTGCTATCACTCCAGCCCTGAGGTAACTGTTTCTTAAATGTTAATCCCTGTTTCTTAAATGTAAATCCCCATCACATTTTTTGAAAGAAGAAAAAACAAAAATTTTATATACAATTTCAAAATGACATGACAGTCTAATCTAGAAGATAGATCTGGCTGAAAGACGTTTCTATCTAGTTGATGAAAATAAATGAAAACAACTTGGTTAAACATTGAGAAAAAGCTTGTGAAAATCTAGCAATGAACAAGAAATTTTCAGTCAATTTGCTTGTATCACGATAAACACCAGGAACTTTGTTCAAACACTAGCCACTTTCTGGACTATAATTTTACTTAAGCATCACACAGTTTTGTTTTGTTTAATAATGAAGATAATATATTACAAAGCATTTGGGAAATGGAGTAGTGAAAAATTACTTTTCTTTGTTTTGTGGCTGCAATGATACTTCAGATACAATTTTCAACTTGATTTTGTTGGTTAAGATCGTGTCAAGGCGCTACTAATGCTAAGTGATATTTTACAATCTATGATTTATTGAACAGATTCATACTGTGAATATTAAAGTTGCTGCCGAATTTTAATGCATGATCAAGAAGAAAATTTTGTTTTCAAATTTTTCCAAAAAATTTTATTTGTATGCAAATACATATTTTGAAGCAGAAAATGAAAGTGCTAGCTCCCAAAACTATATTCAAGTCTACTTCCCTTAGATACTTCTTGTTGTGCTCAGAATCATTTATCAATCCTAATTTCATCTATATTTTGCAGCCAGGTTTACTTAAGTTGCAATATGCTGATACAGACATTTGTGTTTGAAATTTAACTTCTCCAAATCCAACCATCAGTACAAAGTCAATGAAAAAGGGAGAAGAGGAAAAAAATCAAATGGAGACACTGAAATACTTTTTAAATGACCAGGGAGTTTTATGAATGCACTTACTCCCTTAGCCCAAGTGGGAGAACTGGATTGAGGTGTATAATTGTAATTTGGTCTTTCATTAATACTGTCATTGTCCTTTACTCTTTCTTCTTTAGTTTTATATTTCTCCGTACCACCAGGCTATTCTTCTAAGGATTTTGAGGGGGAGCTACGTACTTATCTATATTCTTTTCAAGTTCTCATAGCTTTTCTGTCCTTTCCCACCATTACGTTCCGTGCCTTGATATTTTACTTTCATCATTTCTCATACTTCACAGGAGAAACAGTGCATGTGTTAGAAATTTAATACAGAGTTGAACAGTCGTTGCAGTAAGAGGTAAGAGGTTGGGTTAGGTTCATTCAGTGGATATCTAAAGGTACAAATGGAGTTAACTGATGTGGAAAATCATCCCCTCCCCCAACAAAAGAAGAAAAAAACCTAGGTTAAGATATTCCCCTTCGGCAAATAGTTTCAGTCTTAGAGTACAAAGGATTTGCAAACATGCATTCAGGAAAGAATAGAATGGGTAACACAGCAAACAAGAATACATCCAAGAAAAAACAGGATGAACAGTTTTGGGTCTTTTAGATGTCTGCTGATTGGCTAGATGAAATAAACCAGCCTCTGCTCTCCATATATCTACCGAATATTGATATGCTTACCCCCTGCCTTAATGTTATCTGTCAGTAGAAACAATGGCTCATGTGCTGGGAACCTGGTAGAGAAGTGATATTGTACTGAATATCTGTTTGACCACTGACAGCTGCCCGGGGGACTCTAAAGCTTGGGCACTCATGTGTGTTTGATTGTGTCCTTATGTATTTGTCTCGTTTTCTGCAGCTGACCTTTGGCTGAATGGAGGAAGTCAAAGGTGCCAGTCTGATTGGCACTAGACAAATTAACGTGTGTGTGTGTGTGTGTGTGTGTGTGTGTGTGTGTGTGTGTGTGTGTGATTTGTGACAGGGAATAGCTTTTACAAAGCAGTGTGGTGGGAGTGACATAGAGCCTACAAGGAAGAAGATTAAAGCGTCCAAACCCTACATTTTCCATCCCACATTAATACTTGCAAACTATAAAGCTTTGTTGCTTTCCCCTGGGAATTCTGTCTTGGTAATCAGGTTAAGTGGTTTTGAAAGCTCCCAGGGTCCCAGGTATTTACCTTTTCTCATCATGTCTGTAAGATGAAGAGCCCCGGCCACTGGTCCATATAAACATCTTAGAGGATGTTGGTCCAGGGGCTTCCTTCCTCTTGGTGGAAGTCCTGGAGCAATGGCAAAAAGACCTGAAAGAGGTACACACTGAAGTTAAATCCACTGTGCTAGGGATTAAATCCAAATTTCATGCATGAAGAGCCTCTGACTTGCATCCCTGGTCCTGACTTCCATCCCTACCATTGACTTGCATCCCTGGTCCTGAACTGAATCTCTTAAATAAGGTCACGTTGCTGTGGTTGTAGGAGACTTGCTCTCAACCCTTGCTGCATGTTTAGATGAAGTGGAAATATTCTAAAACAAAACAAAACAACACAAAAAACGAACACTGAAGGGCTACAGAGATAGTACAGAGGGTAAAGTGTTAGTCTTGCACAAAGCTGTCCCAAGTTCAATTTCTGGCACCATGGATAGTTCTCCAAGCACCACCAAGTGTGATCTCTAAGCAGAGTCAGGAGGAATCTCCAAGCACAGCTAGGTGTGGCTCCTTCAAACAAACTAATAAAAATTAAAGCCCTCCATTCTTTTCAGAAATGTGCATCTATAGTTTTTAAACTTCCTAGTTGTTTCCAAGCCTCTTCTTGGATCTAGATCCACGGTTTTAGATTTTCTAGTTTCTTATTATAGTCAATCCAAGTTGTCTCCTCCCCCAAACCCCAGTATTTGTATAACTTGACAGTTTTTGGTTCAGATTTGATATTAAAATTTGATTTTTCTATTTTCTTAAAACTACTTTCACATGTTGGTGATGAAATATCCCTTTAAGGATTCTCTACTCTGGCCAAAGAAGTTGTGGGTTTCTCCTATGGTTGATAACTCTTTTTTCTAAGAAAATCACTGGCTTAAAACCTCTGGCTGTTAGATGCCAGGTTTATAGGAGTCATTGTTACTTATTATGCAATAAATAATGAGAGGTATGAATTGAATATCAAAGAAAATTACGTTTAGCAAAAGGAACAGAAAAATGATCCTTGCATGGATGTACAGTCATGTATGACTTTCCTTTTGAGCACAATATTAATGGTAAGCATGTGAATGGAAATAGTGACTATATACTGTCTTAGCTATTTCATGTCAGATACTCTGCATATATTAGCTATGCATAAGTCATGAAATTTATATGCATGTATCTATGCTATACTATGTCATGAAAATTTTGCAAGACATAGTACAGCGGTAGGGCGATTGCCTTGCACGCAGTCAACATGGCCGACCCGAGTTCGATTCCTCCGCCCCTCTCGGAGAGCCCGGCAAGCTACCGAGAGTATCTCACCCTCACGGCAGAGCCTGGCAAGCTACCCGGGACGTATTCGATATGCCAGACACAGTAACAACAAAGTCTCCAATGGAGACGTTACTGGGCCCACTCGAGCAAATCGATGAACAATGGGAGGACCGTGACTGTGACCATATAATGCTGTTCTGAATTTTCTGGATTAAAGTGATACATCCAGGAGACAGAGGTGTTTTCTCACATTTAGAAAGGTATGTCCATACTTCAGACCACTGTCTGTTTCTCTACAATTCTCACTTTCTCTGCAGTAAGATGCATTATGATCTGACCCATGAATCCTCAAACTGTAATGTGAGAATCAGGGATCCCGTAATAATACAGATTCTGATTCAAGGCGTCTCTGATGGAGTTGAGGTTCTATATTCCTAACAAGTTCTCTGGTGATGCAGATTATCTCCATTTTGCAGATAACATTGCCAGCCAGAGCTTGGCACAAGTACTCAAGTGCTTGATTGTAGGCCCAATGTTGTCACTAACTTTTGTCAACGGCAATTCTCAGATCTTGAGCAGTTAACTTTTCTAGGGCAGAGCTGAATGTTTTTAAATATGTATGATTGAGAGCTTGAACATAACCCCTAAGATTTCTTATTTCCAAAATTTTGTGATTCATCTTATTTTGGGTAATATTTTGGGAGTGGGGGTTACTCTTGGCTCAGTGCTAGGGTACTGCTCTCCTCACTGGTGGTCACGGGTGCCAGGTGCTGCCAGGGATTCCCACATGCCCTAGGCTTTTCTGGGGTTCCCAGAAAAGCACAATCTTAGGATTGTTTTTTTCTTTTTGGGTAACATCTGGCAATGCACAGGGGTTACTCCTGGCTCATGCCCTCAGGAATTACTCCTGGCAGTGCTCGGGGGACTATATGGGATACTGGGAATCAAACCCGGGTGGGTTGCATGCAAGGCAAATGCCCTACCCACTGTGTTATTGTTCCAGCCCCTGGCCCTAGGCTTTTGAGCTCTCTTTCTCTACATTGAAGAATAAGTAAGTAAGTAAAGGCCCTCCCGTTGATCATCAATTTGCTCGAGCGGGCCCAGTAACGTCTCCATTGGAGACTTTGTTGTTACTGTGTTTGGCATATCGAATACGTCATGGGGAGCTTGCCAGGCTCTGCCGTGTGGGCAAGATACTCTCGGTAGCTTGCCGGGCTTGTAGGCATATTCTAAATCATTATGCCTATGTCCTAACTTTCTGGGAATAGGTATTCTTTTACAATCCTGAGATCTGTATCAGGAACAGAAGCCTTGGGAAATGGTTTATTAACTACCATAGAGCAGAAAGTCCTACTTCTGTACTGAATCTCCTTGGATGAATGGCAGAAATAAAATGATTACCCAAATGGAAGCCCTAGACTATTTTAGGGAGATCTAGAAGTATGTTTTGATTTGGGATATGTAAAGTTGTGAGTTTTTAAAAAAAAACTTAAAAACATCACAGAATATATCAATTAATTTATGCATTAGATTCAATCTGCAGAAAATAAAAATGCTTTTAATGTAAGTTGAATGAATTCCTTCATGAGAATAAAAATCAGCCTGAACTTTTAGGAATTTATTTTAACATTGGTGTGGTTGGAGAATTCTATTCATTTTAGTTGATTCTCAAAAATTTGGGGGAGAGGTTATAGATGAGTTTGAGTTTAAGTAAATGAGATGAGTTTGAATCACAGTTTGAATCTAAGTAGATCACAGTTTGAGTCTAAGTAGATCACAGTTTGAGTCTAAGTAGCACTGTCCTGCAGCACTGTCCTCTCGTTGTTCATCAATTTGCTCGAGCGGGCCCAGTAATGTCTCCATCATGAGACTTGTTGTTACTGTTTTTGGCATATCGAATACGCCACGGGTAGCTTGCCAGGCTTTGCTGTATGGGCAAAATACTCTCGGTAGCTTGCTGGGCTTTCAGAGAGGGGTGGAGGAATTGTACCCATGTCACCCGGGTCAGCTGTGTAGGCCACATGCAAGGCAAATGCCCTACTTGATGTGCTATCACTCTATCCTTTGAGTCTAAGAAAAGCAGTTAATTGTGGAGTTTGTGCCCTATTAGTTTTTATAAGACAGCTTTTAATAGACTTACCATATATACTACAAATGCTTTAAAATCATTCCAAGTGAAAGGAGCTACAGTGCTCTTCGTACTATATACTATATAATATACAGTATAGTATACTATATTTTAGTACTGAATAGTATATAATGAAAGCATTGTTTAGGCTAGTATAGGATATAGGATAGGATATATAGAATATAAGTATAGGATACTCTCAGACTGTATCATTATTATTCTAGTGCCCTTTCTCTGTTGTTTGAAGAAGATTCAGAAAGGGGGAGATAAAGGTTATATTTATTTTAATTAACTGTCTAAAGCTTATTAAAATGAACTTAATGGCTCCTTAGTTTATTGCAGTAAGTGACTTTGGAGTTTCTCTACCTTAGTTTTTTTTCATAAAGACTAATTGTTCTTTAAAATCCGTTAAGTTGGCTATTAATTAAAAAAGAAAGGGAGTAAGTAGTTGCTTTAAAGATGACAGTATAAAGGTTCACTAGAGATTGAAAAAAAATTCCAGGCTTCAAAGAAATGCCCAGAATATGTTAATGAATACTGGTTTAGAGACTCTATCTTAGTCTAAAGTGAGCCCTCCTGAACTCCTTAAGTAATTATCTTAACACTACTCACTTTATAAAAAAAGAAACGTTTCATTTGATGGTGATAAGGAAAGCGATGAAAAGTCCCTCATCCCCTAGCAACACTCTGAAAAAAAAATGGTTGTAATCCATAGCACAGCGGTAGGGCGTTTGCCTTGTGCACAGCCAGCCTGGCCAAGCCGCGTTCGATTCCTCCACCCCTCTAGGAGAGCCCGGCAAGCTACTGAGAGTATCTTGCCTGCACGGCAAATCCTGGCAAGATACCTGTGAGGTATTCAATATGCCAAACACAGTAACAAGTCTCAAAATGGAGACGTTACTGGGCCCGCTCGAGCAAATCGATGAACAACGGGAGGACAGTGTTTGTTTGTTTGTTTTGGTTGTAATCTAGAATGAAACAAAGTTAGTGTTGGTGGCATCACAGGAATTAGGGGAGGAAATCTGAATTAAATTTCATCAGTAAATTACCTACGACCAGAGTGAACCTGGCACTACACAACTCTGGCATAATATGAGCATGCTCTCAACTTAGGATGGAAATACTGTGGCAGTGAGGTCACAGCAATTTCTTTGCCCCAAATTTGTAAAGGGCCCTTTACCATTTCCTTTAGTACCTCCGTTGCTGGTTTCTGTCTCCAATGCTTGTCCCTCTCTCCACCTGCACCATTTCTGTGAAACCTTCGCTGTTTGACTCAACAACTTCCTCTACATCACATCCCAATTCTTGGTACCCACTTTGGTTAAAGCAACAGACAATTTATCCTATTGCGTGCAAATCTGCCTCTCCCGCTGGCCTTGGAAATTTCCAGGGTGGCTGTGTCTTAGACATGTGAAGGCACAATACAGGGCACATGGATACCCCTGATCACCAAAGTACTGGCTAGAAAACGCAACCATAGTTGTCTCCTGCAATGAGGCTCATAGCTCCTTGGTGCAACTAAAATCTTCTCAGCTCAGGATATTTTTCTTTTTTCTTTCTTTTTTATTATTAATACTTTATTATTTTACCTATCTTCTTTATGTTTTATTATATTTCATACCTATAAAATACCCCAGACATCCAAAAATCATTGGAAACTTCTTCAATACTTCTGGTAATTTTATAAAGGTGGAAAACAGTCAATCTGCTAGCTGAAGGTGCTCGTGTTAATATGCTGATGGTTCAGATTTATGATGTTTTGTGTTTAATTTTATATAGTTCTTTGCTACACAGCTATATCCATGTTCACAGTAAAAATAATGATTTCAGATTTACAAAATGTTTTCAGTTATATTTATTTAAGCCATAAAGTAAAAAAGTGTGGATATACTAAGTTGGATTGCTCATCTCATTAATGACTACCAGGGAGTTTAGATTCATAATTTTTGTATTAGCAGGTTTTTAAAAAATGTTAATGTAGTTAACATGAAATGAAATTTGCATTAATAATTATCCAGTTAATCTTTATTTTTTTTATCTCATTCCACATCCTCTCTTTTCTTGTCCACATTGTTCCAGCTCCCTCTGTCTCTTTCTTGGATTTGGACAGAAAGTTTCTATTGCCTGCTGAATTATTGTTCAGGAAGATTTTCTTTAGAAAGGTAGCATAGCCTAATGGAAAGATGAGTGAGAGCCCATTGGTTTATTTGCCTTTTGGGAAATCCACCTCTTTGTTTTGTGCTTTTGAACAAATCAACATGTCTGCATCTTACTTTCCTTTGCTGTAAAAATGAGAACAATATCACTTGTCTTTCTGGGGGTGCAAAGAGGTTGAAATGTGACAACAGATGCAAAAGTATCTAAATTAGATCAAGGCACATACTAAATACTAGTTAACTTCTCCCTATCCTCAGCTCCCTCCCCCAGTTATTTATTTTAAAAGCCAATTCACCATTTTTGAAAAATAATCAATTAAGTTGCATTGTCTTTGTACATTGAAACTATTGATTTTCCCCTCCAAGGGTCAATGGTACTCAATAGAGAATAACGTTTCTCTGAGCTATTGAGATAATAAAACCTGAAGTACTTGTACTTTCACATTAAGTTGATAGCCATTGTGGGGAAAAGGAACATAGATATGATCCCTGGAAGTCTGACCACACATTAGAATAATCTTAAATGCTCTTAAAAATACTGAAGTCTGGGTTTCATACCAAGGGGCCCTTCTGGGGTGGGTCTTGGGTGTCTGGTAATTTTTCAAAAGCTGCCCAAGTCACTCTAACATGTTGTCTGCTCCACTTAAGTTGAATTCTTTTTTTTTTTCATTTTTGGGTCACATCTGGTGATACTGAGGGGTTGCTCCTGGCTTTGCCCTTGGGAATGACTCCTGGTCTCACTCTGGGGATCACATGGGATGTTAGGAATCAAACCAGGGTAGGATAAATGCAAGACAAGCACCCTACCTACTGTAGTCTCTCTCCAGCCCCTAGGATGACCTCTTTATGAAGCTTTTTCTTGCCTCTAGATGCTTTAGTTGGGGAGTAAGTTTCATGTGTGTGATGCAGTGACTTCTCATTTCCTACCAGGAAGAGGCCTTGAGGTGACAGCCGCAAGGACAAGTAGGATTTGAAGAGCGAAGGAGCAAGTTGCATGCAGTTTTCTCTTGTCAGTGGCCTTGAGCTGTGCATATGGGATTCTCTTAATGCACTTTGCTTTATTAAACAGCAAGCAGGAGCCAATGGAACTATTTAACACATAATTACATGCCTAATCTTGCATGAAATTGTAACACTAATGACATCACAGCAGCAACTTAAAAGGTCATTCTAAGCACAGATATTTAGGAATACTTCTAATATATGAGATATTATCTTTGCAGATAGAAAATTTTATATATTCTCCCCAGGAATTGACTTGCTTTAGATTCAGGGCAGTTGAGGGGAGAAACCAAATGTGGAGTGACAGTTTTAGACTTGGGGATTTAACAGGTTGGTACCAGATGTTAATTAAGACACATCCAAGTGTGAGCCACCAGTGGTACATGCCAGAGTTAATATGCTAATTTAGGAAACACTGACACTTTTTAATTCTGATTTCAAGGGTCTTTGGTAGACATTTGGAAAAGTTTATTAAGTACCTTTTCCATGTGTCAGATCCTGTCCTGAGTGCTGTTAGCACTGAACTCTCCGTGCCTGCCTCCGATGCAAAGTTCAGGGGGCGTTAGATCAGCAAATCAACGTTTGTATTCCACTACTAGATACTGGAACTGCTCTAAGGTTGCTATGGTGCTCCAGTGGCTATATCCAATAGTCACTTGTCTTTCCACATCTTATTTAATGCCTCAGTTTTGCGTTGTGTGCTATTGCTAGTTATTTCATTCACTGACAATGTTTTGCACCCTCAACTCTCAAGACAAGCTTTCCTAGCTCCCTTTCCTATGTTCTATATGCTGCTTCCTTTATTTATTTATTTTTTGGATTCCTACTTCTCCTTCTATGCCTTGAATGCCGGACTTATTTGGGGTACTGGTAAGCCTTACTGAATAGTCACTTGACAATGACAATAACATAAATGTAAAAGCTTTTCTTTCATGCTCCAATTTGATGTTGGGGAGATTATATGTGGATGGCTCTTTTTGCCGTCCAGTTGTGAAGGTAGAGAAAAGTATTGCTAAACTCTCTGAACTCTTTGAGAAGAATCAAATAAAAGAGAATTGAGCTCCTAATTTTGATTGCAAGCTGCTTTTCTGTAGCTGAGTTGAACATGCCTGAGCTCCTTTGTCTGGCGTTGGGTGAGGGAGTTGCTTGTGACGTCTGTCATGTTTGTGGGCCAGCTGTTGTTCATGCGATCATGATTTAGGTTTTGCAATTCGAGTTAAATAATGTGCCTGTCCTTCAGTCTACTGGCAATTTGGATCATTGGATCCAGCCATTCAGAGAGAATCTGGGCTCCTAATGGGCTCTGTCTCTGAGTAACTATAACTGAAGACAAGTACTCTTCTTTCCCTGCTGCATCCAAGTGTTGCCACTTGTAAAAGGGTGACTGTACCACTATATTCTTTTAGAGTTGATTCATATAAATTTACTCATGCAGGAAATAGTTACTGAAGTCGTAATCAGTTTATTGAAGTCACTAAATAAAGATTTGAGATGTGGCTGAGATATATTGGCGAATACAACAGGCAAGACCCTTCTCTTACGGAATTTATAGTGTGGAGGAGGGGACAGACTGGTCCGAGGAGTGTAATGGGGGTCTTTAATGTAAGGTTAGTATGCATGTGAATGAAACATGCTTTGCATCACATCTACAATCATAGCAGTGTTCAGAAATGACTGTAAGACTTAGTCGAAAGAGCTTCAAAATTAGTTTCAGCATGAAATCTTAGTTCTGCAATGTAGTAATTGTGTCCTAAATACATTGTTAAGCCTCTCTGAACCTCATTTTCCTCATAAAGAAAATCAGTCTAATAACATATCATCAAAGATTTCTGAGTAGATGATTTGCAGTAATGTGTGGCATTGAGTAGACACTCAGTAAATGTTGGTTAAGGAAAAATTCTACCCCCACCCCCACGCCCCCCGCCAGTTGGCCTTACCAATACATCAAACCCTTCTGTTGATTCTTTTTATCTATTTTTTTTTTTCAAAAAAATTCTGGGCTGGAGCGATAGCACAGCGGGTAGGGCATTTGCCTTGCACCCAGCCAACATGGCTGACCTGAGTTCAATTCCTCCACCCCTCTCAGAGAGCCCAGCAAGCTACCGAGAGTATCTCACCTGCACTGCAAAGCCTGGCAAGCTATCCATGACGTATTGGATATGCCAAGCACAGTAACAAGTCTCACCATGTTACTGGGCCCGCTCAAGCAAATCGATGAACGACAGGAAGATAGTGACAGTGACAAAAAAATTCTATGTAGAATTGGAAAACATATTTTGATATGGTCTTAATTAGTCCACTATTCCATAATTGATTTCTTAATGAGCTTTTCAAGTGGATAATCACAAATGATGTTCAATTTGATCCCTTCCATGCTACATATTTAAAGCCACTTTAATTGTTAAACATTCACTCTTTGGGGCATCACAACACAGCTGGTGTGAGAAAATCTGCTCATAACTCACAACTCCTAGATTGGTACAAATGACAGTTTTATCCTGAAACCATTCATTTCCTCCCTGTGAATGCAGTTTAATCTTTGCTTTTATTTCAAAATCAAGGGAGGTAGACTATAATAAGAGCTTTTAATAGAGAAGAACTAGAAATGTCAGCAATAAACAGAAAGGTATTTGTTAATTTCTAAGCTACACAAATAGTGTATTTATATATGCATTGTTTCATAGAATTCAGACAGTAACTCGTATGAGATATCTTCTTATTTATTGGAAGAGAAAACTCATATTAATAAAAGAAAGGTTAATTAGATATCAAGTAACAAATTCAGAATGTCAATCCAAGCCTGTCCAAGCCCAAAGCTTAAGCTCTCTCAACCTGCACATATTTTACTAGAAAAATAGGTACCAGACTCCATATCAAAAAAATAATGCTAAATGATGATGTAATAATTTTCTTCAAGTATCGCAATATCAGGGTAGAAAGGAGAGTAACAGATGGTAGAATAATACATCAGGAGTGAGAAAAAGGAAGAAAGTCTACCATACTAGCAAAATGGCATGTAGATCTTAACTTGTTTCACTTCATATCAGCATGGTGATTTTGAGCAATGTTTTCCCACCCAATTTTCCCTTTTGTAAAATAAGAATCAAAGAATATTATATTCATTGTAATTTTTTGCAAGATTGGAATTATATGTGTAGCATGCTTTGTGATGGTATAATATTCATATAACTTGAGTAGATGCAAGTTGACAAATATCTGTTAATGTATGGATTATAACATTTGAAAAGTCCAACATGATAGGGAAGTACATGTTATTATTCTCATCACTTATGAATGAGTTAAATATATATTAGATTTGGAAGGTAATAGAATTGTGTAAACATTCACATAATTAAATATACTCAGAGACATATAAGTGTGACTTTTAATTTTGAGGGAGTGTTTTGGGTCACAACTGATAGTGCTCAGTTATTTATCCTGGCTCTTTGCTTCAGAAGTCACTCCTGGATTTGCCTAGGGGTTCCATATATGGTGTCAGGGATTAAACCAGGGTCAGTCACATGCAAGTCAAGCACCTTAAATCTTTACCTCTCAAATCACATGACTTTTACTTTTTTATCCTGAGAAGAGTAGCGAAACATCAAGTGATGACATACAAAAATGTTTATTATCATTTATTATTAAGAAAATGCAAACAAAAATAATGAGATATCATCTCATGGCAGGGAAAATGTCACATATCAATATAGATGTGAAATAACCAATGTTTCTGGGAATATGGTAAACAGGAAAATTTATTCACAGAGGGAATGTTCTTGGGTTCAGCCTCAATGGGAAACAATATTGAGATTGTTAAAAATAAGTAAGAATAAAGTTCCCGTCTGACCTACTGACTCCACTTCTTGGCATCTATTCCCAAAGCACAGAAACATTAATTTGGAAAGATATATTCACACCAATGTTCATTGCAGTGCTTAGTACAACACCCACTACTTGGGAAAAAACACAAATGTGCGGTGATATTCAAATGGATAAAGAAGTTGTGTAATAAATACACAATGGAATGCAGTCCAGTTGTAAGAAAAACTAAACTCATTATTTGCATATAGGACATTGACAAAGTTTTGTGTGTTGACTTTGTACCCAAAAACTTTGCTGCATTTGTTTATTGTTTTTAGGAACATTTAGTGGACTCTTTTATGTGTATATTATTGTCATTGCGTACAATAGCAGCTTGACTTCTTTTCCAATTTGGATCCCGCTGATCTTTATCTTGCCTGATTCCTGTGTAGAACTTCTAAAACTGCTTGGAATAGATGTGAATATCTTGCCTTGTGCCTGAACTCATATGTAATGCTTTAAGTTTTTCATTATTAAGAATTATATTGGCTGAGAGCTTATTATAGACGTCCACTAATATCTTGAGGAAGGTTCTCATCACCCCTATTTTGCTTTTATCATGAGTGAATGTTGGATATTGTCGAATTCTTTCTCTGCACTGACTGATGGGATCATTTAGTTTTCATTTTTTCTTGATTGATGTGGTGTATTTCATGAATTGATTTGCATATGTTGAACTCTCTCTCATGCCTGGTATGAATCCAAGGTGATTGTGGTGTATGGTCATTTAAAAATATGTTGTTGGATTCAGTTCATCTGTATTTTTTCCATTTCTTTTTTGTTTGTTTTGGGGGGCCAACCTGGTGGTACTCAAGACCTATTCCTGGCTCCATGCTCGATTGGAACTTGAGGGAAAATATCTGGTGTAGGGGAGCAAATCTGGGTTGACCACATTGAATTCAGTTCACTGAGATTTTGTTGAAGAATTTTGCATTGCTGTGCATCGAGGAAATTGGTCTGAAAGTTTATTTTCTAGAAGCATCCTATCTTCTTTGGGCATTAGTGTTATGTTGGCTTCATAGAAACTATTAGGAGAGATTCCTGTTTTCAATATTTCAGAAGAGCTTAAGGAGAAAAGGTAGTAAGCCTGTTTTGAAGCTTGTATAAAACTCCTAGTAGTCCCATCTGGCCTGGGCTTTCATTGTTGGAGACATTCTTTTGGCGGGGCACACATGGCAATTCTCAGGGCTTACTCTTTGCTCTACACTCAGGGATTACTCCTGGTGATGCTGGAGAGACCATGGACCCACCATGCTGGGATAGAACCTGGGTTGGCTGCATGTGCTCTACCCGCTGTACTATCTCTCTGGTTCCATGTTCTTTGGGAGATTCTTAACTACTGTTTCAATTTTCTTTTCTTGTGACTGATCTGCTAAGGTTTTCTGTTTGCTCCTCAGTTTTGAGAGATTACGTGATTCTAAGTATCTGTTATTTTCTTGTGGGTTCTCCAGTTAACAGTGTAAAGTTTTGGAGTTCGTGCCCAATTCAATCAGCTTATCAGTGGCTGAATACATAGCAGTAGTCCGACATTAATAAAAAAGTGTAAAGTTGTTCAGAGTAACTTATTATATCTTGAATTTCTGGGAGTTCTTTTGCAATTTCTCTCCTTTTGTTTTTAATCTGATTTATTTGGAAATTTCCCATTTTTTGACTCGAGTCTAGCCAAAGGCTTATCTATCTTGTTAATTTTTTAAAGATGAACCAGATCATGGTTTCATTGACTCTTTGTACTACTTTATTGATTTCTGTTCCAGTTTTTATTGTTTCCTTCTTTTTTCCTAGTTTTTGGATTCATTTATTTTTTTCTCCAGATATTTAAGATGAACATGTAGGTTGCTGATTTGTATTTTTTTTCCCTTCCAAATATAGGTCTGTAATGCTATGGGTTTCCTCCTTAGTACAACTTTTGCTATGTTCTATAGATTTTGAAAGTTGATTTTTCATTCTAATTAGTTTCAAGGAATGTTTTACTTTCTTCCTTTATTTCCTTCTTGATGTAGTTGTTCTTTAGTAGTGTGTTACTCAGTCTCCAGGTATTTGATCTTATCCACATATACTTTTTATGATTAATTTCTATCTTTATGGTATTGTAGTATGATAGGATGCTTGGTATGAGCTTTTATTCATATATTTATTATTATGAATATTCATATATTTATTTATTATAATATTATTCATCTATTTATATACATTTGGTTTATGTCCTAGTATGTGATTTATCCTGGAGAATGTTCCATGTGCCACAGAGACAATGTATATTTAGTTTGGGGGGATGAAAGGCCCTGTACATGTTCATTAATCCAGTTCTTTTAGTTTCTAATTGTCAAAAGAAACACGGGCTAAGATGAAAAGACACCTAGTTAATGGGAGAAAATATTTGTACTCAACAGGGATAAAAGTTTAATATCAAGACATATAAGGAACTCAAAAGATTAACAAAAAAACCCCCCAAGATTCTCTCACAAAAATGGAGATGTTAAATAAATAAACATTCTTTGAAGAAAACAAATTGTGATAGGCATATAAAAAAGTACTCATTATTACATAACTTAAGTGAAATTCAAACCAAGATGACAATGAGACATCATCTCATACCACTGAGAATGGCACTTATCAAAAATACTGGGACAATAATCTGTATTGGCAGGGAAAAAAGAACTCTCATCCACTACTGGTTGGAATGTTGTCTGGTTCAAACTTTATGGAAAACAGTATGGAGATTTCTCAGGAAAGTAAAAAGAGAGTTATAATATGACTCTGAAAATACACTTGGTATCTACCCCTGGGACACAAAAATATTTATTCAAAAAGGACACATGCACACAATTATTTTTTGTAATACTTAGCACAATGGCAAGGATATGAAATCAACTTCAGTACCCAACAATGGATTATTGGATAATGAAAGTGTGGCATATATACACAATGGAGTACTACAAGGCTGCAAGGAAGGATGAAATCATACAATTCACTGCAATTAGAATGGAACTGGAGGATAACACGTTAAGTGAAGCAAGACAAAGAAAGACAAGTACTGGATAATCTTACTGATATGTGATATATAACGAAATGGAAAACATCAGAGGGGAAATACCTAGGTTACCCTAGTTCTTATATTATGGAACTGAGAAGGACAGGGAAGGAAGAATCCAAGTGAGGGAAGTAAAATCAACTGCAACATGAGTGGAACTTGGGATCACATTAAGCAAAAAAAAAAAAGTCAGAGGGAGAAAAACAAATACCAGATGATCTTACGTTTCTGTGAAATATAGAGAAACAAAACAAGGAATAGACATTATAAAATATTAGAACACTTGGGGATGTTGCTGGTACAGTGGATACGGCACTTGCCTTACATGTGGTTAACCCGGGCTTGATCCCCAACACCCCTATGATTTCTCAGGAGTGTTCCCTGAGCACAGAGTCAGGAGTAAGCCATGAACATCACCAGGTGTAGCTCAGAAACTTCCACCCAAAACAAAAAAAAATTATGAGCACGTAGTTCATAGTGAAGAAGTATTGGTAAGATACTGCAATTATAGTAAAACATTGAAAAGGCAATCCAGAGTGTGCTAAATCTAATAGAGGCTGAATAATTTTCCCAAAGTGATGGAACTGTTTAAATACAGAATTTTAACTCATTTTGGAATGGAGTGGGGAGCACACCTGACAATGCTCAGGGTTTTTCTCCTGGCTTGCATGCAGGAATTACTCCTGGCAGTGCTTGGGGGACCATATGGGACCTTGGGGGTCAAACCCATGGGGGCCACATGCAAGGCAACACCCTATCTACTGCACTATTGCTTGGGCTCTAAGCTCAATTTTAACTCCAATACCTGTCATGCTACTTTTCTTAGATACTTGAGTAGCATTTTGACTGGTTGGCTAACCTTATAGCAGGACATTTTGACATGGCTGTGTGAATAAATTCACTTTAAATTGTAATGCCATTATTTTATTGTTATTATCAAGTAATTTGTGTGATTTATATCTCTGGTCTTAAAGCATTTTGGAACCTAATTCTATCATCACATTTAGGAGAACAAGCAAACTCTTCATTCCATCCCTGAGTAATTTCAGAGGTGTGAGATAGGAATAATGTGCAGGAATGTAATAGGCACTTAGGGTAGGTCAAGTGCTTTCTTTCATGAAGGGAAAATAAAACAGAGCCTTTGGGAAGGCATCCTGGAGGAAATGCAAACTGAGAGTCACCAAAGAGAAAGCATATAAGGAAGTATTTCTGGGAAGGACATTTAAGTAGGCTTATTAATGTGAACTTGTAGGTGGAGATTGGATGGGAGCCTGAAGTCTCTTGAATTGTAGCCTCTTGAAGCTATATATGTAGATGCTATCCTCTGAAGAGCTGTAAACACCACCTCTGGCTGTAATTGACTTTGGTGAAGTGGGAATCACATGGCACTTTCTTTTTGCTCCTTAACTGTCAGTATAATGCTGTCCCTTCAATCAGGGATTGTTCCCTCCCTCCCTCCCTCCCTCCCTCCCTCCCTCCCTCCCTCCCTTCCTTCCTTCCTTCCTTCCCTCCTTCCTTCCTTCCCTCCTTTTCTTCTTCCCTCCCTCCCTCCCTCCCTCCCTCCCTCCCTCCCTCCCTCCCTCCCTCCCTTCCTTCCTTCCTTCCTTTTCTTCCTCCCTCCCCCCCTCTCTTCCTCCTTCCCTCCCTCCCTCTCTCCCTTCCTTCCCACACCCAGTGTTGCTTGGGGCTTATTCCTGGCTCTGCACTTAGGAATTACTCTTTTCTTTATGGAAAATAACACACTAGCTTGCCCTGTTCTAAAGGTCTGAGCTGTGCTGGCTCTATGACGCAGGGAGTGGGCTGGGATTAAATGGGAAGGGCATCATGACATAGCTGAGACAGAGTCAGAGGCAAGTGTTTTCATCTTTATTGGTCACTATTGATGCTCTTCCCTCATTGTCCATGTGGCTTTGAGTTGACAAGGAAGTATACCTTAGTGTTTCAAAATTTTTAAATGGAAATTTTCTTGGCACACAGAAGAAACTACAGTGAGCAAGTCCTATTAATGAATTTATTTCAAAACTTTAGTTAGGGCAAGGTCAAAAGATGACCCATTTTTTCGTCGATTTGCTCGAGCGGGCCCGGTATCGTCTCCATTGGAGACTTTGTTGTTACTGTGTCTGGCATATCGAATACGTCACGGGGAGCTTGCCAGGCTCTGCCGTGCGGGCGAGATACTCTCGGTAGCTTGCCGGGCTCTCCGAGAGGGGCGGAGGAATCGAACTCGGGTCGGCCATGTTGGCTGCGTGCAAGGCAAACGCCCTACCGCTGTGCTATCACTCCAACCCATTTTTTAATTTTTGAATTTACCTTATTTTAGCCAATACATAAGGTCAAAATAGCACTGTGGCACTGTCCTCCCATCGTTCATCGATTTGTTCGAGCAGGCACCAGTAACACTTCCATTGTGAGTCTTGTTACTGTTTTTGGCATATCAAAATAAAGTTCTCAAATTCTCATCTGTCATTTTACTTCCAAAACATATGAGTGAATTAGAAACAGCAGGCAAATTGTAGAGAATGAAAATGGTCATTGTTTCTTTCAAGAAACTTCTTCAAGGAACAAAAGAAAATGCAGCTGCAATAGGCAGAAATAGTTGCCACTTGAGGACAGTTAACTAGAATTCCATCGTGAGTAATGAAGCTGTGGAGATTGTTTCAGATGCTGTTGTATAGTTATAAACCCTAGACCTAGAGTTTATACAGCATTGTGTAAACAGGTTTATTGAGGGGAACCAGATGACAAATTAATGTAAACTGGTATAAGTTAATGATCTAAATATTTGGACTTTATCGAACTTGCCAAAATTAAGTACAAGAAATATTTACTGCTAACTAGATGAATTCCCTTGTCATTGATAACTCACAAGACCCTTAAAACTTATTCTGTTCCCTTTTATCAGATACTTCGGTATCTCTAGAATACTTTAAGGAAGAAGTTATCCAGCTATTCACAAAACAACGCTGATATAAGGGAATCCTCTTTTTCTGGAGAAGCTCCAGCCATTCTTGGGTATTTCTATTAATGAGCAGTGTTTATATAATCAGCTGGAATCTGTCTTCTGGAGCTCCTGCATCTGTACTCTCTGGGTTGCCTTTTCAATGTTTTAATATAATTACAATATCTTACCAATACTTCTTCACTATGAACTACATGCTCTCTCACTATTTTCAGAACACATGGTCTCTGTTTCTTTTCTTATTCTAGTCATCTCCTCAGGCCATGCTTCATTTAGTTAATGTCTCTTGTAAAGTATCCTGGATTTAACAATGCTAATTTATTATTTATTTAGCTACCACAAAGCCTCTTTAAGATGGGTACTCTTAAGATCCTTATCTTACTTTCAAGGAAACTAAAGCATTGGGGTATTAAATAACTTGTCCAAAGTCACATTATGATAATAGAAAAGACAAGACATTGAACATAGCAGTTTGTGCTATACTGGTTATATTGGTAACACAATTCAACTCTATTTTAATGAATATAGTACTTCTATGGTTACCCCCAAAGTATTGAAGTTAAGAAAACAGTAAGCTCCTTCTATTTTTGCATCCTTAGGTCATGTTTATGTTCCTAACTATTATGACTCATCATGGTACATTCATGGTCATATTCTTGACAACTGAAAATCAAAAGTCAGATCATGAAATTCTGTAACAGTCTTGCAAAGGCCCTGTAAATGTCCTGGACTTTATTTTGAAAAATGACGGATTCCTATTACACATTTTAAAAGTATACTACTTTGAAGCAATCAAAAGAAGCAAGGAGCAAGCCATATGATACTTGAAATATTTCTTTGGACATAATGCAGGAGATACATTAGAGCAAGATGAAATATTGCACCGTAGCACCGTCCTCCCGTTGTTCATCAATTTGCTTGAGTAGGCACCAGTAATGTCTCCGTTGTGGGACTTCTCGTTACTGTGTTTGGCATATCGAACACATCACAGGTAGCTTGCCAGGCTTTGCCAAGCAGGCAGGATACTCTCGGTAGCTTGCCAGGCTATCTGAGAGGGACAGAGGAATTGAACCCTGCAAGGCAAATGCACTACCCACTGTGCTATCGCTTCAGCACAAATGAAATATTAAGTAGGAAAAAGGATACTGATGGTAATAATATATTCATGATTCAAAGAGATGCACTGTAGCACTGTAGCACTGTCCTCCCATTGTTTATCCATTTGCTCGAGTGGGTACCAGTAACGTCTCCTCTGTGAGACTTGTTACTGTTTTTGGCATATCGAATATGCTACAGGGAGCTTGTGAGGCTCTGCCGTGCAGGCGGGACACTTTCGGTAGCTTGCTGGGCTCTCTGAGAGGGAAAGAGGAATCAAACCCGGGTCAACCACGTGCAAGGCAAATGCCCTACCCATGGAATGACATATGACAAATCAAGAAGTCTAGACTGTGCTTGGGTGGTGTGAGAGAGGACTTTGTGTCTGATTAGATTAATAGGGAGAGAGAAAAACGGATAGAGAATGTAAAAAGGATTTCTAGTTTCTTTTTGGAAACTATGTGAATATGGTATCATTATCCATTGTGAGCCCCAGGTCGGCCGCATGCAAGGCAAATGTCCTAACCACTGTGCTATTGCTCCAGCTCTGGAATATGGAAAATCTTAAAAGAAATCTAGTACTAAGTATAGCAATGTGTTTGGTGAATTGTCAATAAATATTATTTGGCGACTTGCTGGCTGTATTTAAGAGTCTGATTATTCATATGTGTGCTTATTCCAGAATGCCAAAGATGCTACGATATTTCTCAGAACCTTGGATGCATTTCTAGAATCAGACTGTACATAAGCAACGACAGAGAAAAGAAAGCAGTTAATACGTGCATTTTTATAAGTATGATTCTGGAATATTAGTTACCACTTAGAAATTCACATCTTTTTTTCTGTCTTACAGTAGAGTGTCTAGTCAAAATCAAAGTTTAAAAAGACAAGGAAAAATATCAAGATATGGGATCGCATGTCCTTCTCTCCTGGAAGGGAGCATAACATGACACTCAGACACTGGCCCTGAAGTGTCATGTTATGCCCCGAGGGCCACCCCGGAAGGGGCAGGTGAGGCCCCTCCCCACCCCAAAGAACCCAAGGGACCCAGCCCCAGCAGCCGAAAACCTGCAGAACTCAACTGCTGCTCTGCTCATGGCCGCTCTCTACTCTCTCGGGCAGAGCCTCAACCATGAGCGAACCTATTCCTGGACCACATGGACACTTCATAGGACACACCTTACCCATATTCCAAGAGTACTGCATCACATTTGATGGGATTCAAAGTAAGAGGCAACCAATATTAGAGGGAGATAATTTCTTTACAGATATATATATATATATATCTGCACACAAGACTCAACCTTTAACAACATGTTAGTGATCTCTTGTAGAAGGGCTTAATGGCTCCTGGATGAAACACAACAATTTTCACACCGTTTCCTCTAAGGATACTTTTTTTTGTAGCATTTTCAGCGGTTTTTCATAACAAACAATACAAAATTCATTCCTGTAAGTTCATGCCTATAAGTGAGAGCAGGGACCACACAGTTCCTATCGTGGATCAGAGTTTCTCTGTGCAAATTCTCACAGACACACTCTTCCATCATCTGATTCTGAGGATCCCAGGTAATTTCCTGCTCAGTCCTACCACACCTGGTTCATTAATTACAAATGAAAACAAAGTGACACATGCAACACAACTCTATGGAAATGGTGATGGAATCAGTGTTTGTTTCTCTGTAAAATCAATAAACTGAAATCCTGATGCTCAATTTGATGGCATTAGAAGGAAGGTTTTGGGAAGGCAGTTTTGTCATGAGAACCTTATGATCAGGATAAATATCCTGATACAAGATCCCAAAGAAACTCCTCTCAGCATTTGTCCTGTGAGGATTGTTTAGGAAACGATCCTCACCAGGCACCAAACCTATCTGCACTTTGTTCTTGGATTTCCTTCCAGTTTCCGGAACTGTGAACAATCTGTGATTCGTTGGCTGATTTAGAAACCACATATAAACCCAGCAATCAGAGCAGCCTGGACAAAGTACAGCAGACAAAGTGCTCTATTGGTGTTTCCTATCCTACTTCTTGTTTCACCCTTTATCTCTCCCAGACTTGGGTTGAAAAAAGGGTCTAGAAAGGAAAGTGAGAAGGGTAACTGAAGCAGAAAACTCTGTCCTAAATTAATTTGAGCTACAATTTTTGAAGAAAGCACACCATTGTCTAGAATGAAGTGGTAATGACTTTCTGCTTGGAAATGAGAGCCAGTGAATGGGAAACTCCTTATCTCATACAGATAATTAACTTGGTAATTATTTCACAAAGAGAAAAGAGGTTATCAGAGTAGGTGGGGTGAAAGTGTAGAGTCCCAAAAGATCACCACTTGGGTTAGTGGGAGAGTGAGGAGTAATCATGCTCACGTGTCAATTCTAAGACATGTACCTTCTCCTCCTTACCTTCCAGAAACAATCATGTTGTGACTTTAGAATTTTATTATGAAAACCGTAATTTGAAAAAATATACACACCCCCATGTTTGTTGCAGCATAATCAAAAGAGCTAAGACATGAAAACAACTAAATTTTCATTGAAGGGTGACTGGATGTGCTATATATATACTTAATGGATTATTGCTCAGCTATAAAAGAGATGAAATCCTGCCTTTCACAAGAGCATGCAATGATCTTGAGGTGATTGTGACAGGCAAAATAAGCTAAAAAAGGAAAGACAATCACGGAATCATTCACTCATGTGTGGAATATGGATAGGAGAGAACAGTACTAGATCTTCAGAGGTGGGTGCAATGTGGTGTATACCTACATTGACATGTGAATTTAAATGTCTGAGACCTTTATTGTGCTACAAATCAATGGTAAATCAATATAACTTCAATTGTCTCAACAAAGGGGTAAAGCTGGTTTGGTAATTCTGGACTGAGATTCAAAATGGGGGAGAAAAGCAATTCTGACATTATTGAGCATTTACCGCTGAGGGATATAGCCAGGTACCCCAAACACAGATCCAACAGAACTGAAAACATGAGAGCTCAGTGACAACCCCCGAAACTTTGTACTGTGTCTGTCAAGTTGACTGGCTGGGGTGGAGTGAGGGTTGGAAAGGTGGAGAGAAGTTGACACTGGTGGAGGGAACGAATGGTGCTGAATTATTGTATTTGTAAAGTGCAACTGCCAGTAACTTTGTAAATTATGGCTCTTTAATAAAATTTTTAAAAAAGAAATTCATTAAAAGAATATGAAGAAACACAGAAATAATCACCATGAGGCCAGAGTAATAACATAGTGTGTAGGACATTTGCCTTGAATGCAGCCAACCCTGGTTTGATCCCTAACGTTGTATATGGTTCCCTGAGCTCACCAAGAGTGATTAATGAGCACAGAGCTAGGAGTAACCCCTGAGCTTCTCTGGGTATGACCCAAGAACCTAAAAGGTAAAGGTAAAGGCCCTCCTGTTGATCATTGATTTGCTCGAGCGGGCCCAGTAACGTCTCCATTGGAGACTTTGTTGTTACTGTGAGCGATAGCACAGCGGGTAGGGCGTTCGCCTTACACGCAGCCAACATGACCGACCCGAGTTCGATTCCTCCGCCCCTCTCGGAGAGCCCGGCAAGCTACCGAGAGTATTCGATATGCCGATATGACCCAAGAACCTAAGAAAAGAAAAAGAACTAATCACCCAGGCAAATATGTAAAGGTCATATTGATCAATAAGAAAGAAGTAAGAAAGCCATAAATTGCCAACCAATAATGAGTAGAAAATAAAATATGTTCAATAAGTACTAAATCTAGAAATTAGAACTAGCTATGCTTTGAACAAAGTAAATAGAAATTGGTGAGGTCTTTTTCCTTTGCTCCTATTCCTAATTCAGAAAAACAGTCCGGACTCAAACACTGAAGTCTCCCGATTTCAGACACATCTGGGAACCTACCTGGGTTCCAATAATGCCCTGACTATGCCAAGTATAGAATATGAAAGGAGTATCATCAGGAAAAAGTAATGGATGCTATCTTTTATTTCTGCTTGGATTAGTGAGATGAAATTGTTGAAAGGGCCCGGAGCTTTGACATCTTAAAGTGACTATTGAAGTCACTTTCACAGTGAGGGAGTGTTGCTGCCTTGGGCTTGGAGTCCCAAGAAAAGAAGAGAGGAACTCAGGTCAATTGCCTTTCCACCTGGATGCGTGAGGCAGCAACCATGGAGCAAATTTGGCTGAGTTGGAAAGTGATCAGTATCAGTTAGACAAGACACCTGCCTACTCTGAACTGCCAAATTAAATAAATTTCTATTTACTTTGTTCAAAGCATAGCTATTTCTAATTTCTAGTTTTTAAAATCTTGTCTCAGTCATTTCCCCCCCATCTTTATTTAACTGCTAATATATGCATGTCACCGTTATAAGAATAAGAACTTTTAGTAAGGAATAAAACAAGTGTTCATAAAGCTACTGAAAAGCTTTGATAAGGAAATATTTGACCATGTTTGACCTATGGAAAGGGAAATTTTACACAACTTCCCAAGGGCTAGAGCGATAGCACAGCAGTAGGGCGTTTGCCTTGCACGCAGCCAACATGGCCAACCCGAGTTCGATTCCTCCACCCCTCTCGGAGAGCCCGGCAAGCTACCGAGAGGATCTCGCCCGCACGACAGAGCCTGGCAAGCTCCCCGTGATGTATTCTATATGCCAAACACAGTAACAACAAAGTCTCCAATGGAGACGTTACTGGGCCCGCTTGAGCAAATCGATGAACAACGGGAGGACAATGACATTATTATTATTTTTTTGCTTTTTGAGTCACACCTAGTGATGCTCAGGGGTTACTCCTGGCTCTGCACTCAGGAATTACTCCTGGTGGTGCTCAGGGGACCATATGGGACGCTGGGAATCGAACCTGGGTTGGCTGCGTGCAAGGCAAATGTCTACCCGCTGTGCTATTGCTCCAGCCCCCTTCAAGTGGGGATAAAGGATAACAAAGAAATAAATGAGAGTATGTGTATCCTGTCAGCTGGTGATACACACAGTAGAGAAAGCTACACAGAGAAGGCAGGTGCCGTGGTGGGAGGAGGAAGCTAATGAGTGATTTATTTCTGGAGGGGAAGCTGGTTCCCAGGCCTTGCTCAATGGCCTCAGGGTCACTCATGGTACTACCTGGCCAAATGGTTCAGCTGAACTTGAATCTGGCAACTTGGTTCAAGTTCGATGCTTGGCCGAGTCTATGCTGCTCAGGTCCTGTGCTTCTGGGAATGACCAGGGGCAGTGCTCGGGGGCCTTCAGGGTTATATCTGGCAGTGCTCAGGGGACAACGGGTGCCAGGTTTGTCACCAGAGTTGGCTGCATGCAAAGTATGCATCCTAAATGTCATATTATTATCTCCCAGACCCAGGATTAATAATGATCTACATCAACAGTCACCTTTCTCCTTAGCATAAACTTACATTTTGGTGATGTCTGAGCTACCACAGGACTTATCTAGCAGTGAGAAGGTAAGAGAGGCCACGTTCAAGACAGGAGAATGGCAAGTGTCAGGACGCTGAGGGCTCCAAGTAGTTGTTTTTTTGAAGTGAAGCAAGGAGGAGAGTGTTGTTGAAGCAAATGGAGAGGAGGGAGTGAGAGAAGGTCAGGTCAGCAACGGGCTGGAAGGGACTGGGAGAATGGACCGTGAGCATGGCAGCGACAGGAACAATGTAGATTTTACTGCACTGGCTCTGGCTGATGTGTTGAGAAGAGTCCGACAAAGGGCCAGGTTGATTGAAAACAAAAGTCCATTTTAAAGGTTGTGGAACTGTGACAGCGAGAGAGAATGAATGTGGCAGCCATGTGGGGCAGCAGAGGAATTGGAGGTGTTTGAAAAAGAGTGCTGACAGGATTCACTGAGAATTTATTGTAGGGCATGTAAGACAAAGAAGAGGCAAGAATGGTTCCAAGATTAATAAGCGAACTCGCTGTTATCAGATAAATGCAGATAAATTATAGTACAAACAGGTAATTATAACTTAACAAATATTCTTGCTCTGAAATTTCTGATGATGGGGCTGGAGCGATAGCACAGCTGGTAGGATGTAGGGCGTTTGCCTTGCATGTGGCCCGACTCGGGTTCAATTCTCAGCATCCCATATGATCCCCCGAGCACCGCCAGGAACAATTCCTGAGTGCATGAGCCAGGAGTAACCCCTGAGCATCGCTGGGTGTGACCAAAAACGCAAAAATAAAAATAAAATAAAATAAAATTTCTGATGAGAAGTGCACTGTTGTTTCTGCCAATAATACACGTCTGTTGGTTTTACTCTGCATTTATCAGCACCTCTTTATTTTCCCAAAGAATAATCATGGTGCCAACAATACGCACGGTCTGAATTGCCAACAGAGCTGGGTTCTGGCAATTATTTACCATCAGGGTGACATATCTTTTCAGAAAGCCGAGGCTTTCTTCGTTAGATGAAGCTAATAAAACCTTCTTGGAGAGTTGCTGTGGTTAAACAATATAATGCATATAAGTACTTAAGTGACAGTTGTTTCATGTCAATTTCAGCAGTAGTGAAATATACATGGACTAGTGGAGTACTCATTGCCTTCTGTAATATTTTTGCATAGTTTATCTTATTTTTAATCTTGAGTATTTTTTCCTGAGAACTGATAGATGGTATTTTTCTTTCATTGTTCTGGGGATGAACTCAAAACCTCACGTACGTGGGAGCTGAGAGCTACTAGTAAGCCCCATTCCCAGCAGGTGGTTTGTTTTTTTAAAGTGGTAAAGGTGTGGTCACTATGTCTCAAAACTTCACTAAAAATTTATGATATTATAAAATATGTAAAAATAATTAATAAAGCTGTGATCTTTCTGGAGCCTCAAAGTGTCATGCTTGGTCCCTCCTCTTAGGTCACTCCTTAAGTAACCATTTCTGCTCAAATTATCAAGATAATTTTAATGTTTTAATATTTAATATTTTTAATGTTTTTTAATATTTCAGTCATTAAACTAGGTGTTGCTGACAATAGCTCATTAAGTAGGATGGACAGGTCAATGCTCTGTCCCAGAAGTTCTGGGGAAGACAAGGACCACCCCTGTGGTGCTCAGGATCCCCCAGGAACACACTTGGCTGGACTCCAGTGGCCATGTAGAACTGGGGCAGTGGGGGTTGTCTGACTAAGGGCCTTGCACATGCAAGTTGTTCACCCCTGACCAGGCTTTCTCTCCAGCTCCCAGGTTTCTGTGTGGGTTGCTGTCCCAAATTTCCTATATACATGATTTTAAATAGATTCTGAATATGTTCTGACCCTGGTTCAGATATTATCATCTGAGAAGTGGGGCTATATACATATATATTTATTTGTCATGCAAATTTGTCATGTTCTAACACCCACCCCTCCATCAGTGTACATTTCGCCCACCAATGTCCCCAGTTTCCCTCCTGCCATCCGCCATCTCACCCCAGGCTGCTTCTATGGCAAGAACCTCCCCACCCCCCCACTTTTGGGTATTATAGTTTTCAATACAGATAATGAGAAGTTACCCTGTGTTTCTTTACCTACTTTCAGCATGCAGTTCTTAGCCAGAGTATCATTTCCAGCTACCGCTGGGTTCCTTCTCTATCCAACTGCCTCCTTCCCCAGAACTTGAGGCAGGCTTCCAACCGTGGACCAAGCCTCCTGGCCTGTATTTCTACAGTCCTAGTGTATTAGTCTTATACTATGTATTTTTTATATAACCCCAAAATGAATGCACTTA